>NC_090266.1:1189075762-1189392262 GCF_040414725.1 Anabrus simplex | reverse complement strand
CTAGTTTTCAACTTTTGTATCTTATTGTAAATATCATTGTTATCATACGTAAATTTTGTTCATTAATTATTCCTGGAATGTCCTTCTTGGAACCTGTTCCTGCCTTAAAATACCTATACATACCCTTCCATTTTTCACTAAAATTTGTATGACTGCCAATTATGCTTGACATCATGTTATCCTTAGCTGCCTTCTTTGCTAGATTCAATTTTCTAGTAAGTTCCTTCAATTTCTCCTTACTTCCACAGCCATTTCTAACTATTTCTTTCCAGTCTGCACATCCTTCTTAGTCTCTTTATTTCTCTATTATAATAAGGTGGGTCTTTACCATTCCTTACCACCCTTAAAGGTACAAACCTGTTTTCGCATTCCTCAACAATTTCTTTAAACCCATCCCAGAGTCCGTTTACATTTTTATTTACCGTTTTCCACCGATCATAGTTACTTTTTAGAAACTGCCTCATACCTGCTTTATCAGCCATATGGTACTGCCTAACAGTCCTACTTTAAGACTTTCCTTTCTATCACATTTATTTTTAACTACCACAAAAACAGCTTCATGATCACTAATACCATCTATTACTTCAGTTTCCCTATAGAGCTCATCTGGTTTTATCAGCACCACATCCAAAATATTTTTCCCTCTGGTTGGTTCCATCACTTTCTGAATCAGCTGTCCTTCCCATATTAACTTATTTGCCATTTGTTGGTCATGCTTCCTGTCGTTCGCATTTCCTTCCCAATTGACATCTGACAAATTCAGATCTCCCGCTACAATCACATTTCTTTCCATGTCGTTTCCCACATAGCTGACTATCCTATCAAATAATTCCGAATCCGCATCAGTGCTACCCTTTCCCGATCTGTACACTCCAAATATATCAAGTTGCCTATTATCTTTAGAAATGAGCCTTACACCTAGAATTTCATGTGTCTCATCTTTAACTTTTTCGTAGCTAACAAATTCTTCTTTCACCAGAATGAAAACTCCCCCTCCCACCTTTCCTATCCTATCTCTTGTCCGATGTTACATTGGAAGTAGGGTTAGACATTCAGTCTGCTCAAAAAAACTGGTGAAATGAAAGAAGTGTCAGGTACCGTAGAAAAAAATAAAAGAACATGATCAGAATCCTGTGAAATTATCCAAAATATGTCAGTAAGGAAAGAAAGACTTTCGAACGGACAAGTAAGAGGTGTGGTGGCTAAAGGGGACATAAAAATAAGGGTCAGAGAGGGAATCATAACGAAAATCATTGTTAGTTTTGTGGAGAAAAATGGAAGAGTCGCATATATTTAGAATGTGTAGAAGAACTGACGCACTTAAGAGTTAAATATTTGAGTAGTGAATATAAAAATGCAAAGAGAGAATGAAATCTACACAATTGTTAAATTATTATTAATAAAAAAAAATGTTATTGGCTTTATGACGCAGTAACTACTTTTACAGTTTTCGGAGACGCCGGAATACCGGAATGCAGTTCCGCAGGAGTTATTTTACGTGCCGGTAAATCTACCGATACGAGGCTGATGTATTTGAGCATCTTCAAATACCACTAGGGGGCTGGATCGAACCTGCCAAGCTGGGGTCAGAAGGCCTGCGCATCAACCTTCTGAGCCACTCAGCCCGACTGTTAAATTATTAAACAAAGAGTGCATTACACTGCGAAGAATAGCAAAAGGTTTTTGTATTTTAGTAAATATATGCCACAAGGAAATGAAGAATGTACTAACTAAAAGAATGAAGGGCAAGATTCATGATTGTCCTAGAGCATTGCACTACATCTAGGACGAAGAGAAAGTTAAAAGGAAAGAAAAAAGTAGTGACAATTTGTGGAATGAATATAAACATTAATAGCTTTAATTATACAATGGCCGGGCTGAGTGGCTCAGACGGTTAAGGCGCTGGCCTTCTAACCCCAACTTGGCAGGTTCGATCCTGGCTCAGTCCGGTGGTATTTGAAGGTGCTCAAATACGACAGCCCCGTGTCGGTAGATTTACTGGCACGTAAAAGAACTCCTGTGGGACTAAATTCCGGCACCTTGGCGTCTCCGAAGACCTTAAAAAAGTAGTTAGTGGGACGTAAAGCAAAGAACATTATCATTAATTATACAATGAAATAGCTTTCATTATATTCAATGTAGTAATAGTCATATAATTGTTGTAAGAAGGAATTGAATGCATGTATCGAACAAATGGATTGCAATATATGAGTGCTTTACCCCAGTTTCAAGCGATCCAAAACTAGAGTTGCGAGTATTCTACAACCTGTGACAATAAAGTTCGGTGAATAGTCCTGTACTATCAACATAGATGAACAATGCACGGCAGTTACCTTACTGTCCTTTGAAATAGTCCCCTCCCATAGCTATGCACTGCTGAGTTCGGCGATACATGTCCTGGAAACTTTGCAAGAAGGCTTCCCTTGGGATGGTGTTCAAAATCTTCGTCACGTTTCAATGGATGTCAGAAATACCTTCCTTTTTCCTCCAGATCTAAAGTATTTACTACCATTATTGGTCCGTTAATGGAGATAAACAATGATGTCTAACCTAGACAAGCTGTTATAAAAACACACACACAAAATAAATTTTAATAAAATACTCGGCACCTGCTCACAAAATGCCCCACGGACAACTCCCTCCCGGAGAACCGATAGCCATGTAAGTACAGCAATTAGATGAACAAATGACAAAAAGGCAAATTTAAAATGGCAAAATTAAAATGAAATAAGGCAGTACGGGACACCGGCACCCTGGCGCAAGGCCACCCATATGGAGGACAATACCCTTTATCACCTCTCCTGACTGACACAGCAAGTTGTAACATTCCACACCTACCTCTCCTCACACAATCTACTACCTCTTGCTGCACAGTCATCATGTTACGTCACTGCTGAGTTTGTGTCCTACATTATCTTCATGTTTCTACCTTGTGCATTGTTCTGCTTTCATGCTACCTCTCATTACTCACTATACCATCATTATCTAATTTCTTGCCATATTACGAAACCCGTACTTTATCAACTATGCGTAACTAGCTCCCTTTACATCTCTCTTTCAATCACACTTTGCATATACTAATCATAATCACATATCAATTTTTACCATCATCCAACTTATTACCAACTAAATGAATTTATCACACTTGGCCGTCCAACTTTACCAACTGAACATCTACCAGCCCTAATCTCACATTGATTTCGTCTCTTCTACTCAATTACTATATACCATCAAATCACTCGAATTCAATTATCCATCCATCTTTGACCCTTCTCACCCTTCTCAGCAATCACTCAAAATACTAACTCATATAATTAAAGTCTACTTGTCTATCATCACACCCATCAAAATCACACTTAATCACTACATAATCTCCCTTCTGTGTACAATATTCATTTCAAATACAGTTAGCAACAATCTCTCAATCATAAATCACACTCCACATTCACTCAAATTACCATACCCATCTTTTAAGCATAATTTAATATCTACAACCACAACCTTTACATACCTATCCACCATTAACTTGCTAAAAGTATATTCACTTAAAATACCATACCCTTCTCTAAACCATCATTAGCTTGCTAATAAACATCTTGCATTCAAACTTAAACAACCACAATCACATTTATTTCAACCCTTCTATTCACTCACTATATACCACCAATTCAGACACTTATTCCACATCTTTCTAACCATCATTTTTCCTCATAAACACATATTACTTCCTCCCACCACTCCAGTTACATCACCCACTACTTTCTACAACATACATTAAATTATTTAACCTTCTTTGGCCACACTCATTCTTAGCAACAATCACTCAAAATACCGACACATACCAACAAATCAAACTCTTATACCCATAACAACCCCACTCCGTCACCTTCCAACTTACACTTGATTAACAAACACTTCCACTTATAATTCAAATCTACTTAAGTATAATCAGACCTCAAAATCATCCTTAATCATCAAATACACTACACATTTCAAAAATACCATTAACAAGCACTCTCCCCCACCTACCAATTTCTACATACTCTTTACAAACTAGACGATTTTTCATAATTTACAATTACTCCAGATAACACCCGGCCATCTCCACTCTCCTTGCGGCTTAATCCTTAAATCTGCTTACCTATAATCACCCCTAACAAAATCACACTTTACAACTAAATTCACTATACATTTTAAATCCAATTCGCCCTACATATTAAATCATCACAGTCACTATAACCTACACCTTCTTAACAAACCGAACCATCTTACCTTATATTAACACCAAATCTTCGTCCACTATTCCCTTACTTACTTACTTCCTGCCTTTAGTTGACTTTTTACATCTTTTTACTATGCCCTCATCATTTTTTTCATTCCCCACAGATCTCTTTAGCTCCTTCTCCTCCCTTTGTTCATAAACGGTTCCTTTTCACTCTAATTTTATACTTGTGGTCAGCCCTGCCGATATAATTATTTTTCAAATGAAGCCTCTCACGGATTCCCCCCCCCCCATGCTTCCTCTCCTGTATAGGCTCTATATAATCTTATAAGTCTAGTTATCTTCCTTCTCTAACTTAAAGCTTCCCACCCGGGTTTCTCTAACATTTCTGATACACTATTGTTTATCCTGAAATCCCCTGTTACAAATCTTGCTGATTTCCTCTGCACACCATATATTTTTTTAATTAGGAATACCTGGTGAGGATCTCAAATACTGTTTGCATATTCCAATAATGGACGAACCATACTTAAGTAACTTTTCTCTTTTAATTATTTGTTGCACTCTTTACGTAACCTCATTATAACATCTAAAAATCTGTATGCTTTTCCAAAAATGTCATCAACGTTACACTTCCAGTGCAAATTATTTTCAAATCTCACACCTAAGTATTTGCACTAGCCATCTTTTGGGACGATTCCCTCATAGAAAGTATATTTAAAATCAGTTTTTAAGCTCCTGTTTGTAAATGTTGTGATACTTTATTTGCCTCCATTAACTTTCCTGTATGTTATTTATTTCCCTATAAACAATTCTCATCTGCATGCAATCTTACTTTTGATGTTGTCTTGTTCCTTAAATCGTTTTCATATGTTAACAAAAATAAGGGACCGATTATACTACCCTGTGGAATTCCCTTCCAGATTTTCTCTTCGTGTGATATATGATTTCCTACTTTGACTTTCTGAATCCTTGAATTTATAAATGTTCTTCTACAACATATAACGATATGCCCAATCCTATTCCCGCCAGTTTCTTTAATAATACTCCATGTTCCACTCTTTCAAAAGCTTTGGTCTATTTCTATGCAATCCAACTGATCTGATATGTCCTGCTGAAATCCCACCAATTGTTCCTCACAAGAAAAATTCTTTCTAAATCCATACTGGCTCCTCATGAACCAATTTTATGTCAACATACCCCTGTAATATACTTTGCTATTTAACTCTCCAGCATTTTACGAACTACACTGGTTAGGCTGACTGGTCTGTAGTTCTCCGGTTTCCTTTTATCGCCCTTTCCTTTATAAATTCGTATTATTTTAGATTCCTTCCATTCCTTTGGTATTACACTATTATTTATGACACAGTGAAAGAGAATAATTAAGTCACTATGCAGCACCCCATTTTCTTTAATACTTTCCCAGTAATTTGAACACTCCCTGCTGCTTTTAGTTGCTCAAACAGTTGGATGTCTCTGAAAATATCCTCATTTGTGAATGAAAAGCTTCTTGTTTCCTTATGTGTCTCCACCTCTATACTGTATCTTCTGTTTCGGTTTACAACTCCTGATAATCTTCTACTGAATCTATGAATTCCCTACTGAATAGATTTGCTTTCTCATTATCTGTTAAAAAGTGTTCACACCATTGTGGAATTTGTATACCCTTTCCCTTTTGATAACTAATCCTAGCGAATGGCTGTATAGTACGAAAGACGCAGTCCACCCTATCAGAATGTATCTACAAAATGCGCCAAAATTCAATACTCTAACTTTTACGGCTGATCGAAGAGGCCGAAACATACGAATACGAATTATTGACTGAAGAAATCAGATATTGCTATAAATAAATTATCACTCTCATTCTTTAAAACCATCAATATCCTGTTAAACACACCAGGATATCAGAATAAAATGTTTGTACAGTGAGAAAAAGAAAAAGTACGTTTTCGTCCCTTTAGAAGCGAGCAAGGAAGTGTATGAGACCTGAGAATCGGAAGAAGAGCTTGTCGCTCGTGTTCTTGAAGCTGCGTACTCTCTACAGAAGCTAGCGTCAACTCAGAGCGAAACAACTTCGGAACCAGTTTGCTCCCCGCTGTTGAGGAACGAGAGCAGCTGATTGAGCATGGAGGGGAAGTGCATGACGTAATACATACTGACGGCCAGTGGGGGATAAATTTCTTTCTTTGGTGTTTTGCTTTACGTCGCACCGACACATATATGTATTATGGCGACGATGGGAGAGGAATGGCCTAGGAAGTGGAAAGAAGTGGCCATGGCCTTAATTAATGTACAGACCCGGCATTTGCCTGGTGTGAAAATGGGAAACCACGGAAAACAATCTTCAGGGCCGCCGACAGTGGGGCTCGAACCCACTATCTCCCGATTAATGGATACTGGCCGCACTTAAGCGACTGCAGCTATCGAGCTCAGTGTGGGGGATAAAGTTAGTCTCACACCACACGACTTTAAAGCCTATACTTTCTTTCAATAAATGCGCGTATCCCAAAAATGTAGTTACTTAATCGGGAAAATATATTTATTTAGGACATGTTGCACCCTGCTGTATTTTTCTTTCGTCGGTAAATAATTTTCTTGCCCTGTTATACACTATAATCTGTGTCCTGTTCGTTGCACATGACCCATACTCCAAATTATTATTATTATTATTATTATTATTATTATTATTATTATTATTATTATTATTATTATTATTATTATTATTATTATTGTCATTATTATTATTCATATGGTAACATTATATCCGTGTGGTTACTGTCAGTACCACCACGGTATGTAGCCCGCCTCTCCACTACTCTCTTCTCACGAGACAGCCAGCCGTCCCGAACGGAGCAAGTAGCGCCCGCTCCCTGCAGCACCTACTTTATGACTTCTGCTCTACAGCACATTCATGCGATCGTTGAAGGCCTACAACAAAAATGGCACGTCGTTGAAGAGTGCATATTGAAGCAAGAGGACACGCTTTTGAACCGGTTTTGTAACAGATTACAATTAAAATTACATGTAATAGTTTTATTCTTTTATTTTAGAAATTGCTGTTGTCACACCGACACAGATAGGTCTTACGGCGACGATAGGATAGGAAAGGCCTAAGAGTAAGAAGGAAGTGGCCTTTGCCTTAATTAAGGTACAGCCCTAGCATTTGCCTTGTGTGAAAATGGGAAACCACGGAAAACAAACTTCAGGGCTGCCGACAGTGGGGTTCGAACCCACTATCCCCCGGATGGAACCTTACAGCTGCGCGTCCATAACCGCACGGCCAACTCACCAGTTTATAATTGCATCCTCAATCATGTCAAAATCTACATAAACTATTACTTATGATTACTTAATATAAAATGTGTACAGTTTTTTTCTGCTATCCTCCCTAAAAGTTGATACACCCTGTACCTATCAAACAAGTTATCATTCTGAAGCTGACTGGATCCTCAGATAGCACTACTGAGGCTTATGCAGTTAGAGGGAAACCGCAAAGGCCGATGATGGTGCTATAATAAGTTGTACTAGGCAGGATGACACGTGAGAAAGTAGTTTGTCGTTGCTTTCTTTATTGAGACAGAAAGTGCCATTGCAACACAACTGACCAAAATAGTAGCATGTAGCCACACTAAACGCTCTCTGAACGTTTTTAGGCAGCATAATCCATACTTCAGCAGCTACCATATTGGCACAGCCGTAAATGAGATGGAGACTTCAGTGGAAACTACATCTATCTTGCCATAGCCAGGAGATAGATTCAAAAACATCGCATTAATAAAAAAAACAGGTATACGAAGTACTACCACTAAATCCAATAAATTACAAATGAAGAGAACAATCACACAGGTGGTATCTACCACATACTTTCTAAGTTGATGGGCCGGTTGACCTCGATGGCTCAGGTCAACTAAATGAAGCAACATCCAGATATTCTCTAGTCGTGATTCAACGTTACACTATTATCTGAGAGAGATGTAATCCTCTTTGACAGCAGGTATAACACATTCCGACCGATAGGCTCGGACTGCTAATTAGTTTCCCCTCGAGGTAAATCGCCCTGATCCTGCACATTATTTAATATAACCTAGATATTAATTGTCACATTACCGGGCGAGTTGGCCGTGCGCGTAGAGGCGCGCGGCCGTGAGCTTGCATCCGGGAGAGAGTAGGTTCGAATCCCACTATCGCCAGCCCTGAAAATGGTTTTCCGTGGTTTCCCATTTTCACACCAGGAAAATGCTGGGGCTGTACCTTAATTAAGGCCACGGCCGCTTCCTTTCAACTCCTCTTTCCTATCCCATCGTCGCCATAAGACCTATCTGTGTCGGTGCGACGTAAAGCCCCTAGCAAAAAAAAATGTCACATTTGTGCAAAAACACAAACAAGCGTGCAGACTGTCCAGAGAAATATTACTGGACTTATTTCTTTTTAACCTTCCAACACTCGCACTAGAAAAAGGGCTGAAAATTGCAAACCAGCAACAAAATTAGAAGATAATATTTAGGCTTTACAAAATGTTTCCAAATTCCATACAACGGCAAGTTCACGATAGCTCGTTAAGTCACACTCTACAACAGGAGCGAGAACCGTAACTGTCCAGAGATTAGAGATTCGAAGACCGAACTTGTGGCCAGACTGCTGTTGACCTGTCATCTCTCCCCTTAGAATGCTTGACGAAGCGATTCTTTACTATCAACGCACTTCTTTAGATATCGCTGGTTTGCGGCGATATCAGTGGTACGCAGACTTTTCTTTGCTAGTTGCTTTACGTCGCGCCGACACAGATAGGTCTTATGGCGACGATGGGACAGGGAATGGCTAGGAGTGGGAAGGAAGCGGTCGTGGCCTTAATTAAGGTACAGCCCCAGCATTTTCCTGGTGTAAAAATGGGAAACCACGGAAAACCATTTTCAGGGCTGCCGATAGTGGGGTTCGAACCTACTATCTCCCGAATACTGGATACTGGCCGCACTTAAGCGACTGCAGCTATCGAGCTCGGTGGACGCAGACTTAACCAAGCTAATAACACTGTCAAAAATCGCTGACACCTAAGCACACATTTGTTCCAGCAGCTATTATTTCAATAATCCATTAACAGATTAATTCTGTAATTCGGAATCGTAAGATGACTTTGAAGATATTCCCAGTAGTATAAGCACGTAATATTCAGGATTCTGCTGTAGTATACGCTTCACAATTATTATTATTATTATTATTATTATTATTATTATTATTATTATTATTATTATTATTATTATTAACAAAGATATCACTGGGCGAGTTGGTCATGCGGTTAGGGCCGCGGAGCTGTGAGCTTGCATCCGGCAGATAGTGGGTTCGAATCCCACTGTCGGCAGCCCTTAAGATGGTTTTCCATGGTTTCCAATTTTCACACCAGGCAAATGTTGGGGCTGTACCTTAATGAAAGCCACGGTCGTTTCCTTCCTATTCCTGGCCCTTTCCTACCCCATCGTCGCCATAAGACCTATCTGTCTCGGTGCGACGTAAAGCCACTAGCAAGAAAAACCAAAAAAAATATCGTAATTGTGAAATTTCCCGGTGGAAATGATCAATTACAGTAGTGTGATAATAAAATGAAGTTAAAACATAATTAACCATCAACAACAACAACAACAACAACAACAACAACAACAACAACAAGAATACAAGCAATTCCATGAAAAGAATATATTACAAGGAATACCACTAGTTTAACATTGTAAATCCAGCATCATCATATACAAATTCATACACAACTTAAGTATTTCCAGTGCTTAACACTTCGGCTTACACTACTATAGGTTGAGCTTACTACTAGCTTAAAACTACAAGTGATAATAAATTAAAGTTAAAACATACCAATTATTACTCAGTGATAAGTTAATATAAACATGCGCAAAGGTGTGCCAAAGGAATGTTCATGTATATTTGGGAGCTATATAGCCACAAATTATTACAGTACATGGTGGATGGGTACATCTGGAAAAATCAGCTCTCTAAGGATTAAATCACTATTGAACAATGCAATCATCGCAGTTTTTCATGTTTCAGAGCATCGATACCAGTTCTCAGCCCAAAATGTGTACAGTTACGCAAAATATTTACAATAATGTTAGTCATCAAACAGCTGATACAGTATATAATGGGCAGATGACCTAGACGTTAGGCCCCTTTAAACAACAAGCATCAATATTTACTCTTGATGAAATAACCAAGTATCTCCCTCTGAACCAACAACAACATCAATTACTTCGTAAATGTGTAAGCTGTGATAAGCGTTTACCGTCATTAGTAAGTCAGGAGTTCTGGTTATTTGAGTGCGTCATCAACGCTGTAACTCGTCAGTGTGGAGACGAGTGGATTACACCATCATGTGTGTTTAGCGGTAATATGGTTAGCTGCATAGAACTCTGTGCGGTCACCGCTCTCCTATAGGAAGGTAATTTCTGGAGCATGTGGACCCATCATCCGGAGTTCGGGTCGTTAGCTGCCAAACTTCCGCCCTTACGCCCCAAACTCGAATCCCGTTCTCGCCATGTTAAAGAGCATGAAATCAATTTTATTCATGTCAATGCCTTCATTTCCATCACAAAAGGTTAGAAGTGAATTCATTATTGTATATAGCTTGTGGATAATGCAGAATCTCTGCTTTATAGAGTAAAACGCCATGTATATACTTATGGGGAGGAGAAGTTTCTCATTCTTCTTTCTAGACAAACGACGTAAAAATGCTAAGCGCTATTCTTTCAAGAACAGGTACTCATTTTCGAATAAAAAAAATTCAGTCACTCGTACAGGCGCAATTTATCATGCTGTGGATCATGAAATTCAGGATGCTTGTAAAGAATATGTCAAAATCGATTACTCAAACTCCTAGCAATGACGGAAGAGACAGAAACAGATAATTTTTATTAAATAACCATAGGGTGGAAATCTATAGTTGAAGTACATTTTCAGGTGGTTGATAACAGAACCTAGTATATGCCAGTAGCATTGTAACTTGTAATAAAGTTGTTCAAAAGTACGGCCTTTTGCTTCAATACACGCTCTATAACGACGTGCCATTGCCTATCGTACCCGTCCAAAAACCCTAGGCATATGCTGCAAAGAGAACAAATCTGCGGGCATCCGAGCGACAATCACTTCTTCGGATTCAAAAGGAGTCTCATACTCTCTCACTATCTCTCTCTCTCTCTAGATACAGATACCCATTATAATGACAACGTTAACAATATACGTCTAATTTTCGACAGAACCTTATCCTGGTCTGATCATACGTCGAGTGTGATCCGAAAAGTTGTGTCATCCACGCATATTTTGAAACGTAACGTCTTATGTACGCCATCCTTCATGCGAAAACTACTTGCTCAAAGTCTTCTATTCCCAATCACTGACTATGTTTCAGTCGTATACAATAACTTATCTGAAACTTTGAACATAAAGCTACAGAGGGTACAAAACGAATGTGTCCGTTACGTGAGAAATGCCAGGCGTGATCTACACATGACACCCAATTACATACAGCAGCAATGGTTGAAACACCATGAACGTCGGAAAATCTCAGTACTTGTTGCTACGCACAAAATTCTCAAACAGAAAACCCCATCCTATCTTTATAATGCATTTAAAACTATGGAGTCGTTCCATAACAGAGATAATAGATTTACAAAAGCTACCCTTCAAAATTCCCTCCATCATACCACTAAATTTAACAAATAATTTGTTTGCACTGCATCACGTATCGTTAACGTATTAAATGTCCGGCTCCATGGCCAAATGGTTAGTGTACTGGCCCCGGGTTCGATTCCCGGCAGGGTCGGAAATTTTAACCAACTTCGGTTAATTTCGCTGGCACGGGAGCTGGGTGTAGGTATGTGTCGTTTTCATCATCATTTCATCCTCATCACGATGCGCAGGTCACCTACGGGTGTCAAATCAAAAGACCCGCACCAGGTGAGCCAAACATGTCCTCGGACACTCCCGGCACTGAAAGCCATACGCCATTTCATTTTTCAACGTATTTAATCTTCACCGTTTCGCAGATAACACTAACTTTACTCAACTAAAGTAGTCCTTGACATCTATCTTCCTGGAGGAGTACACACGGGGCTGAGATCAGGCGTTCTTTTGTCTAACGGTCAAAAATAAGTATATTTCTTAGAAAAGTATTTTTCTCTCTGTTCTAGCTTTAGATTCTTGTAGTCTAAAATAATAAATATGCTTGATGTTTTACTTTCTTATTTCTTATATACTGTATGTTATAATTTTACTGAATTTGGTACATGTACATTAAGTTTTTAAATTTTAATGTTTAATTTAATATTTTGGTATCTGTATTTACATTTTGTTTAATGTTTAATTTAACATATTAATATTATAAAAATGTACTTATCGTGTCTGTTTAATTCAACATTTTAATATTATAAAAATGTACTTACCTGTATATTATTATATGAAGACGCTACATAAAGGGACTTTTCAGCCTCAGTGTCATGTAAATTAACGATACATTCAAAATTCAAATTCTCTCTCTCTCTCTCTCTCTCTCTCACACACACACACTCGGCTCCAGACGAACGAAAACGTGCTGAGTGTTGTCAGAGCAGAAACATTGCATTCCGAGCGCATAGCATGTTCAACAGAATATGTAATATTGATGATTTTGAAGAATGATGGTCATCACTAATTTATACCCTTACAGTAGAGTTCCTGATTTTCTTGGTCAATAATTCGTTTCAGACCCACTAGTAATTACCACAAAACGTTTGTTACAGTCTCTCCCTTTAAGTTTCAGTATTGAATTACGATACACCCTACAGATTCGATTCAAAGCTTTCGTTAGCTCTTGGTTCGTGAGTGCGATAAATGTGAGCCGACTAAAAGGCTCAGACTGCAGAATACAGGCTTTCTGATCCGAAATTGACGGGCTCCATTTGGCTCGCTCTGATTGTATTTAAAGATGCTCCCATCAGCCTTGTGGCGGTAGATTTACAAGCACGTGAAAGAACGCCTGCTGTACAAAATTTCCTCTCCTAAGCATCTTCGGAAACCTTAAAGGTAGGTAAGTGAGGCGGAAACATTATTATTATTATTATTATTATTATTATTATTATTATTATTATTATTATTATTATTATTATTATTATTATTATTATTATTGTTATTATTATAAAATTTCGATGACTGTACACCTCTCGTGGATTATTTGCCAGCACGAAAGCCATTGAAGTTAAAAGTATATAACCGGTGTCTGAGCATAGCCAGGAGTCTCAGTGAATGAAAGACGTTTATCAAGCAAGCGCACTTAAGTTACAGGTACTGTAGATGCAATAGAAGTGATTTAATAAAATACGGTTTTGAAATTTTCAATGGTATTTTATGCATTACAATGACATTTTCCGTTGAATTTTGAGAGTACGTAAGCCCTCATTTGTTACATATTTCGTCAGCTTGCATTCCAGAGATAGTGGGTTTGAGCCCCACAGTCGGCAGCCCTGAATAGGGGTTTCCGTGGTTTCCCATTTTCACACTAGGCAAATGTTGGGGCTATACATAAATTAAGTCTACGGTCGATTGATATCACCCCTAGCCCTTCCCTGTCCCATTGTCGCGGTGAGACCTACTAGTGTCGTGGCGACGTCAAGCAAATTGTACAAGTTACATAAACGTCATCCCCCAAATTTACGGTCATATTCTATTTAGATAACCCCGCCCCCTCCCCCCGTACTCCGGATTGAAATCGGATTAAGAATTTTTGGATCATAGTAAAGGGGTTGAGTAACTTCCCGAAATGCAAATGCCAACTGAACATCAATGAGAATTATGTGAACCGAAATCTGACACTATGAGTGATATGGAATGGTTCCCACTTTTTTGTTGTGGTATTAACGTAGACTCAATTCAGACACGTTCTTTACGGTGGCGATGGGATAGCAAAGCGCTAGGACTGGGAAGGAAGCGACCATGGACTTAATTAACTTCCAGTAACGTTATTTGACTGGTGAGTGGACTAATGATTTAAGGTAAGAATTCACTGTTTTGAGTAGAGTTTCGCTATATAGAACTCAGCTGATAAGTCCTGACACTGGCACACGAGTTCAATTTTGGTCTGAGGAATGGGCTGCTCCGTGAGAGTCGCACACGAGAGGTGTCGGTTCCGTTCGTAGCAATCTGTCTAGCTGTAGAGGGGGTGCATGACTCTGAGTCCTGCCCTGAGCTAACTCAGTGGTCCAGGCAATGTTCCCCCAGTTCATTTAAGCTCATACTGTAGTCCTGCCACCTCGGCTTGTACTAGCTAGTTTGAGACGTAACAGAGGTCGAGCGGCATCAGTGACTCGGACTGACCCACGGTAAACGTGTAAGGACTGTGGTTGAAGCGTACGTTAGCGCCAGTGCACATGGACAGGAAGTAAATGGTGACGTTGAGACAAACCACAATTTTCTGGGGAAACACGAGATACTTTGTAAATAAACATTACTTGCTACATGATTTTTTGAACCAATCCGACTGCAAATTTCGGTGTTTCAATAGCAACGAACATATGTTTTGGCTCTGTTTTTCTATTCTCTGCATCAAATCGAGGGAACGACTACTCTGTCCGAGATCATTACGAAAACATTCATCACCTGTTCATATTATTTATATTAAACAGTTATGGTCAGCGGTGCGGCTCTCTGGAGTTTCCTGCGTTGGCGGTCTGCAGCCGTTAAGCTCCGAAAGCGGCCGCCGTATTCAGGATGTCTCACATCCTCTCACATACCTAGTGATGACACAACATGAGCCAACGTGAGCTTTGTTAGACAGAAGCCGCCGAGTTGGTCTTCGCCCGCTCTAGCTCAGTGTTGCCAACCCATAAATCTTTTCTCCGCTAAATTTTACTTGAAAATCCGCTAAATTCCGCTAAATTCCGCTAAATTTTGAACTGAAGCAAAATGCATATACCACCTGTTTTAATAAAAGAGATTAACTCAACACTCACCAGTTTCACAACAGGAGTTCATCATATTCTCCTCCACGCACTGAATGCTGTGAAGCAGATGTGCTGGGTTGAGGTCCTGTGGTTTCATATGAAGCCACACGGTAGTATTCTTGTTCAAAATATATGCTGGCAGTTCACAGCAGCAAAACACATACGGAAATTCAAATCTATTTTGAAAGTTATTTTCACTTTCAATAATGTTTTTATTGTTTTTGATAAGTGCGGACAGAAATAGTATCAAATAACTTCGCATTTATATTGCACTGCCAATAGATGTACCGTCGGTATTTGGGATCACTGGGAAGTTCAACTAACTAGTCTTTTAAAGTTTAATTATTTAACCACGCATTACGAAATATCTGACTTATTTTTAACCTTTCCTTTCGATATATTGACGCACGTACCCAAAAGAACCTGATGTCAAAACAAAAACGTCAACAAACACGACACTACCTGGCTCATCAAGAATACAATAACGATTGTAACAAATTCTGACTGAGGCTGTGGGCCTGAGCTGATGTAGAAAACGAGTGGTAGTATGAAGCATAAGATCAATACAATGGGAATAAGTAGACTATTATACCGTAGTAAGTTCTATATTATTTTTGTGCTGGTGATGAAGGACTATATTGTTACCGCTGAAAGTCGCTAAAAGAAATTTGAAAATCCGTCAAAAAATCCGCTGCCCGCTAAATGGAAAATTTATCCGCTGTTACATTTTAAAATGTGCCAAATTTGGCGGAAAATCCGCTGAGTTGGCAACACTGCCCCAGCTCGCTTTCAAGACACGGCGAGAACCCTTTCTATCCGAGAGTACTATTAAAACATGTCAGTACATGTCGAATTTTTGTTCGACTACTTGGCTGAATGGTCAGCGTTGAGGCGTTCGGTTTAGAGGGTCCCGGTCTCGATTACGGCCGGTTCCGGGGATTTAATAGCGTGTCATTAATTATTCTGTCTCGGGGACTGGCTGTTTGCGTTTGTCCCAACACTCTCCTTTCCATATTCAGATAATACACCATAAACCACCACAGAAACACGCAATAGTGATTACATTCCTACACAGAGAGTTGGCGTCAGAAAGGGAATCCGGTCGTAAAACAGGGCCAACTCAACATAGGTGAAACAATTCGCACGGGCGTAAGAAAAGTAGTATAAAAAGACGAAGGAGGAGGAGGAGGAGAAGAAGAAGAAGAATAGGCCTACATGTGAGATTTTTGTAGTGGTAAGTCACGATTCTGAGTTTCATGTTCCACGATAACAGGATGTGCCGTGGCAATGACATCAGCAGTTATATAAAACGATAAACTCCCTTGCTTTATTAACCTCCTGACTGAAGTGACAGGGATTCAATTCCAATTAATAGCCGAAGTTCATCCTGTATGTTCTAACTGACATAAACCCAGGTTTATCTCTAGCCTTTCTACAGCTGATAAGAAATGTCATTACTCCCATCACAGGAATTCACCCCAGGAATAGGATAATGTGCACGTAATCACAAGAATATAACTTATATAAAAGAATGAGAATATTTTACTTGAAAATGTTTTTATGTTCCTTTGAAAATGTAACTGTGGCAATCGGAAGATCATATTAAGTACAGCCGTAGGGTTGGGTAGAACTGCTTCGGACTACAGAGACAGCATCTGCGAGGGGAAAAATATTGGTGTTTAAACGTTAGTAAACTAATATTACAAATCGCTTCTTTATACACAAATATTTTAGGCCCGATTACAAGATCGAATTAGAAAGAATGAAGGGAGGTAATTAGTGTATTATAGTAAGGCATTATAGTGATTGACAATACACCATTGACTTCGAAATCGTCCCGGGGATTAGTGAAATTTGCACCCACGATCGCAGTCATAATTCTGCCGCCAAGGTATATAAGAAAATTACTAACATCCGCAGCCGATGCACGTTAATTATACGTTTCTTTTATCACTGTATTCACGATGCGCAGGTCGCCTACGGGAGTCAAATAAAAAGATCTGCACCAGGCCTCCCCGGAGGTCACACGCCATCATTGTATTTCTTTAAACTACCTTACATTTGTGGTATATTAATGATGAATCATTCTCACATAGATTACTTGATGTGCCACCAAATCTACTGACTGGGTAGACTATACTGCACATAGAATATCGACATATTTTCGATTAATTTGTTTTAGTTTACAACTTTTGAAATGGGTTATACCTATCCACGGACTTTTGTACGTTTGCTTTTGGATGCGATGTTACACATCCGGGGTTGAAGAAAGTTGAACGAATTAAAATAATGTCCAAACATCGGTGCTCATACACGAACTAAAAGAATCACATTTATTTAATCTGAAGAGTAGCACGAGCACATCTTCATCGTGAATGTATGCCACCTTTTGTACGTAGGAAAGTGAAAGTATGCAATGGGACATTTTAGAGTAACTTCCACATGAACATATCATACATATCAATAATAGATATTACTTTTTGGAAGGGTGGTACTATTATACAGCCCCACCGAGAGACTAAATGTAATTTTAAAATATGAGGTAGGATGTATTGGAGAGATAGACGCAAGTTTTATGCGTGAATACGTCTCCCTAGATGGGATGTCAACGGATTCATCTTGAATGTGCTCTGAATGTGTCCACTTGCAAACAGCAATGTCTCTCGAAATATGACGATCTCTGGAATTGTACTCCATAGTTCATGGTATCGTGTTCACTATTCACATCGATATTCAGTACGACAGGCAGGGTATACAGGGGCGTATTCTTCATCTGTGTCCTCCACCCACAGGGGGTTCAATTGATATTATAGCTCGACTCGTTATGAACAGTCTGACACCACTGCAAACGTTCTATCGCTTCGCATTCTCGAGTTGCACACCCTCGACTGTCGCGTGACCCTCCAGTTCGTTACACAACGTCACCCCGCCGCCTACAGCTAGATCATGTCACTCGCTCCAGTTCCATATTTCGTTGGACACATTGATGTTTCAACTGCCAGTCAACGTGTATTTCATTTGAATGTGTCGTGTGGTTTGGAAATTATAGGCGTGGCAAAACTTCCCTGCAAAAGAGTCGGTCAACTTTCTGGGATGTCACCCTGGTACCGGACCTGAGCTATTCACGTCAAGAATATATTTAACAATGGAAAAAATTTAGTTCCGAGAGGGTTAATGGTATGTGACTATATGAGGCTACTACGACAGTTAACATTTTTCTTGAAAAGGAAGTTTTCTTTGATTTTTGTTTATTACAATTTCCTTTATGTGGCATCGAAGAGATAGGCTTTATGGCAACGATTGAATAGGAAAGAGCGGGTGGGAAAATGGGAGACCAGGGAAAACCATATTTAGGGCTGCCGACAGTAGAGTTCGAACCCACTATCTTCCGAATGCAAGCTGACAACTAAGTGACCCAAACCGCGTGGCCACTTGCTCGGTGAAAAGGAAGTAGTCGAGCTCTTCTCAGGTTCATTTCCCGTTGAGCCTATTGCCTGCTGTGCATTGGCAGCTTGACTCGTGCGCCATAACGTATTGATTTGGATTGTTTACTGACCGTTGTTTAAAGGAGCCTAACATCTTGGTCATCGGCCCTATTCACTGAAGTACTCACCCGTTCTGTGCTCTCTTATTCGGCATAAATGTATCATACAAATATTACCAGGAATGTTCTTTTCCCTCTTTCAAATAATATACAGTATTTATCCCCTGTTTATATGCAAGTCCGCCGCATATCTGTTGGTGGTACACCATATAAGTCTCTGGTAAGACCCCAAAGAGTATGTTTCCAGTGTATGGGACCCTCACCAGGATTAATTGATTCGGGAACTGGAAAAGTTGAAAAGAAAAGCAGCTCGATTTGTTCTGGGTGATTTCCGACAAAAGATAAGAAGACGTTGTAAAGTTTGGGCTGGGAAGACTTGCGAAAAAGGAGACGAGCTGCTCGACTAAATGGTATGTTCCGAGCTGTCAGTGGAGAGATGGCGTGGCTGACTTTAGTGGACGAATAAGTTTGAGTGGTGTCTTTAAAAGTAGGAAAGATCACAATAGGAAGACAAAGTTAGAATTCAAGAGGACCAATAGGAGCAAATATTCGTTTATAGGAAGGGGAGTTAGGGATTTTAATAACTTACCAAGGAAGATGTTCAGTAAATTCCACATTTCTTTGCAATAATTTACGAAAAGGGTAAGGAAACAACTGGTACGGAATCTGCCACCTGGGCGACTACCCTAAAAACAAATCAGTAGTGATTGATTGAATATACGTGCAGTTTCAGTTTCAGTTCTATTTCATGAAGATCAGCTGAAACCACTGGATACTTAATTGGGGATTTTGGAAACTCCACTGTAAATTTATTGTAGCAGCTCTAAATATTCTGTCAATGCTCCCAGCTGCCTACCGTGAGTTGTTGCCTTGCTTAAACTCGTGATAAAAAGAATGTCTACCTTTCCTTAAGTTTATCCCATGTCTATCTAGCCACATCTCACAATAGAACTCAAACGATCTCATGCACAGACCAACGGATGTATAAACTGTAGGCTACTACTCATGACATTTGCACCATCTCGTGGTGGTGTTTGATATGACAAATATTTAATCCCAAAATTCAATATTTCGTGTACAATCATCTGCGGTGATATGACGCATTGTCCTGTGAACCATGGCATCTCCATCAGAGTACTCTAGGTCCAGAAAGTCCGGCTCCATGGCTAAATGATTAGGGTGCTGGCTTTTGGTCAGAGGGGTTCCGGCAGGATCGGGAATGTTAACCATAAATGGCTAATTCCAGAGGCACGGGGGCTGGATGCATGTGTCGTCTCCATCATCCTTTCATCCTCACCACGACGCGCAAATCAAAAGCCCTGCATCTGGCGAGCCGAACTTGACCTCGGACACTCCGAGCACTAAAAGCGATACGCCATTTAATTTATTTCAGTGTAGAGATGCATGGAATGACATTAGTGGACGAATAAGTTTGTATGGTGATTTTGAAAGAAGGAAAGATCACAAGACGAAGATAAAGTTGCAATTCAAGAGGACAAATTGGGGCAAATATTCATTTATAAGAAGAGAGGTTACGGATTGGAATAATTTACCAAAGATTTAATATGTCCAAATTCTTTGCAATTATTTAAGAAAAGACTAGGTAAAAACAGATAGGGATTCAGCCACTTGGGCGACTGCCCTAAATGCAGGTCAGTAGTGATTGATGAAGCATTTACTGCTCTGAAATACCATTCGTATGGTTAGATTTTAACGTGATTGCAATGGAGTACCTGGTTTTAATAGTATGGTTTGCTCCGAAAAAGATTTTGTGCCATTTATGAGGTTATTAGTAAAGAACACTTCCCGATCGATTATAAACACAACAAGGTCCAAGGCTGGAATCTGAAAAGCTGTGCGTGAAAATGCATCCTCAAAGACGAAGGCAACGCTGTTCCTACAAAATCTGAAGCAGCCCGTCGAAAGTGAAAGCAGTTGACAGTTGTAGACGATGGTGTTCCTCCTAAGAAAATTAACAAAAATATAATCTGCTAAGAAATGTGATGAAGTGTCATCTCCTTATTTTCAGAAAACTGAGAATAACTGAGTTAAATGGGAGACTAAAGGCCTTATTACACTAGGCCGCCAGGTGGCGCTGCTCGTCATTGGGCATTGATTGTTATGGAGCTCATTAGATTAGGGCAGCCGGTAGCGTCGCCACAAACTGGCTGCTGTCTGGTTGCCATCCCCCGCGACCGCGTTGGCAGCCCCGGGTGGCGGAGAGTCGTGGAGGGGCATTGTATCACACCGAACCTATTAAACTGGGCAGCCAGGTGGCGAAACCAGTCGCGCCACCACTCGGTTTGAACCCCACGTGGTCAGTCTACTGTACAATAGTGATGAGAGAACATGTCGGACAACAAATATTCGTATATGCTCCTCCTTGTACTTTTGATGAAGAAGAGAAGGCGAAGGGAGAGAAAGATGCACGTCTACCCTATGTTGCCGTTAACTTAAGAATCTCTAAATCGTCTTTCTTTGAATTATTGTCGTTGATAACGGTTGATATTACCGGGGAAGATACTAAAATGAGAAAGTGCATCACACCAGAAGAAAAGTTCGTAGTCAGTTTGAGGGAAGTAAAACGATAAATTGTATTTTAAGTTATTAACTTTATTGCACTAGGAAATATTAACTAGTTTGGAAACAGTAAAAATTAACATAATATCAATATTTTAGTTCAATATTTCTTATTGAAGATTTACTTCTATTCCTCTTTCAATCATATTACTGAATGCATTTTTTATGTTAATACCAAACTTATCCTATTCTGTCGAAAGGATATCAATCCAAAGTGTGACTAAAGGTAATAACATTAATTTCCAAAACGTAATAAAAAAGACCAATTGTTTTACATGTTTATGTTGAGTGTTTGTATGTACAGTAAGTTACATATACTATACATTGAACAGCAAAGGTTCACTCATTTGAGTATCAGAATCTTCATTTGATGTGACTGAAGGGTCTGCAGATGGAGGAGATTCTAAGGGCATGTTTGCATCTTGGCGTTGTTGAAACTGAGTCTGGAAGAAATGAATTTGCGGTTGTTGATTCACTAGTACTTGCAAAGGCATTGATCGCTGTTGCATATGATGCTGTTCCATCGGACTCGCGTAAATAAAGCAATGCGCAGAGCAAAGTGCGAAAAAAACAGAGACCAGACTTCTCTGCCTGCGAGAACTACCGAACTATCGTAGGAAGCTAGCTAGAGCGATGCATGAAGTGGGCCGTGGTAGGACCGAACGAGTTATTGGCGGCACCACCGCCTGCCCTGCACGTGTCGCCAACTGAGTCACCGGTGTCGCAGCTGGTGGCACCTCCTGGCGGCCTAGTGTAGTAGGAGCTTAAAGACTGGCAACAAGTTGCTGATATTATTCGAGAAATGAGAAAGAATAAAGATGCCCCATTAGATGGTATGGGCAGTGATAAGTGTATGGATGAAAAAGCAAATCGATAGGATATGAGATACCAATCCCTGATATCTCTGATGTTGTCGCTGCCGGGACAAAACCTCCTATGTGAAATATTTTACCTTAGAACTTTGGCCGGTAAGGTTCTGTCAGCTAAGGTGCTATATTGTGTGAATACTGTCAAGGCATTCTCGCTCTTCATAATGTATGTGCTGCGGGTCAGTATATCTCCAAACATATTATCACATAGGAGGTTCAGTCCCGGCAACGATGATATGCTGCTATGCAGAAATTGAAGCAGTATGCTCTAACTGTTGACAATATCTTGCGGACTGATGTTAAAATATTTGCAGAACTAATCTATCCTGTCGCTGCTCGGAAGAGTAAGGTGAAGTACATAAGAGTAATCAAACAGATACTGAAGGATCAATATAATGGCGACAAGACAAATACTGTTCAGCTGTTAGGCAAGTTGCCTGGAGTTAGTCCCAAACTGCACACGTCTGTATGAAATACTATTCTACGACCTGGGCATGATGGTATTTTATCACCTAACTTTCATTGCAACTCCGCCACTAGGAATGACTCGGATTTCCTAGTGCCGGTCCCAAGCCCGGTAAAGGAGGAGGGTCAATGGCTGGTTGTTGAGTCTTGGGGGTTGCACTGATGTCGAGTAAGTGCTGCCATTAAAACTCAAGAAATGCTTTAGTTGACAGTCCATCTGTCAATGTAACCAGCAAATCCTACCCCTCATGGGGATGGGTGAGGGCGAGTACCTGGCGCCTTAAATCTGGGTCCCTCGGCTAAGGTATGGTAACCCCTACAGAAGAGTCCCTGGTCCTCCAGGTTGGGGGTTGTGCGAAGGGCTGGTAACTGTTCCACTTAAAAACTTACCTCACTCATAAATCTCATATGAATAACCGGACGGATTCTATGATGACGACAAAGGCAAGATCAAAGGCCAAACGATTTGGAATTAGAGATACATTAAAGTTGGGAACTTGGAACGTGAGAGGCATAAAAGGAAAACAAGAAGAACTGGATAGAGAGCTGGCTAGGAAAGAAATCAATGTTGCTGTAATTACTGAAACAAAAAAGAAATTACAAGGAACAAAAGAAATTGATAAATACACTATGATTTATAGCGGAGTTACACAGGATAAAAGAGCTGCAGCAGGAGTCGCAATATTAATAGACAGGAAGTGGAAAAACAAAATAGAAAGCTACACCATTATAAATTAAAGGATTTTGTTGCTGAGGTTGAAGGTAGAGAGAGGGAAATTAACCTTGGTAGCCGTGTATGCTCCTGAAGAAAACAAACAGGAAGAATCTGAACAGTTTTATGAAGTTCTTCAATCAGTGTCGGATAACATATGTAAAAGTGACGCTGTTGTTCTGGCTGGTGATCTCAATGCTCGAGTTGGAAACAAACCAATTGCAGAAATAGTGGGAAATAAAGGTGAACCAACTTTGAATGAAAATGGTAAATTATTGATAGAATTTTCATCCCATAATCAATTAAAACTTACTAACATCTTCTTTGAGAAGAAAGATATACATAAATTCACATGGACTGCAAGAGGACAGCGATCAATTATTGACTATATAATGGTCAATAAAAAGTTAGGCCCAGATGTAACAGATGTCAGAGTACATAGAGGCAGTGATTTATATACAGATCATTATCTGTTCATTGCAAAAATCAGAATTCTTGCTAAATGGAGGAAAAGACTGAATAGAAATATACACAGAAACCAAGAGATCTATAAGGTATATTTACTACAGGATGATGGAATAAAATACTTATATCAAAATCGGCTGGAACAGTATTTAGGTCAGATTCCGACAAGTACTGATATTAACAAAGAATGGGAAATCATAACCTCAGCAATTCAGAGGGCAGCAGATGAAGCCATTGGAGTGAAGAAGAAATTTAGGAGAAAAACTGGGCTTAAAATATGGAATAAAGAAATTTCAGAAGCTGTCAAGCAAAAACAAATATTATACCTGAAAATGATACAGCATCGCACCCCACAAAATGAGAAAGAATATAAAAACAGCAGGAACAAGGTCAAGTCACTAACGAGAAAATTCAAGCAAGAATCATGGGATAGGTTAATAAACTCAATAGAGGATGATATCCATGGTAGACAAGAGATGGCATATAAGTTAATGAAACACCTCAACAGTGATGAAAGAGAAACTGCTAACATAAATGTAATCAAAGAAGAATCGTGGATACAACACTACAAAGAATTGTGGTATAACGGGGAGTATGGAGAGAGTCAGGAAAATCAAGATATAGATATCGACATTGAAGGAATTGACCTAATAGATATAGAAGAACTTAATACTGTTCTGAAATCTTTCAAAAATAGAAAAGCACCAGGGTTAGACAACATAAATATGGAGTTGTTCAAATATGGTGGGATCATTCTTAAATTTAGAATGCTACATTTAATTAATCTTTGTTGGAAAAGAAGAAATATACCCGAAGAATGGAGAAAAGCTAAAATAATATCACTTTTCAAGAAAGGAAATCGAAGTTTTTGCAGTAACTATCGAGGAATAAGTTTATTAAATGTTGGCTATAAAGTATATGCTAAAATAATAAATAATAGACTTAAAATCATTGCACACAATCTCTTATTGGAAGAACAATGTGGATTTAGGAAAGGCAGATCCTGTACAGATAATATATTTAGCCTCAAACAGATACTGGAGAAGAGAAGAGAATTTAACTTGAATACTTATGTCGCTTTTGTCGACTATGAAAAGGCTTTTGATAGGGTAGATAGAGAACAGTTATGGAATATAATGGTAAAAAATGGATACCCTAAACATCTTATTCAAGTTATCCAAAGTCTGTACAAAAGGACGAGAATTGTGTTAGATCTAGGATACAAACTAACGGAAGAAATATTAATTAATCAAGGTGTACGTCAAGGATGCAGCCTCTCTCCAACACTATTCAATATATATATATATATATATATATATATATATATATGCAGAATTAGAAATTGGAAACGAATTGTGCACTCTGGAATAAAATTGAACACAAACACATACATAAATACTATGCTCTTTGCAGATGATCAATTTATCCTGCAGGATGATGAAGATAAACTCCAGAAATCAATACATCAGTTAAACACCATTTGTAAAAGTTATAATCTTCGGCTATCCAGAACAAAAACCAAAGTTATGGCATGGCAAGGGAAGTATCCTATCAGAGCGAAGATAGTAATCGACAATCAACCAGTAGAACAAGTCACAAATTTTAAGTACCTTGGTTGTGAAATATCTTTTAATGATGATGACGAGGTGAAGAAGAAGCTTCATCGATTTCAATATATGTGTGGGACAATTCGCCGAATACTGAAAGGAAAAGTAAGAGAAGATACTCAACTTAAATTCTATAAGACTATGGCTGTACCAACTTTGCTATATGGAAGTGAGACATGGGTAGATAAAATAAGCTATAGGAATAAAATACAATCATCTGAAATGAGATTCCTAAGATCAGTGAAAGGATACTCCCTAAAAGATAAAATACGAAATGAAGAGATAAGACAAAAATTAAATATATTCTCAATGAATGAAAGAATATTCCAAAACAGGATAAATTGGAAAAACCACGTTCTGAGGATGGATAAAGACAGAATCCCAAAACTTGCCCTGGATACTATTCTACAGGAAGAAGAGATATTGGTCGTCCTATGAAGAGATGGAATGAAATCTGATGTTGGAACAGGCTATCAGCCTAATCCGTGAAGAGGAAGTAAGTAAGTAAGTAAGTAACTCTCATTGCCGTTATTGTCCAAGATGCATGTGGTTTAGGCCGCCGGGTTGGATGGCTCAGATGGTAGAATTACTGACCTTCTAAGTCCATGTTGGCGGGTTCGATCTCAGTTAAGTCCGGTGATATTTGAAGGTGCTGAAACACGCCATCCTCGTGTCGGTAGATTTAACAACACTTAATAGACCACCTGCGGGATAAAATTCCGGCTCCAGGATGTCTTCTAAAACCGTAAAATGTTGTTGGATGGCTGTAGATCTATTATTATTATTATTATTATTATTATTATTATTATTATTATTACATGCACAATACGTTGGGAATTCTGTGTATATTCAGGTAAGATACCATTCATAGTGTTCAAATACTATCTGCACTGCTTCTAGGAAGCTTTTTACAATGACTATCATATATTTACAACAGCATATGGCTAAAGTGGTATGCACAGTCATTTCTAATTGTTCTATGTGAGAGAGTTATGTTCCTACGGCTAACCACGGCTAACAAATGGATGTGTGGAGAGGATGAAGGTAATTAGTGATTTGGAGCATCTACTACGAATTGTTGCTACATTATCTTTCCAGAATGTAAGAGCACAATATATACTGCTGCAACAGTCAAAGCGAGGTATGCAATATAACTTTCAAGTGGTAAAACGAGGTCTAATCCACATTCAGTAACATTAGAAGTGCTTCCTCTTACAGTATATCAGGTTTATATGTTACCGTGGTTGGTGGATCAGCAGAGGTGAAAGAAGGTGCCGGGGGAAATGGGTCTAACTACTTTGTCCAGAAAGAATTTAAACTGAAATGGAAGGTTATATTTTCGAAAAGCAACAAGTTAACAAATTCTCACTTAGTGAGATAACAATTACATAGCAAATTAAAAACAAGACTTAAGAAAAATTTAAGACATCAAATCCTTAACATACTTGGGCTACCAGCCCCTAGTTTTACAACCTTTTAGCTTCCAGATCAAACCTTACAGAGGAGCATAAATTTACAAAAGGGCAGAAATCCCCTAATACCTCGAACACTTTCTCAATAATTTACAATATCAAGCCTCCTAGAGGCACTTTTCCAACACAAGAAAGGAGCTGACATTCCCTCAGGTTTTTCGAGCCTATTACTTGGCACAAATTACAAATTACAAAAATGAAACCGGGGTATTAAGTACCCAACCTACAGGGCCTTCGTGTAAAAGAAATGGCAGTTAAATAAATGGCCCGAATACAAAATGAAAGGAGGCGAATACTTGCACTCCTCTATTTAGCTTCTTGAAACCTAATCAGGCATCCGGCCGATGAAAGAGGGGCTATTCCCAAACTATGGAGGTGACCCGTATAAGAAAGAAATTTTAAACAAGAAAATCAGTTACCAAAACGTAGTCACCTCAAATCAAAATGAAGGGGAGCTCGAGAGGGTGCATCACTCTCTATCCCCGAATTAAGGTTACAGATTTGATGAGGTTTTTACATAAGCCGGCAGAAAATTACAAGTTTAGAAAATTAGGTTACATTGTAAAGGTTTCGGACCTTTCCCGCGGGTTAAACTGCTGAGCTAGCAAGAAATAAAGATGTTAAAAGGCCATTACCTTGCTGAAGACCTGCTGCCTGATGAAAGAGGCGCCTCCCGCCTCCTGCTTCACGTATACACACTTACTTACATGTTGATCAAGTGGCCAAGAGACGTAAAGATCAGCAGCTTATAAACCCTCGGGGGAAGTTTGAGACCTTTCATGATTGATCAATACACACCCACTGTGTTTATTGGTCAACTTCAAAAGTTACACTCAAAATCGGAGAAGAAATACATGATTGGTCGGAAATTAATTACAGAAATTCTGGATTGGCTAAATTCAAACTGGCGGAAAGGAAAGATCAATATTGCCAACCCACAAATGAATGAACGAAATTTAGTAAAGAAAAACTTATGAATACAAAATTTCTTCAAAAAGGTTCCTTTACTTCGCATCAGGGTGCATGATCATTGTTTTCTAGTAGAGACATCTATGAGAGAATGTCCACACTTTTTGAAGAACGAAAACAAAACAAGTTGAAATTCACACAGTACTGGCAACTTCATAATCACAAAATTAAGTTAGTGAAATCTTCTGAGCAAAAGTTTAAGGAGGTCTAGTTTTAAGTTCAGTGTTTCTCCTATAGAGGAGGTTTTATTGGCGCAAGATTTTACAGTGCGGCGTAGGGGTGTACCTCCCGGTACATTATACATTGCTAATTACGACTGTTCCTGCTAAGAATATTTTCAAAACTCAGCAAAGCTATTACAATTAGAAGTATTGGTTAGGAAACGGCCCGCTTAGTGGTCTAGGGGTAGCGAGCCTGCCTATTACCCAGAGGCTCCGCGTTCGATTCTCAGGATCTTTACAGTGATATGACGGCTGGTTCAACGTCCTCTAAGTCAACCTGAGAACAATTTACATCTGAGAGTGCGATAGTGACCCTATGAAGCCGGAGAGTATTCGCCACACTTGCCCTAATATACATCACCTCGTAATTTACAGGCCTTTGGGCTAAGTAGGCTAATGCCCATCAGCGCTTTAGTGTCATGGGGTTTGGTGTTTGGCTACAAACACTATCGCCTACAGAGATTTGTCCCTGAACCCCACGAGGCATAAACTATACTAAGAAATCACACATAATGTTTACATCTGTGGGCACAATGAGGATAATGAAAGATACACTGAATGCTATCAGCAATCAATCAATCAATCAATACTGATCTGCATTTAGGATAGTCGCCCAGGTGGCAGATTCCCTATCTGTTGCTTTCCTAGCCTTTTCCGAAATGATTTCAAAGAAATTGGAAATTTATTGAACATCTTCTTTGGTAAGTTATTCCAATCCCTAACTCCCCTTCTTATAAATGAATATTTGCCCCAGTTTGTCCTCTTGAATTCCAACTTTATCTTCATATTGTGATCTTTCCTACTTTTATAAACGCCATTCAAACTTATTCGTCTACTAATGTCATTCCACGCCATCTCTCCGCTGACAGCTCGGAACATACCACTTAGTCGAGCAGCTCTTCTTCTTTCTCTCAATTCTTCCCAACCCAAACATTGCAACATTTTTGTAACACTACTATTTTGTCGGAAATCACTCAGAACAAATCGAGCTGCTTTTCTTAGGATTTTTTCCAGTTCTTGAATCAGGTAATCCTTGTGAGGGTCCCATACACTGGAACCATACTCTAGTTGGGGTCTTACAAGAGACTTATATGCACTCTCCTTTACATCCTTACTACAACCCCTAAACACCCTCATAACCATGTGCAGAGATCGGTACCCTTTATTTACAATCCCATTTATGTGATTACCCCAATGAAGATCTTTCCTTATATTAACACCTAGATACTTACAATGATCCCCAAAAGGAACTTTCACCCCATCAACGCAGTAATTAAAACTGAGAGGACTTTTCCTATTTGTGAAACTCACAACCTGACTTTTAACCCCGTTTATCAACATATCATTGCCTGCTGTCCATCTCACAACATTTTCGAAGTCATGTTGCAGTTGCTCACAATCTTGTAACTTATTTATCACTCTATAGAGAATAACATCATCCGCAAAAAGCCTTACCTCAGATTCCACTCCTTTACTCATATCATTTATATATATAAGAAAATATAAAGGTCCGATAACACTGCCCTGAGGAACTCCCCTCTCAACTATTACAGGGTCAGACAAAACTTCACCTACTCTAACACTCTGAGATCTATTTTCTAGAAATATAGCAAACCATTCAGTCACTCTTTTGTCTAGTCCAATTGCACTCATTTTTGCCAGTAGTCTCCCATGATCCACCCTATCAAATGCTTTAGACAGGTCAATCGCGATACAGTCCATTTGACCTCCAGAATCCAAGATATCTGCTATATCTTGCTGGAATCCTACAAGTTGAGCTTCAGTGGAATAATCTTTCCTAAAACCGAATTGCCTTCTATCGAACCAGTTGTTAATTTCACAAACCCCTCACTCCAATCAGCGGAATTCCTCACAAGTTTGGAATGAATTGATATTATTTATTATTATTTTTTTGCTATTTGCTTTACGTCGCACCGACACAGGTAGGTCTTATGGCGACGATAGGACAGGGAAGGCCTAGGAATGGGAAGACCGAGCTCGATAGCTGCAGTCGCTTAAGTGCGGCCAGTATCCTGTATTCGGGAGATAGTAGGTTCGAACCCCACTGTCGGCAGCCCTGAAAATGGTTTTCCGTGGTTTCCCATTTTCACACCAGGCAAATGCTGGGGCTGTACCTTAATTAAGGCCACGGCCGCTTCCTTCCCACTCCTAGCCCTTCCTTGTCCCGTCGTCGCCATAAGACCTATCTGTGTCGGTGCGACGTAAAGCAACTAGCAAAAAAAAGGAATGGGAAGGAAGCGGCCGTGGCCTTCATTAATGTACAGCCCCAGCATTTGCTTGGTGTGAAAATGGGAAACGACGGAAAGACATATTCAGGGCTTCTGACAGTGCGTTTCGAATCCACTAATTCCCGAATGCGAGCTCACAGCTGTGCGCCTCTAACCGCACGGCCAACTCACCCGGTTTATTTATTATTACCGTCGTTTCAATTGTCACATACTTTAAGAGATGCCGTGTCTGTCAACATGTTGCAAGAAAACGACACAAATTATTTGCACTTAAACCCCTTGAAATGACACCGACCTCAGGGGGAATCGAACCTGCTACTTGGGAACGGAAGCCACGGAGATCAAGGGTCTCTATGAGTCTGTATGTGACTTCAGGTATTAACACCGTCCAATTCTGTGCACTGCAGGCATCTGCGTTTTAAGTAAAAGACCCAGGTTCGACTTTAGGCTTATTTAAGGAATCTATTTTTAGCCTACGATATGACTATGACTACTAGCGATTTAAAGGTAAAACATCAAAATCATTAGACTGAAGTTCTGGTTTGAGGACTAAAATCTGGCTTGTAGGTTTGCGTGACTTGATATTGTTTTCACAGTCACACTTCTTCGTGAAATCAAAAGCACAGAGACTGGGATTGTCATTTAGAAGTTCCTACATTCATTGAGTGCAATATGAGGGTTCATTCAGCACATGAGTAAAGGTGCCATATTGGGACCGATGGTTTCAGTTGGGATAATACTCGTGAGGGGAGACGGTTGTCACTCCGGCCACATGACGTAGCAATTCAAATAGGCCATTTGGCTAAGTAATAGTCGTGTTGGCAAGCATCCAGTCCTGCAAAGGTGCGTCCACACTTGTATCAGATCAATGTATGTTTATCATTATCTGTCTTGTGAAAACAGAGTACTGTATCAAGATTGTGTATCAAATATGATAGAATGACCGGATCGGGGATGTTCCCACCGAGAGGCGGTCTTTTGCCGTCGCATCGAAGGGAAGATACGCGACACAGATACCGACAGTGTGGACGGAGAGTTTCCCCGATCAGCACTCCGTATTATCGTCTGGTGTGCTGAGCATGGTCCGAGTCTCCGTCATTGTTCCCTTCGCCCCTACCCTGTTCACGGTCCTTCCGACTTCGTTTAGTTCTGCATTAACCGTTGTTTAGGGATATTCCGATTTGAAGAATGGATTCGGAGTTTTCCATGGAAGAAGTTCAAGAGTTGATAAGTTAATGTCAACAAAAGACCGTTTTTTGGGACTCAATGGATCCGCATCATTGTAATCGGTTGAAAAAGAATGGTGCATGGGAGGAAATCGCGAAAATACATTGGGAGCCCTATCAAAATCTGCAAAACAAAAAGTGTATCTGATCGCTGCTCTTGGAAGAGCTTCAAGCAGCCAAATGTAACTGGAGAGCAAACACTCAGCAGATGATACAAGACCTGTGTGTGGGAAACTAACATATACGCATAGATAATACAGATCGGGCAGCCTTTTTAAAAGACGGCTGTATCGTGATTGTGTGATAGTACATATATCACACCCCCGAATTATATGTAGAAGTTAGAGATATTATTGTCAGTATTCGATTTATTATTATTATTATTATTATTATTATCATTATTATTAGTATTTCATTTATATATTTTGCCATTTATATTGGTAAGCTGGAAGATATCCACATATGTAGGTATGAGTAATTTGTTTTGCACGAGTGGGAAAACCTTGCTTTAATAACTCTGGTAATTTGAATGATTCATCTGGCTACCCCAGTGTTTGTTGATGTACTTGTGTCAGGAAATTCCATTTGTCATGTATATATCCCAGCCTGATGAGATGAGCTTGTTGTTGTACCAGGGAAATTTGATGATTCATGTAAAACTCCCGAGTGTTTGTTTATAACTTGGGAGAAAGAAGAGGTTTACTCATGATTGGCTGGCAAGCACCAATCCAGACGTATCATCTGAGAGGAGGGGGATGTTGATGTCTATAAAGGTTGATCATACGGCGGCAATGAGGAACATTGTAAGGAGACGATGGTATAGAACATTGTAAGGGTGATTGTAGAGGTACGAGAAGGAAGACAACTACAACTACAACTGAGGCACTGTACGGGAAGGAAGTGGTGTTGATACACGGTACTGGAGTGACACGGCTGCAATGGACTGGACTTCAAACGTTCGTGGAGCGTAGTCTTGTTATGTTTGTGGAAAGTGGCTGATTGTGGAGAGTGCTTGCGCATTAAGTATTGTAGCACTTGTGGCGGCCTAGCATTATATGTTGGTGAAAGCTATCTCAGACTTTCCATAAATTTATATGTTGAGGATCGACAGACGTGTGTATATATCTTTACAACAAGTGTTAAAATATGTGAACACAGTAGTACAAGGTACAGTATCTGTGTGATGTGATAACTGCCGATTATGAGAATCGGTAAATCGAATTGATATAGAGACAGTGAAGGGTGTTTATCTTCATACATGTACATTGTTCATCGGACCATCTACAAATGGTAGCTTAGTTCTCGCTTTCGTTTTCCCACGATTTTCATTATTATTGTTGTTGTTGTAAATATGGAGTCTTCCAGCAATATTTTATGTGTGTATTGTATGTATAATGTTGTATGTTGATGAGGTGCTCATGCACGGAATTTGTTAAGAATATAGTTAGCTATTTTAGAATCAGTGTTATTGATGAACCTAGGTGCAGTTCCTACCTAATTAGTCGTTTTCAGGAGGTTAGGTAAGGCCTGCAGCAGATGTACCAGTACGCAGCATTATGTACACGCCCTGGGATATAAAGTTTATCATGCTCTTATCTAAATTCAAGGGATCCATTCTGGTGAACTCTGGCGCCCATACTACGGACATTTCGGTTAATTATGCTTATTAATTTTATTAAGTTTTTGAGTAATTTTTTATATATTTTTATTTATTCATGATTTTATTTATTATTATCATCAAAAAAATAGTTACAATTGCGTATCAATTCTTGATACAAATACGCTGATCTGATAAAAGTGTGGACGCATCTTAAGATGTAGGGACACGGATGAATTTAAGCTACGTTCAAACCAGAGGAGATCATCTGGTTAAAGTGCTGGCCGGAGTGCGGAGTACCTAGGTACTTAGGGATATGTGATTTCAAATTCCGCTGTTAGGTATCCTACGAATTTCTTTGCATAGTTTCCCATTTATGACCAGTTTTCTTTCTAGTGGTTTAACGTCGCACTAACACACTAAAGGTTTTCGGCGACACAATGACGGGAAAGGGCTAGGATTGGGAAAGTAGTGGCCGTAGGATTAATTAAGGTACATCCCCAGCATTTGCCTAGTGTGAAAATGGCAAACCACGAGAAACCATCTTCAGGGCTGCTGCTGATGATGGGATTCAAACTTACCATCACCCAACTGATAGAATTCTACACATTCTAAGTCCAAGGCTACTTCATTCCCAACCTAATCCCCAGTTAAATGTTTATATACAGGAATGATCCCAAAGGAACACCGATGACAGGCTGTGTAATATAACTGGTTGACATGTTAGCCTTCTCTGCCCAACGTTGCGAGATCGAATCTCGTCACATTCGGTTGCCATTTTTTATTTTTTTACACTTTGCTTTACGTCGTACGTGACGATGGGATAGGAAAGCCGAGGAGTGGGAGGGAAGCGGCCATGGCCTTAATTAAGGTAAGTAAGGTGTGAAAATGGGAAACCACGGAAAACCATCTTCAGGGCTGTCGACATTGGGTTTGGAACCCACTATCTCCCGAATGTAAGCTCACAGTTGCGCCCCTAACCACACAGCCAACTCGCTCGATGTTTCCATTATTATTTGACTGATTAAATGCAAGAGACTCGTGTCATATTTACTGGCATTTAACAAAACAGTTTAAAGAAAAAATCAGCATACCAGTGTCTTCTACATCCTAGACCTATGTCAGATGAAGAGGAAGAATCATTCTGACCTTTCCCTAATTACTCCGTGTGTTTGGAATAAGGCCAGTTTTACGGTCAGATGACTTTACTGATACCAATCTTACGTGAACGGATGTATTCACTATTACGTGTATTTTATGTAAATGAAGATTTGTAGTAGGATGAACATAGTTACCCAGTCCTCGAGTTAGAACAATTAACCATACATGGTTTAAATTCCCAGTACCCCGGGAATCGAAAGAGGGACCCCCTGAACCGAAGGCCTTTATGGAGACCATTCACCCAGGGAGTGGAACACGTATTATAATTCCCGATTAAGTCATATTAAAACCACGTAATCCTGCTTGGAGCAGATATAAGATCCCCGATATTCGGTAGCAGATGCGGTACTGATTATGTAAGAATGAGGGTCCAACATAATGTACAGATAAAAAGTAACACAATAAATTGTTCACCAAATCGGTCCTTTTACTCTGCTTCTTGGACGTACTTCACGATTACGATCGTAGGTGGGAGCTATATCCTCCACTTCGCTACCAGTTCCATTACATCCTTGTCCCATTACAGTCGGTTATCTCCCGGAGCGGTGCGACAGGGCCCATCATCTGCAGCGTTTCTCATGCAGGGTATCAGCAACCAAATAGGCACTCAATAGTTCTGTCGTGGACTTACGAGACCTTTAGCTTCAAAACTGTGAACCTGAAGATCTATTTGCTATTTCTTTACAGTGGGATTCTTCAAGCAGTAACTAGTTTACTTCCAAGCTTCACGCATATCCAACAATGATTGTCCGTCTTTCAAACTGTAGTAACTGGCCGGCTGTGAAATGCAGTTGGTGTTCTAGACTGTGGAATCAAATACTTTGTATTTATGAGTGGTTAAATAGGAAGAGATCAGGAAAGACAGCAGCTTTGATTTATTAAAAAAGATGGAAAATTTAGAAGCAAGACTTCCACTTCTAGAGAAGCACATGGTCCTGAAGTTCACTCAGCCTTAAACAGAAATGAGTACGAGGTAAATTCCTGGAAGCAAAGGTGGGCGAGGGAACCGCACTAAGAATCATGTTATTTGCTTTACGTCCCATTAACTACTTTTACGGTTTTCGGAGAAGCCGCGGTGCCAGAATTTAGTCCCGCAGGAGTTCTTTTACGTGCCAGTAAATCTATCGACACGGGATTATTATTATTATTATTATCATTATTATTACGCTGTTATTATTAGGGCGCGGTAAATAACTGAAGTGTTACGGTAAAGAAGCGGACTATCGCCAGTTCACTTGTAGGTGCTCCTAAATGCTGTTAGAATTACTCATTAAGGTGCGAGGAACTGCGTTCTTGTACAAAACATTCAATAGTACACAATATATAACTACAATAGCACATGCCAACCATGTTTACAGGGTGACTGAGGAGTGAAGACATCATATCTGACGCTACAAAGTGTTAGAGGTAGGGAATTGGTATCCAAAAACGTTCCACTCAGCACTGCAGATATGTTAACCATGTGATGTGTGACGTCATAAGCATGGCTAACATACAATTTCCTCAGACGCATTTCTAATATATGATAAATTGATTATTCCATAGAAATTTAGAAAATAACAGATTTTAGCATCTACGATTTCTTTAAAATAGTAAAATTCGCCCGATATGTTAAAAAAATTATAGGATCCAAATTAGCGATAGTCTGCTTAGGGTTCGGTAAATAAGCGCACCTAAGACCCCACTAAAGTGTGGGAGAAAGTGGTGCAGGACGAAAAGGAAGACTAACGCAGGTACCATAGACACAGAATTGTCAGACGGATTTCCCACATATTAAAAGCCATGTTTTAGACCTTTGTTCCTCTTTGTGATCTACTGGCAGAGTTCCTCGTCCTTCTCTACTCCAGTACTGTTATCATATCTGATTTCCTTTTATTTTCACTCGGTCGATTTTTAGCATACATCTATAGCTCTCGTGTTGTGTGTAGCACAAATATCTTAAAAAATTAAATCATAAATATCTCCCATGAAATTCTTCACACGGACAAATCTAAAACGTTGAAGTTTTGAAATAGGATGTTAAAATTAGTTTTAACATAGGCCTACACAATATTTTTCAATCACGACTCATATTAACGGAAATAACCGGGAATTCATTTCAGACCTTCCTCGAAACTACAAACACATCAGCTGTGATCACGTACATTACACGCTTAGTAGATGCCATTTTCTCTCTCAACTGAAACACTTTTCTTGTAAATACATTCAGGCAATTTCCAGTTATCAATCAATCAATCAATCAATCATGATCTTTATTTAAGACTGTCACCCAGGTGAAGAATTCCTATCAGTGTGTTACCTAGTCTTTCCTCAAATTATTTAAAAGAAATTCCACGAAACTTGTATAAGCTGGTCCCTAGTCTTTCCTCAAATTATTTAAAAGAAATTCCACGGCATTTCTCCATTGACAGCTCGGAACATCACGTTTAACCGAGCAGCTCGTCTCCTTACTCCGAAATCTTCCCAGAACAAATATTGCAACATATCTGGAACACAATTCCTCTGTCGGAAATTTACTTTGGATATTTTCCAGTTCTTGAATCTAGTAATCCTGGTATGAATCCCATACGCTGAAACCATACTCTTAATTGGTGTCTTACCAGAGACATTAATGCCCTCTCCTTCACCGACTTACAACAAACCCTAAATCTTGTAACTAGACATCAGATTTATATTCTGTGTAAACCACCAATATAAGCATGGAAGTATGCTGCAAAAGTGGTGAAATATGCATTTAAGTGTGCACTTATTATCGTGCTATTAAAACTTGTATGAAATGCAAACGTAAGATTCCTCTACTAGACTCACGCAATTTGCCCACACCAATACATAAAATCATGATCATGAATAAACAACTGAATGAAAAAATATAAAACCGCAGTGCTTACAGCTGCGGCTGTCTATCGTTGTTCACTGTTAAAACAATATGCACAATTCTCCACGGTAACAGTGTGTTAATACACATGATAAATCAATTGGGCGATGTCCTAGACGTCAGGATCCTTTAAACAACAAAGCAACAAGCAGATAAATACATTACTAAGGTTTTAAAAAAACCGTGTTAAAAGAACATAAAAGTGAAGAAACACTTAAATATACATTCCTCCTTAATTTTACACTGCACACACTGTCCATAACTTGCTTTGCAGTACACTACATACAACATTCTTCTCAGAGTTTACTTGTTTAAGTCTGTAGGGTCTGTTTGTGAAAATTGGCTTCAAGCGAATGATCTCTCTATATCTAAGGATTTGACAGGACAGTACTTGAATTCGGGATCGAGTGGTGGTGTTAAACAATATGCTAGATCAACATTATGTATACAAGCCATATGTTTGTTTGTAACTAGCATGCTGTCGTAGCCGGGATTTCGTATATTGAGTGCAGACGGATTCAGAGTTTTCCTGGGAAACCTTTCCTTTCAGGCTTCACGTCCTCCATAATGTCCAGCGAATCACCAAGACTCGGTCCACGTCTTTCTAGCTTCTTGATTGTTCTGATAAGATTTGGAAGAGTATCTTGATAAGTGCGAGGTTCTTTTGAACTGTGTCATTGCCGAAAGAGTTCAATGCATTATTAACTTTACATTTTTTGAACACTGCTTGTAAAACACTTTAAAATATGTAGCATAAAGCACAAAACTTTCACAATACATCTGAAATTTGGACTGTATGCACTAATCTTAAATGCATGCAAATATACATATATAGGTACTATTAAACTCAATAATTCGTCCAGTTTCACCTTCGAACGCACTTCCTTGCCAGGTTTGGTTGTCTACATATCGGCAAACGAAATATGCATTTGCATACAAACCGATATCTACTCATAACAATATGAAGAGATCTGTATCCTTTATTGACAACGTCATTACCCGAATGAAGATCTTTCCTTATAATCATACCGAAGTAGTTACATTGGTCCCCGTGAAGAATTTTCACCCCATAGACATAACAAAGTAATTAAAATTGAGAGGACTTTCCCTCTTACTGAAACAAACAACCTGACTGTTCATCCCATTTACCATCATACCATTGTGTGCTGCGCACCTCGCAACTCTGTTGAGGTATTTTTGCACTCTCTCACAATACTGAAATTCCTTTATTACTCTACACAATATAACATCATCTGAACAGAGACTTATCTGTTATTCCAGTCCTTTACTCATAACGTTTATCTACATAAGAAAAACTTATAGGTCCAATAATATTACCCTGTGGGACCACAGCCCCTTTTTAATAGTTACAGGATCAGATAATGCTTCACCCACTCTGATTATCTAAGTTCTCTTTTTTAGAAATTTAGCCACGTATTCAACCATGATTTCGTCTAGTCCATGAGCCCGCATCTTCGTTCGCAGTCTCCCATTATCTAAGCTACCAAAAGCCTTGGATTGGTCAACAGTGAAAGTTCATTTGACTTTCTGAATCTAAAATATATACAGTACCTCACTGGAATCCTACAAGTTGAGCCCCATTGGAATAACCTTCCTGAAACACGAAATGCCTTGTGTCAAACCAGTTTGTAATTTCGCAATTGTCCCTAATTTAATCAAACAGAATGTTTGCCCAGAGCTTACACATGTCAAGCAACATCCGCCCGTAATTATCCGCCTTATATTTATAACGCTTTCCCTTGCACGCTAGGGCTACTATAGCTACTCTCCGCTAGTTTAATATAGCTTGCTCATGCACATAGTAATCAAATGAATATTTCAGATACAGAACTCTATCTCAGTCCATCGCGTTTATTATATCCCCAGTAATCTTATAAATTTCAGCTGCTTTTCTAGCTTTCAAATTTTGTATCTTATTGTAAACAAATTTAGCAACATAAACGAATTTCAGTACTTCGCCAGTATTTGTAACATTCTCTACCTGGGTATTTCCCTTATATCCAACTATCTTTACATACCACTGACTGAATACTTCTGCCTTCCGTAAGTTCTCACATACAAACTCCCCTTCTCCATTAACGATCCTTGGAATGTCCTTACTGGAACCTCTTTCTGACTAGAAGTACCTTCCATTTTTCCTTAAAATTCATATCTGCCAGTCATGTTAGTCTTCATGTTATTCTAGGTGACATTTTTGTTAAATTCAGTTTCCTATTAAATTCCTTCAATCTCTCCTTACCACCACATCCATTCCTACATCGATTTCTAACCTGCACCTCCTTCTTAATCGATTTTTCTGTTATAATAAAACTGGATCAATCCCATTCCTTACCATTGTTGAACGTACAAAACCTATATTCACACTCCTTAAAAATTGCTTTAAACCCATCCTCTAGGCTGCTTACAACGTTATTTACTATCTGCCACTGATTATAAACACACCCCAGTCAGTACCCCATTGATAAAAATCGCCCCTGCTGTGAGCTTGCATCCGGGAGATAGTAGGTTCGAATCCCACTATCGGCAGCCCTGAAGATGGTTTTCCGTGGTTTCCCATTTTCACACCAGGCAAATGCTGGGGCTGTACCTTAATTAAGGCCACGGCCGCTTCCTTCCAACTCCTAGGCCTTTCCTATCACATCGTCGCCATAAGACCTCTCTGTGTCGGTGCGATGTAAAGCCCCTAGCAAAAAAAAAATCGCCCCTTCTTTAAACTCTACCCTTTAAATCTCCCATGCCTCTCTTAACAACCGTTGCCACCGGAGACCACGGGTCCCTCATACCAATACACTCAATGTTCCCTGAATAACCTAAAGTTCTTTCGGTAGAGCCCGGGTTCACTCTGTATATATTTTAAATTAAGATACACAGTTCAAAAAATTAGGGGAACATGTTTTGTAACGTCTGATATGTGAACGTTAATTTGGTAGATGGTGTTGCAGTGGTTGAGACCTTACCTACTCATGGTATGTCAAATCGAAGTTATATTCCATCTGTAGGCGTAGCCATGCATTAAACTGTCTGGTGACCCCTCAAAAGAAAGTGAATAGCGTTGCGTCCGTGTGTCGTTGTGAGGTACACAGACTACTGCGGTCATTTGAGCACGTCGTACGTAAACTAGCACATCCCAGGAGACACCTTAACGAGGTTCCAGTAGTAAAGGCCGTCACTTTGATCCAGGAAAGACTTTTCGTCGTGTTGCTGTGGATCTCAATGTTCCTCCGTCAGTTATTCAACGCGTGCGAAATCACTACAATGAGACAGGCCAGTTCACAAGGAGGTTTCGACAAGATCGTGGACGCATGACAACCTCACAGGATGACCGATATCTGACCATCTGTGCGTTGCGGCATCGTTCAGCAACTGCCAGAGAGCTGCAACAAGACCTCAGGAGAGTCACTGGAGTCACGGTGTCTGACCAGACAGTAAGGAATAGGTTAAGAGAAGTGTCCTTACGACCCAGACCTCCTGTTCGAGTGCTCCGTTTAACGCAGCAACATTGCGCAGCTCGCCTTCTGTTTGCCCGTACCCACGTCAAAGGCAACTTCGCAAATGGAGACCTGTGTTGTTCACAGACGAGACCAGATTTCCCCTGACACAGCGTGATAGACGTCAACGTGTATGGAGACTCCGTGGTGAGCAGTACACTACAAATATTGTCCAGGAAGGCGACCGATTCGGACAAGGTTCTGTGATGATGTGGGGTGGCATCATATTGATGGCCGTACGGATCTTGTCGTTGTCCGTGGTAATCTTACTGCTGCGGGGTACATCGAGCAGACACTGCTACAGCATGTGTTGGTTGCTGCATACGGTGTTGGCCCTGAATTCGTACTCATGCACGACAATGTCGGGGCTTATCACCAGAGCTGTCTTGCGAGAACAAGACATTCAAGAGATGGACTGGCCAGCAATGAGTCCCGAACTTGATCCAATCGAGTATGTGTGGGATAGGCTTAACAGAAGTGTTCGTGGACGTTTTGCTCCACCACAGACTCTCCAGGATATCGAAGAGGCTCTCATTGAAGAATGGGATGTGAGAGTGCAACGTGACCTCCGTCGACTTATACAGAGCATGCCACGTAGGTGCTAAGCTGTGATAAATGCTTGTGAAGGACATACGCCACGCTGAAGCTATCCATCTGTGATAAAAAGCAACCCTTCAGAACGTATCAATTTTTTTCGTGCCTACTTGGACATTTCAGTTTGTGTTCTGAAAATGAACGCGAATCCATCTATGTTCTTTTGTATACTTCAACGGTAAAGAATAAAGGTTTAGTTCGAAATATACCTGGGTGTGAGGTATTGTTTTGTGGAGCATGACAAACGTTCAAAAACATGTTCCCCTAATGTTTTTGAACTGTGTATATTCCTTTCTTTACAGCACTTTTGCAGTTTAACACTGAAACATTTGTTAACCTTACTGGGCTTCCACCTCCCTATATTCTCATCACCGCTCTCTAGTCCAGCCTATTTCCCGGAATGTACCTCCCCGTATCTGTTCTAAACAAAACCTCTAAAGTATAACTACAATTGCGGTTCAAATGAAGGCAATCTGAGTGTAAATATGTATCACCTACCCACCAAATAGGATCTACAAATCTCACTTGCATTTTCCCAACATACTCATTCAATGCTCTCATTTAAATTCCCGGTTACTCTCCACTGATAATCTCCGCCCATTTAAATTTCTCCCGCGCAGTCATATACAGATCCCATACATCACCGGGTATGTTAGTACCTATTCCTGCTTGCCTTATGTTTTTGTTACCAGCGTGGAAAATTACCACATTCTCCTTACCCTCCTCTTCCTCCTCTTCTACTTCCCTCAACACCTGCCTTAACCTAATTCCTGGATTGCGATTTACCCTGGTTCCCTTTTATCCACACACTTAACCACATGATTAAAATGAAGTCCCTCATGGCCAGGACCTAAACCCCACACACCTCATTAGATCCCCTCCTCTCCTGATCACCCATAACTTCTCTGACGACTACAGAACCTACTTCCTACTCCCTTATCTCCCTCTAACGACCCTGTTCCACCTCCCTCTTCCAATCCTCTACTCTATGTTGAATTTCCTTCAGTTCCATTTCCTCTTGCCTGGCATCTCGCTCTGTAACACACTCCTGCTCCCCGCCTTCCCTCTGCTCTTCTAGCCTCAGTGACTCCTACCGATTCCTTATGTTTCCACCGCTGAAAATTAATGAATTTCTATATTTCCTATCAAAATTAATCTTTCTTCTATTCCAGTATCCCTTCTAATCGTGAATTCCAGTTTTTACACTACACCATCACTATACCGGGTGGTTCACCAGGCCCATATTTTTCGGAGATAGGCAACCCAAATAACATGTATAACCTAAAGATCCTTATAATTTCGTTTTATGAACACCAAATAACATGAAAGTCCTCCTTATATTCGATAAGGCTCTACGCTATCTGTGTGTCACCACTGTAAATTGATCCACGGACCTAGCAAAGGAATAACTACTATAAACAATCCCGCGCTAAATACTAAGGACCATTCTGCAAACATGTGATTTATTGCGCCTTCAAATAAAACAGGCACCCGTAATACGATCGAATTTATGCTACATGTTCTGTAATGTAAAACAGCAATGACGATTTTTGACACTGATATTAACTTTCGGCTAAGGGCTGGAGCACAAGGTGACTATCGGCAGCGTTGTGGTTCGAATCCAGCATGAGTAAAGTTTATTGAATGACAATGGCGGTCTATTTTAGCGGGGATACAATGTACGTGCTCTGATTTGGCGCTTTTTCCCTTCATAATAGCTAGGGGAGGGATTGGGAAGGAAATCAGCCTTGGTATTTTACTAAGGTACCGTCCCGGCATTTGCCTAGTGGTGAAGATGGGAAACCGAGGAAAACCATTTTCAGGACGACCAGCGTGGGATTCGAATCAAACACCTCCCGAGTCCAACGCACACAAATAATAAACCGCACCTACGAGGTCACATCACAGCACTTATTCATTTCCTGACGATGTTTTCCTACGAAGAATACATTGAGTTGTTGCTAGTTTATGGAGAAAGTAAGGTCGATTTAATATGTATGCCACGTGCTCCGTAATGATAGAAAGTTAAATGAACACTGTAGAGCGTAATTGAATATTTCGACACGGATATTAAATTTCAATGTTGAATGGCCATACTCGAGTAATAATCCTTTAGCGAGAGTATTGTGTGTTGTATTTGTGGCTGAGTCGGTTACGGGCCGGTGACACAAGGTGTCTGAATAACGGTTATGCAGTTGTTCGGTCCAACGTTACGCACAATGTTTATGCACACTTACCAAGTTACATCACAGCACGTATCCATTCACTCAGGATTTATTCCAGGGTCGAGTACGTTGATATGTCGCTCATTTATGGGGAAACAAAGTTGAACGCAGTCCAGTCGCAACGTCTCTATCACGAGCGTTTTCCTGACAGAAGACTACCGACTGCCAATACGTTCCGAAAGCTTGAACGAAGATTGCGCTCAAATAGGACGCTTGGAAGGTTACCTTCACTTAGAGATGCTCCTATAACTTCTGGTCCAAATGAAAAGGCTGTTTTGGACGCTACCCATAATAACCCTCATATTAGTGCTCGGACACTTGCACAACACACTGACATCACCCGGTAATCAGTCACGCATATACTGCATAACACTAAATTTTACCCATACCATCTGCAGTTACACCAGCAACTCCACGGACGTGATTTCGATGCTAGAGTAACATTTTTGTCATAAGTCCTGTTTTCAGACGAATCACGAATTCACAACAATGGCATCGTGAATCGGTACAATGTGCACTATTGGAGCGCGGAGAATCCCGGTGGGGAGTAAATGTCTGTGTGGGATCTTAGGTGACTATCTCATCGGTCCATATTTCTTCGACGGACATCTAACGGGAGCACGCAACCTTCATATTCTTCAAAATGAACTCTCACAGTTGTTGGAGAACGTGCCACTGCGCGAGCGATTACGAATATGCTTTCAACAGGACGGGGCTCCATCTCATGGATCAGAAGAGGCGGGTCCGTTCACTGGCCCACCAGATCTCCCGATCTGATGCCACTTGACTTCTTTCTGTGGTGTCACATAAAGCAGGTAGTGTGTGCACAGGAGCCTGAAGATCCTGGTCACCTTCGGCAATTAATCACCGAGGCATGCCAAGCTGTTACACGTGACATGCTACAACGTGCAAGAATATCTTTAAGACGTCGTGCTGAAATCTGCATAAACTAAGGTTCTCAACATTTCGAACACTTGTTGCACTGAATATGCAGGGTACCCTACATCCTACATACATACCATCATGTCGTAGTCCAACCTGGCTACGTAACATTGGAAGAAAACGGTCCTATTCAGGACCAAATTAAAATTCACACTCTGGAACAGGATGACATGTGGCCATATTACAGACACTGTAAATGGCGTTAATAAAAAGAAAGATGTACCAGCCTGTGCATCGAACCCACTACCAGACAGGTTGGCTGATACAATAGCAGTGACCTTTGCTATAGCGAACCACGGTGTACAGTTAGCACGTTATAGTCCGCAGACACTTCCTGCACTTCGCAGCTGTGATCGTTTTACACATTCATTATAGTTTAAATAATAGAAATAGCATTGCCGCTTATGATTTTTACCATATTTGCAAGCATTATGCAAACGGTGTAGTTGTGTTAAGGCCATAAAAGAGCAGGTACTAATGTTTTTTTCGGATGACTATAATATACGCGTTAGTTGGGTTACCTACCTCCGCCAAAAGTAAGGGGCTGGTGAACCACCCGGTATATCTCTTGAGGTTATCCATAAAATTTTATTTTATTTCTTCACTTCAAATATTTGTATCATACCTCATTTTAGTCCACCTCTCTGTTGTAGTGGTTAGCGCGATTAGCTGCCACCCCAGGAGCTCCCAGTTCTATTCCTCGCTCTGCCACGAAATTTGAAAAGTGGCATGAGGGCTGGAACGGGGTCCACTCAGCCTCGGGAGGTCAACTTAGTAGAGGTGGGTTCAATTCCCACTTCACTCATCCTCGAAGGGGTTTTCCGTGGTTTCCCACCTCTCCTCCAGGCAAATGACGGGATGGTACCTAACTTAAAAGACACGTCCGCTTCCTCCCCTTTTCCTTGCCTGTCCCTAACTTCCCATCCCTCCACAAGACCCCTGTTCAGCATAACAGGTGAGGCCGCAAGGGCGACGTATTGGTTCTCCTCCCGTTTCCTGCTCACGACCCAATGTCTCGCTCTCTAGAACAAGGACGTAGAGGTGGGATCCCTCGCTGAGTCCGGGTGAAAAACCGACCCTGGAGCGTAAACAGGTTAAGAAATAAAGAAACAAAGAATCTCATTTTTATCTCAGATAAGGTATCAGTACACAGAAGTATAAAGTACTGTAGGTGCAGTTCATTTTTTACTCTCTGTTACGATACAGGAAAGTAAAAGGTTTTTGGACTTGAGATTATATGGTTATTTATATAAGGTTGTTGTATCCAGAGAGAATTCTTCAATTTCATCAGGGGAATCATCCAGTCCGCGTATCTCAATTGATTTGAGACTTGTTTTAGAGCAATTTTTTTTTTTATAATTTGCTTTACGTTGCACCGACAAAGCTAGGTCTTACAGAGACGATGAGATAGGAATGGCCTAGGAGTGGGAAGGAAGTGACCGTGGCCTTAGTTAAGGTACAGCCGTAGCATTTGCCTGGTGTGAAAATGGAAAACCACGGAAAACCATCTTCAGGGATGCCGACAGTGGGGTTCGAACCCGATATCTTCCGGATGCAAGCTCACAGCTGCGCGGCCCTAACCGCATTACCAACTCACCCGGTCTCTTTTCGAGCCGACAGAATACCGACCTCATCGTTTTCCTCCGGGCTGAATGGCTCATACTGTTGAAGCGCTGGCCTTCTGACGCCAATTTGGTAGGTTCGATCCTGGCTCAGTCCAGTGGTATTTGAGGGTGCTCAAATACGTCAGCCTCGTGTCAGTAGATTTACTTAATTACTAAATTACGGGTACCCTCGGCGTCTCCGAGAACCGTAAAAGTATTTAGTGGGACATGAACCCAATTCAGAATATGTGGGCCAATGTAAAAGAACTGGCCCAATTACGCACCAAGACGTACTGATGATTTGTGAAAGCTCGTCCCGGATCTGAACGCTGTGGCTGAGAACAGCCATTACGTGAAATTATTCGAGTGAAATATGTGATCGAGTTGGGAGCAAGATAGATTAAAAATTGAATTTTGGCTTTATTGGAGTTTTTAATTTTAATTGTTTGAATTTTCTAAGACAAGACGCCAGTATATTTTTTTTTTGTTTCTGCCTCAAAATATATTTTGGTGAGAAAATCTTTCAGTCTTTCTTTTGAAGTCAAAATGCCGTAAAAAATAATGATAAAGTCATGACAAAAGAAATTCAGGGACGTGAAATATAATGAGCAGTAGGTTGTGTTCGAACGTACGACCTTATGAATACCAGTCCAACTCGTCACCACTAAGCCACAGTAGTAGCATACTGAACTGGCCTATTATAACTATAGACATCCGGTCATGTCACACCGTGGCCTAAAAATATGTAACATACCTGCCTTCGAATGATAGCGAAACATCACGAATGGGACGTACGTTGAAGAGCGGGCCCAATTTGTTTCTTGACAGTTGTACGTAAAACACATGAGATAAATATAATTGCTGATCTATTATATTTCCCACATTTTTACCATAATCCTACTATAAATAATAACGGAGATATCCGCGATTATATTAATTTTTTCAGAGGCTTGTGAATACTCTGGAAATATTATCTCAATCTAACAAATGTATTTAACAAAAATATAAAATCAAATGGCCAAACTTTTACATTTGATCCATTTTTACCGCACAGGCTCTATTAATAACTGATATGTTCATGAATTAAATTTTTTATTGCAGTCCCTCAACAGCGTGCATCGCTTATGTCGAAATATTGTTCAACGTCATGATAACGAACTAACTAGCGATGGTGTTGGTTATGGTCCTGATTGTCTTTATATGCTGTGAGGTAGCATTGCCATTAGACCTTGTGAATCAGAAAGGTAATGAAGATGACTATAGAAATGAAAAGTAAATCGTAAACAAACGGACACTCCATGAGTGAGGGGGAAAATGAGAGGGGTTAAAATACTAGCCCTCGAATGCCCTAACAACTCGCCATGCCAAAGAAAACAAAATATGATGACCTACAATACTTTTTGTCGCACCGACCCACACAGACTGCGGTGGGTTGGTTCGGCTCCATGGCTAAATGGTTGACGTGCTGGTGGCCTTTGGTTCAAGGGGCCCTGGGTTCGATTCCCGGGCGAGTCGGAGATTTTGACCTGAATTGGTTATTTCCGCTAGCTCTGGAACTGGGTGTGCGTGGTCTTTAAATAGAAAATAAAAATAAAACAAGGAAATAATGAGAAAGATAAGAAAACATCAGTATATAATGGGATAGGAAAAGACTAGGACCGAAAGGAAAGCGAGCGTAGCCTTAATTACGGTACAGGTAAAGCTCCAGCATTTTCCCGGTGAGGAAATGGGAAACAATGGAAACCCATTTCCTGGGCTGCCGACAGTGTTGCTCGAACCCATAATCTCCCGAATGCAAGCTCACATCTACTGTAAGTGACCCAAACCGCGTGGGCAACGTCATCGGTAATTAAAATCAAATCCCCTAAATCTTACACTCACTGACTATTACTGTCAGTTGAAGTGTGGTTTGTCCCTTCTGCTGCCACTCATCTCCGCTATATGGCATTGCCGCTGCTCACAGGATATATTTTAAAATAAGACATGACTAATCCCGGATACAAGACCACCCTGACGTTTGAAAAGAGTGGGTTACAACTAGTTACAAAAACTTCCTCAGGCTGACATAGATCAGGCATATAGAAGACTTTTTACTCGGACAAATAAGAAATCAATTTTTGAATGCAATAGCTTGAGATTCTTACATTGCTTACACATTAGTTTTCTACTAGACCTACGTATTAATTATAAAGCAATCCACGGTGCCCTTCTTAATTTGCAACCACACTTTTCACTGGTGTATGTTGTAGTACGATGGTTTTGCAGCCATGTCTTCATGTGTTTTTAGACTTAAATCGGTCAATCGGTGAGGAATTCGAATGTATGAACATAAGGCTGGACACGTAGGTAACGGACATTGGTGACCTTAAATGAGTGACGGTTGATGGTAATGTTATTCATCAAGCTGAAACTCCGATGTTCACAATGATTAGCGTGGAGAATTAAAACTCACTGCCAGAATAGTGAAATTAGAAAGGAAAGAAGCCAATGCAGAAGGTATACGCAAAAAACGAGGAGACATACTCCTTTTTTTGCTATTGGCTTTACGTCGCACCGACACAGATAGGTCTTATGGCGATGATGGGGCAGGAAAGGGCTAGGACTGGGAAGGAAGCGGCCGCGGTCTTAATTAATGTACAGCCCCAGCATTTGCCTGGTGTGAAAATGGGAAACCACGGAAAACCATCTTCAGGGCTGCGGACAGTGGGGTTCGAACCCACTATCACCCGAATGAGGCATACTCTAATGAGTGGATTTAACCAGAGGGCATACAGCTTTTAACCGCGTATAACCTCCACTACAGCCCTGCCTCGACGACGTGTATACAACAGCTAGAACAATGTTAGTATAAGGAATAAAATTAGTTCCTCTTCGAATAAATTATAACTTATACGTATTTAACAACCATTACTACATCTGAGATTGGTTTATACGTACCGGAAATTCAGTTTTGCGTAATTCTGTTTTGTACGTAAATTCATGTAGGTCCAGGCAAAATATAACTTAAAACATTCTAATTAAACCTCATTTGTACATAACCCATTTATACGTAACTTGATGTTATACGTATTAATTTCCCCAAATGTGGTTTTTTTTACAAGTAAAAATAATGTCACCAAAGTATAAATTTCCCCTGATCAAAATACAGGCGAGTTAGAAATGCGATTCATTAGAGTCGCCTTTGTTGGCGGCGTGACTTCAACTGTAGACGTCGGAGGAATGCAGTGATCTAGCGAAGGCCGTGAGAAGTGACCATGTGGCATTTAACTAAAAGAAATTTTACAAAACAAATATATAATTATAGACAGTTACTTGCATGTAACAGAGTTAAGTTAATGTCGTAGGCGTATGCATTTGCCGTTGTTACCGAAATGCAGGTCAATTAGAAACGCGATACATCAGAGTGGACGTTGTTGGCGGAAGGTTGCGGTGGGCTAGAGAAGTGATCGCACGGCATAAAGCTAAAGTGGAAAGACTACGAGACACGTGTTCTGGACATAGGACACACTTCCATTTTAATTGCAGACAGATAATGAGACACATTAACATGATGCCGAGATCGGACATTTGCCGTATTGAGTAATAAAATCTGCAGTTTTATCAGTAGAAATTGTACGTGGCTCTCAGTCCACTATGGAGAATATTATTGTTATTAATTTACTGATGATACTTAATGTTGTTGTTTATACCGGTTGTTATCTTATTATACTTCTTAAAATCTGTTGTATTATTAGTGTAAATTGGCCCGCCATCGGTTGTATCTAATAAACAAATAAACAAATAAATAAATAAATAAATAAATAAATAAATAAATAAATAAATAAATAAATAAATAAATAAATAAGAAAAAAGTTACACGCTGGAGGAGAAAGTAAAATTGATATGCGAAGTGGACAATAATCCTTGTAAAACTAAAATTGAAATACCATGAGGTTTAGGATCACTTTGAACAATTCTTTTTAAACGCTATTTTAGACTATTCCTTTAAAAAATCGGTGCAAAATTAACAATGTTGTTTAATAATGTTGCAAACATGACATGTTAAAAGAACCATAAGTATGCATTACATTTATATCTCCGAAATAATCCCTCTTTAACCTTATCCTGAACAAAGAGAAAATTATGTTTAAAATGTTATGACATAGGTAGTATCTAAACTTGATTTGTAAGTAATTCTTCTACAAGTTGCTTTTACGTCGCACTGAAACAGATATGTCTTATAGCGACGACGGACAGGAAAAGGCTAGGAGTGGGAAAGAATCAATAATAATAATAATAATAATAATAATAATAATAATAATAATAATAATAATAATAATAATAATAATAATGCTATTTGGTTTATTTGAGCACCTTCAAATACCACCGTACTGAGCCAGGATCGAACCTGCCAAGTTGGGGTCAGAAGGCCAGCACCTCAACCGTCTGAGCCACTCAGTCCGGCTAAGAGAACGAAGCAGACGTGGCCTTAATTAACGTACAGCCCCAGCATTTTCCTGGAGTGGAAATGAGGAAAATCGTGGAAACCATCTTCAGGGCTGCCAACAGTGGGGTTTGAACACACTATCTGCCGAGTACTGGGTACTGGCCGCACTTAAAATAATTCTTAGTTATACATAAAATCTACTCTTCACCTTGATAAACGTATAACACAGGTTCAACTGGATATTATTCAGGAAAGAACACGTGGATATGAACTCCGCTGTGTTCAATTAATTCTCGAGAATCACACAGTCGTATAAAATTATTTTCATCCTTGGAAGTGTTTCACCTAATTCTTTATACTTCCACACTCACATGATTTGATTCTATCGTCTAGTAGTTACCACATGCAAGTATTCATCGCGAAGATAAACTAATTCGCTTTGCCAGCCATATTAATTGAAGGCTCTGCTTTATCATAATTAAGCGATTTTGGATGAATATATCTTGTCTTCGTGTTGGCTAATTCAGTCAATATTCAATGCATGTCATCCATAAAGTTGATACGGTACATTGTTCTTTGAGGGTGATGTCACTTTCTGTCCTGTATCTCTATGTGGTTAATAATCTCCAGGCCGACAACTCCTGTCAATCATCCACAGGTCTATATTCACTTTCACTCACCAGCTGATGCCACTATTGTCTTTCCCCCTACAACGCACTCAACTTCTTTCTACCTCTTGCTTGTCAATTTATCACATGTCAGTGTCTATTGGATCTGAAATGCTCCCTCGTCTTACAATGTCACTCATGTTTCGAAAGAATTCTGTGAAAGGAATACTGAAGTCTGAGTGTATTTTAGTGTTATATTTCAATGTGAAAAAACTTTAATTGTATATCCGCTCAAAGAAATAATGAACACATGGAACTGTATGCTTGTCACATTTAAAACTTGAGCAGACTTAACCCTCCCATTGCCAAGCTTTCCGAAACCTGTATTTTACAAAGCGGGATATTTTGACTACCCCATTAAAATTTTGTGATTTACTGTAATATTTGTTTCCAGATTCTATTATTTTATTCTCTTTCTTATTACTTTCAGTGAATCCCCTCGGCACATATTCCTTTCGGCACGTTACTCGTAGTTGAAACCTACTATAATCATGTAAATTCAGCACAACAGCGAACTGAAAAAACAGATATCAATGGACGTATTTGAGCTAAATAAATGGTGTAGAGTAAAATCTAACAACTTAAAAATTAAATAACAAAGATGAAGGAGAGAATTATTTCTTAAAACCTTCATTTTTGACAAATAGCGAACTAAGACATTTCATACCAATCATGATAGACTCGCAAACACATCGATATATCCCTTCATTTAATTACCAAAAAATGGGTCAGGTACGAGTGTACATTAAATTTCAGTGATTCTAGGACAAATTCATGAAACCACAGGTATGTAGCTCTCCAGATAAAATTATTAGAGGGGAAAAAGTCAGCCTACGGTAGTCAGAACACCCCGCTTGGTAATGCGGGGTTTTAATTGTCAAAATATATTTTATGTAATGTAGTTATAAACATTGTGAATATCCGCAAGAAACATTATATCTACGGTATAGGTTCATTTGTTTCTGAGAAAAATACCTCCGAGGGATTTATACAATACCGGGCACTCGTCTTATATTAGAAGTGGGCACTGTACCTTCAACGATGATAAATATTACTTTATTTATTCATTATTATTTATTTATTTATTTATTTATTTATTTATTTATTTATTTATTTATTTATTTATAATAATAATCTCGTGTGGCTATTTCTAGCCGAGTTCAGCCCTTGTAAGGCAGACCCTCCGATGAGGGTGGGCGGCATCTGCCATAAGTACGTAACTGCGTGTTATTGTGGTGGAGGATAGTATTATGTGTGGTGTGTGAGTTGCAGGGATGTTGGGGACAGCACAAACACCCAGCCTCCGGGCTACTGGAATTAACCAATGAAGGTTAAAATCCCCGATCCGGCCGGGAATCGTACCCGGGACCCTCTGAACCGGAAGCCAGCACGCTGACCATTCAGCCAACGAGTCGGACATTTATTTATTTATTTATTTATTTATTTATTTATTTAGAGACGAATTATGGGTGGTGTAAGAATAGCTCGCATGTCTCTTACCTGGTCGCTACGGATTCAAACGTTCGGAAGGTGTTCACTCAGCCTCGTGAGACCAACTGAGAAACTCTTGATAAGAGAAGCACTGGACCTGGACAATACAGCTGATATATTGACGCTATCCACCACGTGACACTCCAAACTTTTCAGAGCAAACGATTGGGTATAAGTAGTCGTCTTGGCAAGCTAAGGCCCAAAATGGACTATGCATGTGTTACAGACTTAACAACTATTGATAATCAAGAAATCTCTTCCACAAAGTAGTTTGTATGCCTGTAGTCAATAGTCTGTTATTGTGAAAGTGGTAAGAAATTTAGAAAAAAATATACTTTATCCTTATGGTATCTCAAGAATGTACTTTACCGGGCGAGTTGGCCGTGCGTGTAGAGGCGCGCGGCTGTGAGCTTGCATCCGGGAGATAGTAGGTTCGAATCCCACTATCGGCAGCCCTGAAAATGGTTTTCCGTGGTTTCCCATTTTCACACCAGGCAAATGCTGGGGCTGTACCTTAATTAAGGCCACGGCCGCTTCCTGCCAACTCCTAGGCCTTTCCTATCCCATCGTCGCCATAAGACCTATCTGTGTCTAACCGCACGGCCAACTCACCCGGTGAGACATTACAGTGGAAGCATCCCAGGAAACAGGTTTGATTAAAATTGAGTTCGTATCTACTGTAGTAAATATTGAAATCCCTGGGTACCACCAGTACACAAGACAGCCATTTCTAATTCCGTGGCCTTGAATTAAATTAATCAACATTGGCTCCCTCATCTGCGCATGGTACTTAACTTTTATGGGTATATCATTGTAGCATGACAAAACTTCATAAAGTAGAGAATAAGTTTAATAACACTCGTTCATTTGACTTACTGACTGACGCTTTTAAGCTGAACATGAACACGAAGTGCGGATGTGAAAAGATTTCGTTAATTAACGCCCTTAGTTGCGGCCGAATTGCTGCACGATAACACTAGTTCACACCCAGCCAGCCAGCCGCACACTTGAGTAAGTACGGCGCTATTTTCATGATGATGATTGTAGTTTAAAGGGGCCTAACATATAAGTCATCGGCCCCTAATGGTACGAAGGAAATGACAATTTCAAAGTCCAAAATTCATCCACTGACCAGAATTCAAAACGTGATTACGAAGAATGAATAGATGAATATGAATTTAAAATAATCAGCGGAGCAAATTCGCAATATTGAAAGTTCTTCCACACAGTGCGGTACTACTCAAAGGTAATTATATATGCACAGGTAACGCAGACCTATTGTGTTTCTCACATAATAGCGCCACTCATAGGCAACAAAAAACTCACGGTGTTCCTCACACAGGTGTACTAATCACACGGACTTGTACTAATAATAACAATAATACCGGGCGAGTTGTCCGTGCGCGTAGAGGCGCGCGGCTGTGAGCTTGCATCCGGGAGATAGTAGGTTCGAATCCCACTATCGGCAGCCCTGAAAATGGTTTTCCGTGGTTTCCCATTTTCACACCAGGCAAATGCTGGGGCTGTACCTTAATTAAGGCCACGGCCGCTTCCTTCCAACTCCTAAGCCGTTCCCATCCCATCGTCGCCATAAGACCTATCTGTGTCGGTGCGACGTAAAGCCCCTAGCAAAAAAAAGCAATAATAATAATAATAATAATTGTTTTACGTCCCACTAGGTACTCTTTTACGGTTTTCGGAGACGTCGAAGTGCCGGAATTTAGTCCCGCAGGAGTTCTTTTACGTGCCAGTAAATCTACCGACACGAGGCTGACGTATTTGAGCACCTTCAAATACCACCGGACTGAGCCAGGATCGAACCTGCCTAGGTGGGGTCAGAAGGCCAGCGCCTTAACCGTCTGAGCCACTCAGCCCGGTGTGACTTGTACTGTACTATCCTGTGGTGTTCTTCTCATAGTGGGTAATAGTGACAGGCAACGCAGACGCACTGTGTCGCTCATATAGTAGTACTAATCATAAGCAACGCGCAGACCGTGGTGTTTTTCACAGTGGTACTAATCACAGGCGACGTAAGCCTGTGGTGTTCCGCACATAGTGGCACTACTCACGGCTACTTTAAAAACCATACTGATTCACACACTGTTGCTACTAATTACAAACCTATTGTGCACCTAACAGTGGTACTACTCGCAGGTAGAGGCGACCCATGGTGTTCCCCGCGTGATGGTACTAATTACAAGTAATCTAACGGTTCTAATTCTATCATCAGTTGGTCGCCCTTGTACTCGCCTCTTACGGCAGGCAGGGGATATCGTGGGAGTATTCTTGGTCTGCGTCCCCCATCCACAGAGGGTTGTGTATTTGGTCCGCGATAGCCATTTAATTTCGCTCAATTCCGCCAGCAAGCCGGTTTCGACACCCCCCACCCCAACACCACCTGCGACGCGCAAGGTGGGAGTATCGGTTCGTGGACTGCACTATTTTGATCTGACCTAGAACCGATTGGTGTCCATTTTTTCGACCTCTGACGATGCATCTAGGTGGTAATGTCAGACACTGGATCTTGATTATTCAAAACTCAGGGAAATGCATCGGTGTACCGTCGTAACAAGAAACTGAACAAGGACGGTGATCATGAACGACAGTAATACAGTGTGTATTGCACCCGTCCACCTCCTAAGTCCCAGACTATCATTTTTCTCAGGGGTGTCGGTTCATTTTTTAAGCCATCAAAAATATAAATATAGAGGCATCAGCGAACACAGGGACGAACGGGGCATGAAAAAAAATAAAAGTGGGGAAAGCTCAATTGTAAATATGAATTTAAGGACTCCATGATAGGACTAGGAAGTGGCATTTAACTTTCAAAAGGGCATAACAACTAACTACAATAAAAAGATTATGAGAATGGTTTCCTTTGAAATAATTGCCAGAAGGAGCAGTTTATTGCGCCAACCGGCGCGCTGAATTTCGATACACTCAATAAAATAATTATTTTGACAACACATTAATTCAACAGGTCACTTGATTCACCGCAAGTGGTGACAATACGCTGATAATGTTCATCCTGGAAAAGAAATACATCTGTGGGGTACAATTCACTGATCGATCACGTTAGGATCGAACCCGTGTCCATATGACCTGATGGTCCACAAGAACGAGCCTTCTTCAGATCGAGAGCCCGAGCATAAACCAGGTTTATCGTCGGCTTCTCGACTCACATTAGATTGAGTACCTCCGACTATCTACATTTTCCCGAGGTCGGAACTCGGGATGGGTAATGTTACGATGATTTTAGGAAAGTGTTAATTCACGATCGGATTCTATATTATACATCCAGCTGATACAATGCCACTGGAATCAGCATCTACAAATTATTTATACATGATCTAAATGGCCTCAGTAGGTTACTGTCACTCTACCTCAACAAATGATGTAACGGAAATCCCGGCCGATAACCTCGTCTCACCCTGCAAGCAAAATAAACAAAATAGGGTATTACGGTAACCTGACTCGCGCTGAGCCGGCTAGTTACGAGAAAACATATGCTTATATTCGACTCAAAATCTCAAGCTGAGGGATGTCGTCGTCACTAATTTAATTCCTTATTATTAGAATAATTCTTCCTTCACGAAATTATCATTTGCGTCCATTTATCGTACTCATGCGAACGATGTCCGCGTAACTTTTAACTTGTCCCGGTCAAACATGATTATTACTATTATTATTGCGTCTATTGTTATTATTATCTATAATTCCTGACTCGGCCACACTTTGATTATGATCATTATTATTACCGGACGCAAAATACAACTCTCATTATTATTATTATTATTATTATTATTATTATTATTATTATTATTATTATTATTTTTTATCATCGGTCTCATATGATCAGTTATATTCCCTTTATCACATGTATCATCGTCCATTTATTTAACACTGTCCAACATTTGATCTGCAATAGGCCTATTTATTATTATTATTATTATTATTATTATTATTATTATTATTATTATTATTATTATTATTATTATTATTATTATTATTATTATTACGGCATCATGATTATCATCACTCGTCATTCCTAACTATCACAACATACGATCATTTATGTGGAATCTGAACCTCTCGTTATCTTTAGGTCCGTAGTATTTCAACGAATATCTGCACAATCTATTTATTTCGTACATGCTGTCACTGGTTCGAATCCTACCCTCTACGTAATTCAAATTTACTCTGTTACATTGCCCGTACCTGTACACTCATTTCTCTGTGTTTATCATTAATTTCATACATTTCCTCGTATCATATTATATTTCAACACAGCTTCATTATACGGAAAGTGTTCCCATACGGAATTTCATCTCTCTTTCTATCTCAACATTATTTTATTCATTTATTAATCACAGAGTTTTCAACTGACTTATTTTCTCATCTATGACATCGTACGACATTTTTATATCTTGACTGCGTGATTTTTGTAACATCTCTCTTCACATCTAATTTACTTCTGAGGTCATTCTCCACAAATGATCGCAACAGCCCTGACGTAATGTTCGCCAAAATTTGACAATCATGATCACCTAATTCTTAGTCGTACGTGTTCCGGCTAATCCTTGCAAATTAGATATCTGATATTTATAAAATATTGGACCGTAATTTAAACAATACGTTTATTAACATTTAAGGTCTTTTCTTCTTTTTTGCTAGTTGTTTTACGTCGCACCGACACAGATAGGTCTTACGGCGACGATGGGACAGGAAAGGGCTAGGAGTGGGAAGGAATCGGCCGTGGCCTTAATTAAGGTACAGCCCCAGCATTTGCCTGGTGTGAAAATGGGAAACCACGGAAAACCATCTTCAGGGCTGCCGATAGTGGGATTCGAACCTACTATCTCCCGGATGCAAGCTCACAGCCGCGTGCCTCTACGCGCACGGCCAACTCGCCCGGTCATTTAAAGTTTATTAGCACCGATATTATTACTCATAATTATTAATTCACAAATTTTAATCATCACATACTTTAAGTCCGAATTAGAAAACTATACCGTCATTAATGATTCCCGATAATCTCAACATATTATACCATAAAATTTAATATTACCAGATGTCCACATAGAAAGACGATATCTCATGAAGTAGTAGTAGTAGCAGTAGTTGTAGTAGTTTGTGACATTTCCTACAAATTTTGACAACGTCAGTCTGAGAATATTAACACAACAACACTATCACAGCTGACATGACACATGGCTGGATTTTCCATAAACCTTATTATATAACTTGTCGTTAAATGACTGACATAAAAGCAAACTCCGGGTCGAATTGAATATTTACGCAAAATCAAATGTCGAAAAATCTCGACTATCAAATATGATAATACATGCATGACTTAACTCACTACCGTACGCCTACAGAATTATATGTACAACAAAATGAATACATTATTCGACCAGACTTTTACGTTATCATCATTTAATCCCGTCCGTTATACAAATTTAGAGTGGCATCGGGAAGCGATCCATTTTGTTACATGACGTAATCAATTCAGATATCAAACTACTCCCCTTTACTCACGGTAACATTCCGCAAATATATTTATATAACGGTACTCATCTTGTAGTTGAAATCCCTGGCGGGCTTAGCAGATGAGAGACCCATTTGGCCCTCTCTGCTTACTCCTCCATAACGGCTGGTTTCATTTCACAGTTGATTTCCTGGCGTTCCGCCATTTTTACACCAATTAAGTTATCACACTGATTTACTATTCCAAATTATTAACACTGATACATTAATATTTACTTTAATATAATAACACTTAATCACCCTAGACCCAAATTAATTCATTTACACTACTATCTCTTCATCCCTTTCCCGCACAAAAGGACAAGATACAAACGGCGGAGTGTCTATTTGATCGCCCGACGCGGTTTACGGTATCCGGCACGGCACGTCCGAATCACGTCGCACTCTTGAAGCGTTCATTATGCTGGCGGTTCGACTTCCTAAAGTACAGGCTCAATTAATTACCGTTATTCCCATGTACTGTTCGTCACACAGTATCGTACCTCTGCGTTTACTGTTTTTAAAAGAAGAATTATATAATTTTCTCCTTGCAAATTCTATCTATTTACTTGACTTCATATTACACACAACTCGGAACCTCAGATCGTAACATGATCTGGAACATATAACTTTACTCGACTGACTGGCGCACAACGAAAATATTACAAGTCACTTCACTCGAGCGTGAGCACATTATGGAATACCAGCGGTCGTTCGCACGGCGAGTTAGCGTCAAAGTGAATTCAGAATAAGCTGCGCCCGGCGAGTTAGCGTTGAAATGAATTCAGAATAAGCTGTTGTGTGTTCCTTATGCTCATATTTATTGGTGAAAGACTTCCTGATGGCTTCGCTGACGTCATGTCTTGGAGAGAGGGGGTGGATTTCTCAAATCGGCACTTGCATTCCGAACTGGAAGTTATAATTAATATCAAACTGATCCCCTCCTCTGGAACATACACTGGATCGAATATGATCTAACGATCATAGATTTCGGAGATATAGACAGATATCGCTCCCTGAGTTTTCGCGGGCTTCATAGCGTCTCTTCCGTCGTGGTTACCTTTCAGCCAATAGCAATCAAATTGCCCTGATTGCAAGAAATTCAGTCTTCGATGTATTTAATTTGCAACTTATTATTGATTATTCTTCCATGCATGACATCTAAAAAGTTCCTTAAGTTGACCCATATAATTGCAATAATTTATTAATGATTACTTTCAGAGTTAAATTTATATTTCATTCATATCTTTCAAGATGGTATCCCTGGGTCGCCAACTAAATTTTGTGATTGGGCTAGGACGAGCGGTCTATTTGAATCTTCCCCTGTAAACCTGACAAATATATGCCTTGGAGCTCTGTATTTTTCCACTCTTCGATTCCGAGAATCCGTGATGTAGTGGAAAGTTTGTGCTGGCCACAAATATATCTTTGCAGCGCTAACGTTGCTACATCCCTATTGTTCTTGGCTGGTATTTCTCTTCCGGTACGCAACTTATTTGTGTACCTCTGTATCTTTGAGTTAGTAAATTAATAGGCATCCTGCTGAGAAGCAGCTCTCTAGTGTTGTGACAAGCTAATCCCCTAGGCTCCGCTCCGTCCCATGACCAACTCGCGTTTCAACATCGCTCAGATGAAATAATTTCAACTAAAATTCTGTACTTCAATAAATGTACCCTATTCTCGTTCATATATCAAATCATGATTAAATTATGACCCCTATCACACGGGTTCAGTATCAAGTCTATATGAGGTGTCCTAAATGTATGCAGACGTTGTTTTCATTTGCGTCAAAGGAATGGCCCTCTAGCTGGCTTGCTTACTTGCCTGCTTGCTTGCTTATAGTGTCCAGGTAAATTAAAATGTTTCTAAAATTCAGCAACCTAAATAAACTTGTCATTTGCTTTCATAAGGTCCTAAACTGCGCAGATGTCGTTTGCAAGTTCATCTTGTTCCTCGACATACCTGGTCTCAACCCGTTTACAGCTCTTCAGATCTGATAAGGAAGTCACATTCTAGTTCTAACACTACATTGACTTCGGCGTTTGGGCCATTCCGTTTAAGCTAGATTATTCTATTAGTTCGCACTGACACAGATAGGTTGTACGACGGTGATGGGGTAAGAAACGACTCGAACTGGGAAGGAAGAGGCCATGGTCTAATTTAAGGCACAGCCTCAGCATTTGCCTGGTGTGAAAGAGCAGGTAAATCCATCTTCAGAGCTGTCGACAGCGGGTTACGAACCCGAATGCAAGCCGATAGATTCGTGACCCAAACCGCGTGGCCATCTCGCTTAGTGGTCATTCACTTCCTTTCCATTAATTTATGTAGTTGATTTCTGGGATTCTTAAAGAGGCTGAGATCTAGGAGGAAGGAATTCCTACATCCACGTGGAGATGGACCGTAAAAGAGGGACACATGTCTTCCATTTCCCTTTCTTGTTCACAGCATCCGTTATTACTTCGTACAAGCACAGGGATACAATTCAAATGAGTGGATAGGATTTGTGATTAGGTGTTGGTATAAAACAAACTGAGTTGACACGACAGTTGCAGTAAAAGCAACTTCGGAAATTGACAGAAATACGTTAGGAATCAACGTACAGGCGTATATCTCATCTTGCATACAAAGTGTTTCATTTTAACATTTCATGGTTGACATCTGAATCAGTGATTCCGGCGAACGTAAGCAAATGCACATTCTCCATTGCATTTCCCTTCACGTCCTGGTACAGACAACCTGTGACAAAGTTCGGTGAATAGTCGTGTACTATCAACATAGATGAACAATGCACGACAGTAACCTTACTGTCCTTCGAAATAGTCCCCTCCAATAGCTATGCATTGCTGAGATCGGCGATACATGTCCTGGAAACCTTGCAAGAAGGCTTCCTTTGGGATGGTGTTCAAAAGCTTCGTCACGTTTCGTTGGATGTCAAGAATATCGTCAAATCTGTTTCCTTTCACAGCATTTTGATACGTGATTTTTCAGCTCTGACCCTTTTCCGACGAGGGGATCCCGGAGAACGCCATTCCATGCTTTGCCGTTTCTTTCCAGGGTCGTACCAGAGATACCAGGTTTCATTCTCAGTGACAATACAGTTCAAGAAATTTGGTGTCGCATCCGCCGTTTCGACAAAATCCTGTGAAGCCTCTAAATATGCCTGCTTCTGATCGTCAGTCAAGTGATGTGGCACTAGACAAGAAGACGTTTTCCTCTTCCCTAATTTCTGGGTAACGATTTGTCGCACGGATTCACGGTTAATCTGCAATTCATCCGCTATCATGCGCACAGTTAATCGCCGATCGTTCGTGATTAATGTCCTCACCTTCTCAATGTTTTCGTCAATGACGGCGTCGCCGGTCTTCCGCTACGGGGGTTGTCAGAAACACATTTCCGGCCTCATAGAAAACGGGTGAACCACTCATACACACACTTCAAGGACAGCGCTTGATCTTCATAAACACGTACCAACATCGCATGCCTTTCTTTCGGTGTCTTGCCAAGCTTAAAACAAAACTGTACATTGACCCTTTGGTCGTTCATCTCCCTGTTCGCAGTTCAGAACCAACGCACTAAACACGCACTGTGTCAAACAGGTCTTACACGGCACACACACGATGCTCAACTGAACAACGTTGGGAGCAGGTGGTCAAAACCTTCTGCTACGCAGGTGCAGCGATGTTTGTAGCCAGTGTTGCCGGATCGACCATTTTGACTTTATTCACCGGACTTTATTGTCACAGGATGTATATACTAGGCCTAAAACCCCGAAGAAACATAGCATGGACAATGTATACAAGGGACTGTTAACGTTTCGGTCTAGGTTGGCCCAGTTCCACGTCTGCAGGATTTAACCTCCTGAGGCCTGGCGTCCTTTTAAAAGGACACTGTTTAAAAATGGAATATCACGTAAAAGAAATATTTTAAAAATAAAATAAATAAAAATTGACCTTTTGTTGGTGCTCCAATTTTTGGGAAATAATTTACCTTGGTGTGATATGCTTCTCACTTCACTGTCTCCAACCAAGACACCGTTAAAGAAGTTTTTCCTTGCTATTTGCTTTACGTCGCACCGACACAGATATGTCTTACGGCGACGATGGGAAAGGAAAGACCTAGGAATTGGAAGGAAGCGGCCGTGGCCTTAATTAAGGTACAGCCCCGGCATTTGCCTGGTGTGAACATGGGAAAACACGGAAAACCATCTTCAGGGCTGCCGACAGTGGGGCTCGAACCCACTATCTCCTGATTACTGGATACTGTGTAGAACTGCGAATATTCAGAATGTCATAAGAGTGGCGTATTTTAGCGTTCCTAATTAACTGTGTTGTTTTGTTTCGGATTTTCTGTACATTGCAAAAATTATCTGATGGAGGATATTTGACGTAATGTCTATAGATTGTGTCTCTGATTTTCATTCCGTCACGTATTTCTAGGGATAACCTCGTGTTTGATGTCCACTTTAGCCGAGCAGTACGTAGTGATGCGGGGCTGATGATCTAGATGTTAAGCTCTTTTAAACAACATCATATTTAGGGAGTGGTGCAAATCTGTTCTAGGCCTCAAAGTTAAAAGAAACTCATTATGGTGGTTTACTAGCTCGTCAATATAATTTAAATACCATGCTGAATGTAGTGGCATAGTGTGTTATGAGCATGTTCAATAACTACTACATCATTAAAATGTTCAAACTCCCTGGACATAATTAATGTTGGCTTGAATTTAGGACTCTTCAAGGAATATGGTGCCTAAACCACGTTTTTTCAGCAAAGACAAGTAGAATTGAATCCCGGATGCGCTGATGGCGGGTTAATTGCATGTGTCAATGCTAACGGAGGGAATTTTAAACATGTAATCTAAGAAAGATTTTCATTTGATATGCTGGTACGTTCTGTTCCTGTGTGTTTCCCGCTATTAATGTACTATGTAGAGATGTAGAAAATAAGTTCTTACATAGAAATAAAGAGTTTCGGGACCAATGTCCATATAACATTTCCTTCCTCTACGTGTGAGGAATGTGTCCTGAAAATTCGGCCTACCTTACCAGTGTTGCCAGGTATGCAAATAAAAAATCCGTAGGTTGTACGTAAAAATTACGGGAGTTTCAATGAAAATTTCGCTAGTTCCTCGAACACCGAAATATTATAATATAACTAAATTAAATAATACAATAGTCATGTGAAGTTATTATGAGAAAGATATACAATTCTCACTTCTTCTCCTCCTCCTCCTACTCCTTCGTCTTCTTCCTTTTCTCCCCAGTCTTCCTGTAGATTTAGTTATTCATCAGGCGTAGATATTGTGTGCCAGTTTTGAAGTCGTAGCAGGATGCAGATTTTGTATTCTCTATGCGGGTCGGGAATTTCCTTTCGAATGACGCAGTCAAGCTTGAGTTTTGAATTCAATAAAAGGGGAGAGATTACGTAATTCGAGCCTAAAATGAATGCGGGGAAGTACCTAATGAGTGATGTTATCGATAAAACGCCACGCAGTGAGACGAGAAAAGAGAGTTTCGACACAATTAGGTACCATTAAACATCATTATCCTTTTTTCTTAAATTTGGATTAGAAGAAATTTCGGGAGATTTTGGTTTTTTGGGGTTTTCTGGTGTTTTGCAAAAAATCGATAGATCTCCTGAAATTTCGGGAGATATGGCAACACTGTACCTTACTGTTACATCACACCTTAACTGTTTACCTAAGACTTAAATTCATTACTTATTTGTAGATTAATGGAAAAGTAATTTCTATGTACTCAAAATTCTCACGGTCTTGTTACATGTATTTTAAAGTTTCCCTGCTTAACATAAATTACACTATGCTTGGACCATACATTCCGCACACGTAATTTAGTAATAACGTCCTGAAGGAGCCGAAGTATCCTTGGAGTTATGTCCTCTCTGACAGTTTTGCTTGTCCCCTTCAATTTCTTCTTGTGATTCTTTTGCGAAACGACATAAACTTCACAGTTAGTGGCCTCGGACGGCCATTTCAATTTTTCTCAACCCTATGGGATCTATCAATATAGTTCACCGAGAGCTGCACTCCAATTTCGTGCGCAATATCAACAGTAATATTGACCGTGCCTTCGCCTGCAGATTCTCCCACACCAAACATATGCAAACACTAACGTCTCTATTAAAAATAGTTTTAATTTGCACTTCCCTTTTTAGTTCACCTATGGTCCTGCGTCTTTCTTCCAGGATACACTTGAGTTCCTCGATCAAACTCGTATTGAAATTCATTGTTTATTTCAGTTGCTCTACCACTGTCTTTGTCGTCAGATCCCGGATGAGGTTCGTAAGCGTGTTGAGGGCTTCCTAACCGCTCAGCACTTTCTGCACGCCTTGTTTCAAAATGGCATCCATTGCCACCTGTTTAACCTTGAGGGGCATGGCTGAATTAGTGGATATTTCGATTCAGGTTGCACTAACCCCGTCACTAAAACTCAGATGGGAGCAACTGCATAAGATACAGTAACGTATATCGCTTACGGCTACCATACTACAAAAATTCGCCTTCTAATTTCTCACAAATCAAATGCCTCGTACAAAGTTACTATGCACTATCCACAGTGACACTTATGATAGCACCCTGTACGTAGAACGTAAAATGACCAACAACCTTTGTTAGTAGGGTGTCTGCACGACAATCTGTATATCGAGTTGGGGAGGGAACGGTTGTGTTTAGTATGTGAAATACCGTTCTGACTTTTATTAGGATCTGACGAAGGAAATCACGAAAGGTACTTCCAGTATGCCCGAGATTCGTATTTGATTCATCGCTTCTTCTCAACTGTGCACATGAGTATGAGTTCTAGGCCCCATAACACGATTAAATCCCTCAATGGCAGAGCCAGCAATCGTGTCAAAGACAACCAATTGCGAAGCTAAGGCTAAAGACTAAACCACTTTAACAGCTCTCGTCCTGTATATAAATTTGCATTGCATTTGGCAGAACGTAGTTTTAAAATCATTATGTGCGAGTTCTAGAAGTGTTCCTGCAAAGACACGGTTAGAATGTTTTGAAAGAAACTATGTTTTCTATATTACCGTCATCACTTCTATTCATGGAAGTAACGGATGACATTATGAGAGCAGGAAAATCAGCAGACGAAGGAAGACAAATCAACATAATGCTATTTGTTGGTGATAGTGTAATGTGACGGTGGGTAGAAAATATACACAACTTGTAGCGTTAAATTGTATGACTAAGGTTTATTAGTTTCTAATTCTTACATATTACGCAGGCACACAAGTACACCAGTTTGCGCTCAACCTACTCACACTAACTCAGTCACACTGGTTGTTTACAGCTGATAATCTAACACAATTACGTCAATTATACAGTATGCATTACTCACTCTTCTACTACTGCCACCTGCACTGTAAGGCAGTTCCACAATTGTACTCACTGAACACTATCACAGTTAATTAGTTCACAGCTTGCGCACAAGTGTCTCTCAGTTCTGTACGTTTAACACTGTCCGCACACTCACAACAGACTTCATTCGCAATCAGCGGGACAAAAAAACGTTCACTTCACAGCATCTGAACAAAATATAATCAAATCCTCGACGACAGACAGAACGGAACGATAGCGTAAGTTCATTGGGCAAAACGCTTGCTGCATTGTACTACTCAACTGACCCTCAACTCTCATTGAACCACGTGAACTGTGAAATCCACAGCAGTACACACGATAAACAATACTGAATCCTGACAAACTGCTCGAGCCTTAATTCGAAGCCGGCCCCTCGAAACACATCCCGAAATAAGAACTCTCTAGACTCCTCTCGAGTTGGAATGATCTGGTTTCATCTTCTAAGTCTTTCTCGCACCGCTTGGAGGCCTCTATGCTGAAATTCAAGTCAAGAGCTTAGGAAAAGTATCCTTCCGCATGTGAGCATGTCCCTCGTTCCCCCTTCCCGTCTTCGTTCTCCATCTCCGCAACAACCAGCTTATCATTAACGCCGTGCGTCCATCTGACAAGTACAGTACTTCATTCTGAAATAGTGAAGCATCAAACGAAATCACTTCCTTTCACATAGCTGTACTTTGATTACGTACCATACCTATTTATTCCCTTATTGACCATGTAAAACCTACAGATTACTGACGAATACCGAGGCAAGAGAAGCAAGATTTATTTTTATATCATAATGCAATTTGTGTGAGGCACATGGAGACTTACAACATAAGTATACGATTCTCCTCTCGTGCAACGACTGTCAGTGGCAGTTTCTCACAGTTAAAAAAGCTGAAAAACCCACCCGTGAGTGGGATTGCAAAATACAATGCTTCCAGGAATGTTATAAATATTGTAGTCTCGTCATTCGGAAGGTAAAAACGAACTCATGATCTTCTCATGACAACATTTCTGCAGGTAGAGGGCGGTTACGAATATAAAGTAAGTACACTTTATTATTATTATTATTAGTATTATTATTATTATTTATTATTATTATTATTATTATTATTATTACTATTATCATCGAATACGCCAAGAATCCTATTCCCATACCGTGTTAAGGCCCTTCCTGTTTTATTTACGGCGGGTGCTGAGCTGACACAACGATCTTTCGCTGGAGACTTGGATTTTCCGTGGAGTTTAAATTCCAAGCGAGCGGCATAAACACTGTACACAGAAACGCCGGTCAGCTGCGCGGACTTTTTCACGTCTTCCACAGTCCACAGTGGATTCTAATCTCGTAGGCTACTGTAAACGTTTAAAACAATTTGGTTTAGATTTTATACTTTGTTTTTCTCCACTTTTGTTAGCTTTAAAGTATTTTACAGGGGACTCAAGCGTCACAGCATCACACACGTCTTGCTCACAGCTGGCAGCCATTATGAATACTGAACGACTGAACATAACACGCTGTTGCAGCCAGTATTGCCAACAGTTTTCTTGGATCCATCTTCAACGTCGCACATATTATGCGAACTTATCAGCAGTGGAATAAACTCGAACAAACTTACTAAGTACACAGTACAATAAGATATCAATATCATATTAAATTATTATTATTTTGCTACATACATCACTGAAAACAATAACTATTCATAGCCATCTACGTATGAATTACTAGCAAGATACCCGTGCTTCGCTACGGTATTATACTGAAATTTATAATTGAATGCTTATTGTTTTACATATATAATCCGCCGAAATTCGCGATCTGACTCGTTTTCTGCGAGAATCCACCAAAATTCCCGATCTGACTGGTTTTCTATGATTTTACGGCACGTTTCCTCCCATTTTTAAATCTTCCTTTCCAGCAATCGATTTCGTACTTCCCGGGCTAGGCTCAGGTATTCCTCCCGGTCAGTTGGGTTCGTAAATCTTTGCCATCTTTTCCTATAATATTTTTAATATGGATAAAATCCTTCAGGAGACCCGGCGTGGTGTCATATTGGGTGCCTTGGTGGCACTGAACCCGCGGCCGGACTGCATTCTTAGTCATTACCCGTCCAGGAGCCGTTTCCAGCGCGGTCTGCGCATTTGACGACGGTCCGGAATATTATTATTATTATTACTATTATTATTATTATTATTATTATTATTATTATTATTATTATTATTATTTGTTGCTGGAATGGCTGATGACAGGGAAAACCGGAGTATCCGGAGAAAAACCTGTCCCGCCTCCGTTTTGTCCAGCACGAATGCCACATGGAGTGACCGGGATTTGAACCACGGAACCCAGCTGTGAGAGGCCGGCGCGCTGCCGCCTGAGAAACGGAGGATCCTGATAAGTACATTAATAACAGTAAAATCAGTTGGTCTCGCCTCCTTCTACACCCCACCCCCCACCGCCGTTAAGTTTAATTACCGCCAAACCCCCCCCCCACCAACAAATTTAAAAGAATGCTTGTTTCTTTATGTTTAAGGGAGATTCCAGACACCAATGTTCACGTCTATTACCTTCGGTTTTGAGATGTAAATATCCCCATAAAAATAATTCAATTTCTTTCACTTCCTTTCACACTCCTCCCCCCCCCCCCCTAAGTGAATTTTCCCGCAAAAAGTACTTGTTTCTTTAATAGTAAAGGATCTTCTAAATACCAATTTTCACGACTCTGACTTCTTCAGTTTTTGATTTATGTGTCCTCATGAAAGGAATTCAACTCCTTTACACTCCCGCCCTCCAAGATGGTTTCCCCACCAAAACGCGTTCTTCTTTGTTTTTAAAGCAGGTCCAAATACGAATTTTCACGTCTGTAACAACTTTAGTTTTTATTAGATGTATGTATTCTCATACAATTAAGTCAATTAATTTTTCTATTCTTTCCCCCCCCCCTTCTTTGGATTTTCCGAGAATACGTGTTTCTTTACTTTTAAAGCAGATTGCAAATATCAAATTTCACGTCTGTAACATCTTCATTTTTGAGATATTAGTAGCCTAATTAAAAGAATTCATCACCATTTTCAGTCACTTTTACCCCCCCCTCCCTCCAACCAAGTGGTATTTCCGAAAACTAAAAGTACACGTTTCTTTATGTTTAATAGAGATAAAAAAATACCATTTTTCTCTTCTGTAACATGCTAAGTTTTTTAGATATACTGTAAAAATTCTCATTTTAAAATTTCACCCCTTTTGAGTTCCCTTTAAGTGGAGTTTCCAAAAACAAATCACCTATATTTTTTTACATTTACAGGAGATTTACACCCACTCTTTACGTCTGTAACATTTTACGTTTCCAAGATATTCTGTAGATAGTTTTTCAAAAAATTCACCCCAATTTGTCACTCCTGTTTAACCGCCATTAATTGGCTTTTCCAAAAACTAAAACATACGTGTTTCTTTATTTTTAAAGGAGATCCCATATACAAATTATCAGTTCTGTAATATCTTTCGTTTATGAGATATGTGTATCCTCATTAAAGGCATTCAACCCATTTTTCACCCTTTTACACCCCTCCTATTAGGATTTACGGGAAACAAAAAAAAATACGTGTTCCTTTATTTTTAGAGGAGATTCTAACTACCAATTTTTACATCTGTAAATTTTAAAGTTTTAAGATGTAGACACACTCATTTTAAAAAATTCACCCCCTCTTTTCACCCCCAATATTTGGATTTTCCAAAAACGAAAAAATGCGTGTTTCTTTACTTTTAAAGTAGATCCAAAATACCAATTTTCAGGTCTGCAATATCTTCAGGTTCTGAAATATAAGTAGCCTCATGAAAGGCATTCAACCCATTATTCACCCTTTTAAACCCTTCCTATTGGGATTTTCCGAAAACAAAAGAATACGTGTTTTTTATTTTTAAAGGAGATTCTAAACACCAATTTTTACATGTATAAACTTAAAAAGTTTTGAGATATAGATACACTCATTTTAAAAAATCACCCCCTTTTCAACCCCCCCCCCAATTAATTATTTTTTCCACAGACAAAAATACGTGTTTCTTTATTTTAAAAGGAGATCCCAAACACCAATTTTCAGGTCTGTAATATCTTCAGGTTGTGAAAATATAAGTAGACTCATGAAATGCATTCGACCCCTTTTTCAACCTTTACCACCCTTCCTATTATGATTTTCCGAAAGCGAAATATACGTGTTTCTTTATTTTTAATGGAGATTCTAAATACCAATTTTTACATCTATAACTTTTAAAAGTTTTGAGATATAGATACAATCATTTTAAAATATTACCCCCTTTTCACCCCCCTTAATTGGGTTTTCCAGAAACAAAAAATACGTGTTTCTTTATTTTTAAAGGAGATCCCAAACACCAATTTTCAGGTCTATAATATCTTCAGTTTCTGAGATATAAGTAGCCTCATTAAAGGCATTCAACCCCTTTTTCACCCCTTTTCACTCCTCCTATTGCGATTTTCCGAAAACAAAATAATACGTGTTTCTTTATTTTTAATGAAGATTCTAAATACCAATTTTTACATCTGCAAACTTTAAAAGTTTGGAGATATAGATTCACTCATTTTAAAAATTCACCCCCTTTTCACCCTCCCATTAACTGAATTTTACAAAAACAAAAAAATACGTGCTTCTTTATTTTTAAAAGAGATCCAAAGTACCAATTTTCAGGTCTGTAATATCTTCAGTTTCTGAGATATAAGTACCGGTATCCTGATTAAAGGCATTCAACCCATTTTCCCCCATTTTCACCCTTTTTCATCCCTCCTATTGGGATTTTCTGAAAACAAAAAAATACGTGTTTCCTTATTTTTAAAGAAGATTCTAAATACCAATTTTTACACCTGTAAACTTTTAAAGTTTTGAGATATAGATACACTCATTTTAAAATTTCACCCCCCTTTTCACCCCCTTAGCGAAGGAATATCCAAAAATCCTCTCTTAGCGAGCACCTACATTTTAATATGAATATATCCCCAAAATTTCATTTCTTTGTGTCCAGTAGTTTTGGCTCGGCGATGATGAATCAATCAGTCAGTCAGTCAGTCAGTCAGTCAGTCAGTCAGTCAGTCAGGACAAGTTATTTTATATATATATATATATATATAGATAAGAGTTGGTAACGAACCCGAATAACATACAACCTGTGATATACTTCCCATATTTATACTGGGCAAAATTTTTAATTCATCAAGTCAGTTCACCAGAATATCTAACCAAACTGAAGAAAGCTCCTGACTTCAGGAACAAGTAACAAACCTAGGGAACTATTTGGCGCTGTGGAAGCCATTTCACCGACCAGAAGTCTGACTAACATCAAAGGGACCGCTAAGGTTTTGAGTTGACTCGCAGTATAGTGACAAGACAGAGCGATGACAAAGAAGGGCTGGCCTTGCGCTCCTTACTCGTTCCTGACTAGTTGCCTGCGGGGACGGGGTCAATATCAAGTAGTGATGTCGGCGGTTCCGGGTGGAGCCGACCAATATCGCTCCACCCCCGAAATGGCGGAGACCGTAACAATATTGTTACTGTGGAAATTATAGTGTTCAGGTACAGGTAGATATAGGAATGGAAAGTTTGTGCAATGTGGGACGAAGATCAGCGTGTAAGAGACCAAGATATTGGTGATGACGCGATGAAAGAGATAAGTCATTTAAATTGGATGCAAAGATCTGGAATTGGCAGAGACTTTCAAGTATTGGGGAAGTGAAATAACGCGGAATGCAAGACTGGTAGCTGATATTAGCAAGATTATTCAAGTTGGAGGGTGTTTCTGCCATAGTTTAAGAAACGTACTGTGCGTTATATAAGTTCCATTGAAAGCAAAATAAACAACGTATAATATGCATTATATACCCATAACGTCCGGCTCTGTGGTGTAGTGGTTGGTGTGGTAACCTGCCACCCCTGGAGGTCCAAGTTCGATTCCCAGCTCTGCCACGAAATATGAAATGTGGTACGAGGACTGGAACGGAATCCACTCAGCCTCGGGAAGGCAAATGAGTAGAGGGAGTTCGATTCCCAGCTCAACCATCCCCGAAATGTTTTTCCGTGGTTTCCACAATTCTCCACACAAATGCCTGGATGGTACCCAGCTTAAGGCCACGGCGCTACATCCCTCTTCCTTGCATTTTCATTCCAATCTTTCCATTCCCCACAAGGCCCCTGTTCAGCATAACATGTGAGGCCGCCTGATCCTCCAGTCTCACGCTCCAGTACACTGTCCTTGAGACGGTTGAGGTGGGAAACCTCGCTCAGTCCGGGGAAAAAACCAACCCTGGAGGGTAAACGTATTAAATCCATAAATAATAAAACGTACCCATAACATCACATGGAGCAGAAATATGATAGATAAAAATAAGAGATGAAAGCCGCATACAGTCTGCAGGAATTATATTCTTGATAATAGCAGTGGAGGAAGCAAGAAGAGGCAAACTGGCAAATGGGGAATATGGAAAGTAATTCAAATGGAAAGGTTAAGTGATAAAATAGAGAAAGGCAGGCTTAGTTGGCTAGTACATGTTAAAAGGATGAGTGATGGAATAACGTCAAAACAGACTATGGAAAGCAAAATGAAAGGGAAGAGAGTTCAAGGACGACCAAGACTGAGATGGATGGACTTAAAAGGAGGCACCATGCTCTGTATACCACCTGAAGTATTTGCTCTATTAATAGATGGAACGCATTCATCAAGCCAATACCATAAATATAAGATTCAGTACCTACTTCGAAACGAAGACCAATGCATGAAAAAAATCTCACGGCTTTCTTTCTGATCTCAACAATAAATAAATAACATAACATAATGGATCTTCCAAGGAGAGGAAATAAAAGAGTGCTTGATTGATCTAGAAGGGTAAGTATTCGATTTCCCGTTAGTTAGACGAGAAATAACAGGTTAATTTCTGGGAGCAAAAACGGCCGAGACTAGAGCTTATCACTTTCTCCCTCGCTTGGAATCAAGGTTACGGATAATTCAAATTTATGTCTTCCACTCCTTCATAGTCTCTACTGAGAAGGATTTTATTATAACACAACTTTGTGTAAATTGAAAAGAAAAATGAACACTACCCCCACATATTTTTGACATACAATTACGTAAAACTTTGATGATATAAATTTTATCATAATAATAATAATAATAATAATAATAATAATAATAATAATAATAATGTATATGAAGTGTTATTCTGAATATATCTGCCAGTAATGGCTTTCCAGCTTCACTAACGGAGCGACATAAAAGCAGTGGTTATTGAAATCCATTAACGTACGGTATAGGCGTATTCTATGTTAAATACAGTCCTTTATAAGTAGTGACACAGGAACTCATTAATTGAACTCGGCTTTGGGCGGCCTGGTAACACGGTCATTAATTACATCATGTTCTTCAATATTGGAAGTTTCAATAGTCTTTTAAGTAACAATGAACGTTTCATTCCACAACGTACCGTGCGTGAGATGTTGAGCGATGTACAACGCTAGGAAAGATAAAAAATTACATACATACATAACGAGCGAGCAGGCGGAGCGGTTAGGGTCGCGCAGCTGTGAGCTTGCATTACGGAGATAGTGGGTTTGAATCCCACCATTAGCAGCCCTGAAGGTGGTTTTCCGTATTTTTCCCACTTCCACACCAAGAAAATCCTGGGGCCGTACTGTTCTTTCCCATCCTTCTGTCGCAGAAAATCTTCGATGTGTTAAAGGAATGTTAAGCAAATATGAACAAGTTACATACATACTGCGCATCCTTGTAGACTGTTATGCCTGTCAGCGTTCAGTCTGTAAGCCTATGTTAATATACATAATGCCGCCGCAGTCTTCTACTTGTAATTAGTTCCGTGGGCTCGTTTAGTTCTATACCTCTTACATTTAAATCATTACAATCTGAGTCTAAACACAGTCGTCTTGCTCTCCTTCTACTTATCTTACCCTCTACGACCGAGTCCACGGTTCTCTTACGTAACCTATACTCCATTCGCCTCGCATGACCACATCATCGAAGACTGTAGATTCACCAATCGAGTTCATTTCTAACTTGGCCGGTATTTCCTCATTCCGAGTACCCTCCTGCCATTGTTCCCACCTGTTTTTACCAGCGATCATTCTCGCTATCGCGTGCTGTTGTATTGAGTGTGTTCGGCATATTTACGAATAATCAACGAGGAAACCATGGAGAACAACGTGCTACTGGTTTGAGAGGTGAACGTCGATTACGAAGGAGAAATAAAATTAATTACGCCCAGAGAGAAGTTCTCCTGTCTATCGTCAGAATGGAAACGACACGAGGCAGGGTTATCCATCCAGAAGACGCGGGAAAACCACCCAGAGAATTAATTAATTAATTAATCACGCCCGTGAAAGACTCAGGAGGAATCAACGAACAGCACCACTGTGATCGCGACAATAGGCGAAACCTCTGGTGTGAATTTCAGAGAAATCAGTCTAGCGGTATAGAAGGTGGGATAATATTGCACAACAAGGGGATGCGTTGTCCAGCGTCACTAGATTTCTTATAAAAACTCCCCATTCCACGAGAGAACACACTCCTAATTCAGCACTTCAAGAGGGTGAACCTGGAACAGTCTAGACCAAAAAGTGGACGTAGTATTTTAAAGTGATTAGAAGATGGACTTGGAAATCTCAAAAGCCAGTTGGCTTGAGAGATGGAAATTTTATAATGTGTTGAGGAGGAATAGAGACAGCTTTGACATTAAAAATATTTTATTTACGACATTCATCCTAGTAGGTGTGAATATCATAGTAGCTATTTGTAGGATTCATGAACTTCTAAGAGGGAGAAGGCGAAGTCCAAGATAGATATTTTAAATTGTTCTTAACGTGGTTCCTTTGACAATATTTAAGGGAGAAAATTTGGTTTCTTGTGAGGGGTAGCATATCGTCCCACGTTTACATTAGTTAAACACCTGACGAAGGGTACAAATTTTCTACAATTTCCATCAGTTGGCTGGTCGAGAACGAAGCTGTGTAGTTCAGTTCGTGTTACGTGCATAACAAAATCTGTTATGTTAGTTTAGGCTCAAGAAAATTAATTTGTGATGCATCAAGGTAAGGGCAGAGTCAGTGTAATTGATAAGTTAGTATTTAAGTGAAGAATGCCATCTATCATTATGAGGCACTAAGCATCACAGGTTGCTGGCTTACTAAATGCAGCCAAAATGGCGCCAAATCAACAGATAGAGCTACAGGTCTGTCCAATGTAATATTATGCATTTGTATTTTTATGCTTTTCTTCTTAAATGTTATTACTTAGTAAATCATGACACTGCGGTGTATATGTACCGTTTGTAGATATAAGTTTGTTCGGAATTGTTTCAAGAAACCCTGTAGGTGCGATTTTCGGTCATTTCGTAGCCGCGAGGCGCGTAAAACTGCGTTAACTCTCTTAAAATGTGAAATTAATTATTAGAATAAAAATCAGCTAAATACGTTCACGCCAGTAACAACTGTAATAATAATGAAGAAAACAATTAAAAGTGTGATAAATTCTAATAATAATAATAATAATAATAATAATAATAATAATAATAATAATAATAATAATAATAATAATGCTTTCAGCAGTTGTGTGAGCGATGTTTGCATTTTTTTCGAAATCCAATGAAGTGAGATAATTTTTTTTCATTTGAAAATGTATTTCTGTGACACAATATACAGTAATTGAGTAGGAGGGTCACGACTTGCTATTTTTCTCCTGAGGTCTGGGAACATTTTAAAAGTTGTTTTGAGATTAGCATGAAGTTGTTTGGTTATGAGGTGACTTGTACTTAAAATTTGATCAATCTCAAGAAGAAATGGATCGAAATAAGGAATGAAATATCTATTAGAATAATTAGGAAGAAAGTTTGAGGCAGAGTAAGCCATGTATTTTATTAGTGGGAAGTTCTAAGCAGGGTGCCCAAGAGAAAAGGCCCTGTAGTCTGATGAAGATATTTGTAACAGGTTGTTTATAGTTGATGCCTAATATTTCCGAGACCGGCTGTATAAGAGGAGCGACATCCTATTGAGGTCCTGAATTATGTTAAACACAGCGATTGAACATTATAAGGGTTGTCAAATCTAAGTGAGTGCACGGTAACGCACATTTTAAGTACAAGCGATATTCTCCCATGATTCTTATTTTACGTAGTACTGAAATTATTTCTTCTTCTTCTTATCCTTCTTAGAAGTTGCTTTACGTCGCACTGGCACAGATAGATCTTACGGTTACGATGGGATAGGAAAGGGCTAAGTGTGGGAAAGAAGCGGCCGTGGCCTTAGTTAAGGCACAGTTTCAGCATTTGCCTGATGTGAAAATAGGAAACCATGGAAAACCATCTTCAAGGGCTGCCGACGGTGGGGTTCGAACCCACTATCTCCAGAATGCAAGCTCTCAGCTGCGCACCCCTAACTGCATGGCCAACTCCTACTTTTTCTGTTGGAGCATCACCGGACTCAATATTTGTGAATTATTTTCGAAAGTTTCATTACACAAACAAATCTAGTGATTACGCATATTGCGTTCCCATAGCTTCAGCTCGCAACAGATTTTGAAAATGACCACCATTTCTTTGCAGGCACAAATTTGCACTCTTACACAAGTTCTGCGACACCTTTCTCAAAATTACTGGTGTTATTTCTCCAATATACACGATTTAGAAATTAGTTCTTTGAGTTCATGTAAGGAATGCGTATTATCTCCATATACTCTTTCTTTTAAATACCCCCACAAGAATGTCCGGAGAGGTTAAATCTGGCTAACGCGAACACACATTTCTTGAGATTACTCGATCACAGAAAAAAATCTTGCAACATCTCCAAGGTCGCGTTAGCAGCATGACAAGTGGCGTCACCTTGTTGTAACCAGCAATAGTGCTCATATTCTTGCAATAAATCCAAAATGCCCCTCTATATGTCACCGCCAAATGTTGTGTCGAAAAACAGAGGTCCAACAATCTTTTATTCTGTTTTTGCGCGATAATACGTTCCACATAGCGTTTTTTTCAGAATGAAGCGGTATTTCATTCAAGACATGCGGGTTTTCGGTTGGCCAAATTCTAGTGTTCTGTGAGTTAATGTAGCCACTAAGGTGGAACCATGCTTCATCTCTGAAAAATATTGTTTAGAATGGCTAGCTTTCATTTGAAGTTACGGAACCACTGACAGTAACAGCGATGTTTCTCTAAATCAAGCGGCTTCAGCTCCTGGACGGCCTTAACTCGATATGAGCGTGGCTTTGGCACTTTCAGCGCTTTATGTGTGGACCTCTGCCTGCTGTCATTTCTTGATGGATACAGTAATTTTGCATCCATCTCTTGGCACAGGCCAGAGTAAAGTGTAGCTTCCACCGAAGTCCCAGTCAACATCCATGGTTGTGACAATATGGAAGTTACTGGGGTATGGGTAGTGCTGAGTAATGACATTCAGAGCATGACTAGTGCATCTGAGTGTTATGAAAGGTGCTGCTCATCGGGTCAGTTGTGCTGCAATAGTACTTTCTGACCCAGTGAGGAAAGCAATCGCAAACTACCTCACTCCTCATCTTGCCTAGTACGCCTCATTTTAGTGCTGCCATTGGTTTTTGGGGTTTCCTCATAACCGCATAACCTTTGGTGGTGCTATTTGAGGATCCAACCAGCCTCTGGGCTGATGACCTAACAGACACATGTGTGGACCCCATTGATGCTTCAAGTTCTTGTGACAAGCATCTCACATATTTCCGCGGAGATCTGTCAATGCGCTGCCGAACATAGCGAAGGAGATTGCCAGTAATTAATTTAGGTTTCCCATATCATTCTCTATCGTCCACGGAACCCGCGTCATGAAACCTGCAAACAAGATCATACAATGAAGATTTACCTGGTAAGGGTTCATCAGGAAACAGACGTCTGCAGTTTTCCACAAATCCCTCACAACTGTTGCACTCAAAATAATCCTCCAACAAAGCGACGCGTTGTGAGCATCGTCACCCGCTTGACCTTGTACGTATCACTGGGCAAGGCACAGCTGCACTCTTCTGACAATACAACCGATTGTACTATGTCGGGTAACAACTCATAACCAAGCTCGCCATCTTATTCCGTCAGATACGTGAGCTACAATTTTTCAAATTCGGAGTCTGATGACTTTACGAACGCCCTCCTAAAGAGTTGACACCACTGTGTCTCGAGCTGGGGAAATTCCGCCACTCCGCGGACAAGGAATGTAAACACAGCCGGCCAGCTGGGCTTCAAAAGCGTGCCGCCGGTTTTAACAAGGAAATTGCAAGAACTATGCACTGAGCTGTAATAATTTCGTGTGGCTATTTCTAGCCGAGTGCAGCCCTTGTAAGGCAGACCCTCCGATGAGGGTGGGCGGCATCTGCCATGTGTAGGTAACTGCGTGTTATTGTGGTGGAGGATAGTGTTGTGTGTGGTGTGTGAGTTGCAGGGATGTTGGGGACAGCACAAACACCCAGCCCCCGGGCCATTGGAATTAACCAATGAAGATTAAAATCCCCGACCCGGCCGGGAATCGAACCCGGGACCCTCTGAACCGAAGGCCAGTACGCTGACCATTCAGCCAACGAGTCGGACCACTGAGCTGTGAAGATGGATCTCTGCGCGTTCTGTGTAGGGGCTATTAACATTCTTTAGTCGAATATCGTCATAAGCATGGGCAAGTTGGCGAGAATTGGTAGGTGAAATTGAACGACTAGATATTCAACTTGGTAATACTGCAATATATTTGCCTTTCTAGAATATTTCTTCTTAGTTCAGAGTTTGTATTGCATACTGTTCTTCTGATACTTAATTCCATTTGAACATTTTTTAATGGACAGGCTTATAAATTATGCGTATTATTCCTGTTTTAGCAGCCTCCGTGGCCCAGACGGCAGCGCGTCGGCCTCTCACCGCTGGATACCGTGGTTCAAATCACGGTCACTCCATGGACAAAGCGGAGGCGGGACAGGTTTTTCTCCGGGTACTCCGGTTTTCCCCGTCATCTTTCCTTCCAGCAACATTCTCCATTCTCATTTCATAGCATTTATCAGTCATTTGGGAGTGGCAAACCCATCGTACTAATAGCCTATATATGATTCATTCATTCCCTGACCCAGTCAATGACTAGAACACAGATTGTAGGTTTTCATTTTCCTTCCTGTTTTTTCAAGTGCATTGACATACATGAGACTTCCCCCTTTCAAATGTTAAACATATCGATGGCCTTACCGTACCGTACTGTATGAATGTGTGTTCATTTTCTTTTACTCCTCAACATAGGAAAATTAGTAGAACGAAAATTGTTCTAATAGACTGCATATCCACATGAGGCTCGGGGGCGTGACCAGTCTTAAGGAAAATAATGTATAGGAGCAGCATCGTATTAGAACTAGGCCATCGATATTCTAATTGAACTAATACTACAGAAAACGCGTGTGGGGGTTGCTAAAGAACTAATTAGTGACAGCGTTTCCGAAGTGCAATGATCCACTTTCTTCATCCCCATATTACTGTAGTATACATGCAACCAATAATATTTCCAAGTTACAATAGTTGTAAATAATCAATTATTATTATAATAATTATTATTATCATTATTAATAATTATGGGTGGTGCTGAGTAATGACACTCGGAGCACGACTAGTGCATCTGAGTGTTATGAAAGGTGTTGCTCGTAGGGTCAGTCGTGCTGCAATAGCACTTTCTGACCCAGTGAGGAAAGCAATGGCAAACTACCTCACTCCTCGTCTTGCCTAGTACGCCTCATTTTGGTGCTTCCATTGGTTTTTGCGGTTTCCTTATAACCGCATAACCTTTGGTGGTGCTATTTGAGGATCCAACCAGCCTCTGGGCTGATGACCTAACAGACAGACATTATTAATATTATTAACAGAGGTTCTTATGACATGGAATTTTGTGCTATATAATGAGTAGTGAGAGGAAGGAAGGAAGGAAGGAAGGAAGGAAGGAAGGAAGGAAGGGCACGATAAAGTGTTTGCGAAGACTACTCTACAGCACGCGGGCAGAAAACAAAGCGCGGCTTACGTTTGATGTTCTGCGGTGAAGGGGATTACAGTATTTTCCAAACATCCCGTCCACTCATTAGTTTCCCAGAGCACTCAACTCAGGATACTCTTGCTGTCTTCTAGTGTTTTGTATATCAGAGAGATTAATGACGGCTTTAAGGAATTTGAGGAATCTGTTTCGTGGTTGAAGGCTTACATCCAGTTCATAAGAGCAGCATTTCTGCTACCTGACAAACACCGGAATGGTATTGAAAGTCGGGAATTCCATCAAACATGATATTCGGTGAAGTGAACTAACTAACCTCTTCCCTACACTTCCATTTTCCTACGGAGAATATAATATTTATCTTCTCCTTTCCATCACAGTTCTTAGAGCCGATAACTAAGCAACTGAAAGAGCACAGCAGAGATCTTGTAACTATTTAGTGTCTCCCTGTTGCTGCGGTTCCAGGTGAATCCTCACAACGTGACTTTCTACCGCAGAGGACAAAAGAAAGAAAATTCGTTGGGACGAACGGGGAAATGGTATGTGACTGGGCGATAAACACACAAATATTTTTTCTGCATTTTAGTACACCTTTTTAGTTATTTCAGTTTTCACCCGCTATATTTTTATACATTGGCCCATGATTTCCTTAGTCGAGGTGGTTCTTGCGGAAAAGATAGTTATTTGTATAGCAACTAGTCATTAACCATCAGAGTCCGGCTCCATGGCTAAATGTTTAGCGTGCTGGCCTTTGGTCACAGAGATCCCCGGGTTCGATTCCCGGCAGAGTAGGGAATTTTAACCGTAATTGGTTCATTTCGCTTGCACAGGGGCTGGGTGTATGTTTCGTCATCATAATTTCATCCTCATCACGACGCGCAGGTCGCCTACGGGTGTGAACTCAAAAGATCTGCATTTGGCGAGCCGAACTTGTCCTCGGACACTCCCAGCACTAAAACTCATACGCCATTTCATTTCATTAACCATCACAAACGCTTTCTTTTTTTTAAATTTGATTTCTGGAATAGGAAATCACAAATATCATGCTAGCATGCTATGTTTGCCAATTCTCAAAAAAGTTTCATATTGACCAGCATATCTGCTCGGGTTCGCGTACAGAAAAAGCACCAAAATTAGGAACGTTCCGCGCTTCACAGGAGGGCCAAAACTTCATTAATGTTTCTGCACCAAATCCGGCAACAATCATATTTATAACAGATTTATGTGATGCATTGGTAGCGCATAACATTCCCCAGGGAGTAAAAAAAATACAGGGAGATGCCTTGGAGCTCTGAGAATGAAGCCCAATGACAGTGATCTACATAGGGGGCGTGGTCGTGAATAGGCGCGAGAACGCATGCTGTTTTTTGATAGTCAAATTTATCCCAGGTCATTGAAGTGAATAAAAGGTAAGGGTTATTCTGCCCGAAGGCAGGTCCGAACCACCGCAGAGGTGTTCCTGAGCCGGAGTTTACGTGAGGTAGGGTGGCCAGTTCCTTTCCGCTCCTCCATTCCCTTACCCCCCCCCCACAAACAGCGCGTGGCAACCCATCCAACACCTGACCACGCCCAATGTTGCTTAACTTCGGAGATCTCACGCGATCCGGTGTTTCAACACGGCTACGGCCGTTGGCTTAAGTGAATAAGGTGGACGAAAATTGTAATTGCTGGAATTTTCATATGCAAACACTGTATGACACGCTAAACCTTAAGAGATACTAATATTTAGTTGATGTTGTAGCTCTTACAATGTCGTATTGTGCGTACGGTTGCACGAATCGGAAATCCAAAAATATTCCTGGAATAACATTTCACAAGTAAGATTCTAAGTATGGCTTGTAATATGTAGTACAGTATATTATATTACCTCCATTGTTATTCTGCTAGTATTTCTGAGTCTCAGAAGCACCGTCCGCTTTTCGTAAGAATTTTTAGGTTAGACTTCGTGTTTACCGTCAATTTTTCCTCAGGTTTCCTGTTCATGAAGAAAGGAGAGCAGAGTGGATTAAGGCCACTAGAAGGGAAAATTGGATACCTTCTCCCTACACCAGAATATGTTCTGCACATTTCAAACCGGAATTGTTTGATCGGTCCATGAAGAAAGTGGTTTTGAAGGAGAATGCTATACCTACTATTTTTGAAGCATTCCCTTATTACCTACAGAATGTAAGTTGGGCATATTAGTGAACATTCTACTAATATAAAAATAATATATCATAATAGTATGATATAAAATTAATGTATTATAATAATACTATTTATTAAGTCATAATTAACCAAGTATTCTTTTGATTTTAGGAAACAAATGCTCGTGCTCCTCCCACGGAAAGACCTGAGCCAGTTGCTGCCAGTGGAGATGAGTCCTCGGTTCCTTCACCAACCAAAAGTGAATATAAAAGAAGACTTGAGGAAGCACAGGAAAGGGAAGCACAACAGTTGAAGAAAATTAAAGTCTTGCGGCAAACTCTCAGAAGAAGCAAGAAGAAGGTAAGAGAACTGAAATTTCTAATTGAAGAACTCAGAAAAAATCATCTTATGAATGTTTCTGCTCCCGATATTCTTGCTAAGGCTGCTGCTCCCAATAAAGAGTTTCTAAATAGACAGTTGGCTAAAGCTCAGAGTGAAAGTTTGCCTAGTAAATATTCAGAAGAATTGTGAGCATTTGCCCTAACACTGCACTTTTACTCTCCCAGAGCTTACAGCTTTGTAAGAGAGCAGTTTAATTTGTGTCTCCCACATCCTAGAACACTCTCGAAGTGGTATGAACAAATTGAGGGTGTTTTTGGGTTTACTGCAGAAGCCATAAAAAAATTGCAAGAGAAAGTCACAGTGAACCTGAAATACCATTTGCATTATCCATGGATGAGATGGCTATTAGGCGGTAAGTGACTTTTGATGGCAAATCATTTCATGGTTATGTTAATATGGGTATTAGTGGAAAAACATGTTTTGGCAAGTAGTGCCCCTCTGAAGTATTTTCCTATGCATAAACTGTGCAAAGATCATGTTGAATTATTCATTGCTTGTATCCGTTTCAAAGGAGGATGGAACAATAATCCTACTGCTCAACAGTTTTCATCAGCATACAAGAAACTGCTGGTAAATTCTCAGATAGGCACTACTGGAAATGGTAACTCTTTACCTCTTTCAGCAGTTTCAATAACGTCAGTTTCTTCTTATGTACCGGTACCAAAACCTGTGGAGTTAATCAATGTGACTACAAAGGCTAATGAGATTATGGAGAATGTAGAGTATTCTGCCCTTCCTGATTATGGGGAGCATGATTACTTGTTTTATCCTCATGTCTTTGTGCTGAAAATGTTGCCTATTATATTTCTGGGTTTGTGGCTAGAAAGTTAATGTTGAAATTAATGTGTGTAACATGTGTGAATTCATTATTTATACTTGATCCTGATAGGCAGAGATAGTCCCCGATATGTTATAAAGAGAAGGGATTTCTTGTGTATCCTTCTAATGATGTATTCAAAATATGCAAAATATGTGACAACCACTTCAGGAGAAGAACTGCCGGAGGTCTTTCAGTGGACAGCAGCAAGATCCTGAAACTCAAGATCAACATCCTCCAAGATTTGTCGAGTGTGGAACTTTTCAGGTGCCTAAATGATCACTCAATGGAATTTGAGCGTTTTGACAATCATCTGTCCCACCTGATTCATGCTGTAGTTGATACTTACCTCAGTGCAAGAGTCAAGCATTTTACCAAATCATACGTCGGTTGCATTACCTCAAAAAGACAGTTGTACAACGAACTTGTTATCTCCAAGGCCAGTAGGATAAAATGTATATAGGTTAGTACTATGACTTCTAAAATATGTATCCCCCTGTGGTTGGGGGAGGTAGAATAACATCCACGGTATCACCTGCCTGTCGTAAGAAGCGACAAAAAGGTGCCCCAGGGGCTCTCATCTTGGTAGCGTGAGTTGGCGACCACGGGGCCCTTAGCTGAGTTCTGGCATTGCTTCCACTTACTCGTGCCAGGCTCCTCACTTTCATCTATCCTATTCGACCGCCCTTGGTCAACTCTTCTTCTTTTCTGACTACAAGATTATTCGGTATCGAGGCCTAGGGGGTATTTCATTTTCACGTCCTTCGTGGCTTTTGTCTTCTTTTGGCCGATACTTTCATTTTCCGAAGTGTCGGATCCCTCCCATTTTTGCTCCTAATTAGTGTTAGTGCCTTTGCTAATGGGACCTGGTGTTTACAGTGCACTATGTCTTCTGGTATAGGCTAGAGCAATTTTGTTACTTTCATTGATCTGTCCCTGTCTTATCCTTGGCTTTGACAATATGAAAGTGACTGAGGTATGAGTGATGCTAGTAATACCATTCCTTATGTAGCCAGTCCCTGCTATGAATGGTGTGAAACTTTTGCTCATAGGGTCGGTTGGTGCATGCCTTTCAATGGGCTTGGTAGACTGATATGTAATAGCAACTTCTGGCTCGGCGAGGAAAGCAACGGGAAACTACCTTACTCCTCATTTCCCTGGTACGCCTCTTCAGTGATGCTTAGGCCATCTATTACAGCTGATGGCGAAGCTGTTGAGGATCCAACCAGCCTTCGGGCTGATGACTAAACATACAATTATTAGTGTTAATAGAGGATGGTTGTCCAGTTGTACTTCCTCATAAAACAATAATCACTACCACCACCTCTAAAATATATATCCCCCTATGGGTGAGGATGATAACGTAAGGCCTGCTATATCCTGCCTGTCGTAAAAGTCCGTGTGGAGGTGTTCGCCCATAGTATCCCCTGCTTTTCACAAGAGGCGACTGGAAAGGGCCGCAAGAGCTGTCAATTTGGAAGCATGGGTTGGCAACCACGGGGCCTTTAGCTGAATCCTGGCATTGATTCCACTTGTGTCAGGTTAATTTTAATATATCATGTCCGACCTTCGATGATCAACTCTTGTTCTTTTCTGATCCCGAGGCTAGAAGAGGTTCTGAGGACTAGGGAGTCTTTCATTTTCTCGCCATCATGGCCCTTGTATTTCTTTGGCCGATATCTTCTTTTCTCTCTGATTAGTGTTAATAGAGAATGGTTGCCTAGATGTACTCCCTCTTAAAACAATAATCACCACCACGTGTCGTAAAAGGCGATTAAGGGGGCCTAAAAGGTTCTTACCTTCGGAGTGTGGGTTGGCGTCCAAAGGGCCCTTAGCTGAGTCCTGCATTGCTCCCACTTATGTAAGAGGATGATTTACTTGATGGTTGTACTTCCTATTAAAACAATCACCACCACTACCACTCCAAAATATGTAGAAAGCAATGTTGCTAAGTCCAGTTTGGTGATTTATTGCGCATTCCCCTCAAATATTAAGATTGCGGAATGCCCTTATTAACAGCCTACTCCTTATCTTGACTGATATCTGATGAAGTTTTTCACGTCCTGTTTTTAAGATACCGGTACTCGGTTTATAGTAGCGATAGTCAACTAGGAAGAGAGTAGATTTAAGGCTGCGGGTCGTGAGAAACGCTTCCTTAGAGCTAAGTAAAAAAGAAAAAAGCATTAACAGGTCTGTTTGCCAGGAAATTTTGTTACAGCTAATCGCCGTGTTATTTTGAAAACTATTGTACGTAACTGTGCGATTCGAAGTTTCCCTGCTCCCGAGAAAACGTCTTAGTTTGTATATATCCACAATGTAAAGGAACCCATAGACGTGCAATAGCAAATTGGATTGTACAATATATTGTTAGCTGCCCACAGACATACAATATTATTGCACAACAATCGGGTTTGTGCAATAAATTGAATCGTGTGGAGATAATATTGCAGGTTGTGCAATATATTGTGCAAAAGCGGTCATAGACGTACAATATGCGTGGCAATATATATTGAGTCCATGCCGGTATTTTGTTTGGTGAACACTCTTTTCTGTATCACGATGCCGTTTCACTTCCTTCAGGAAGTTTGTACGCAGAGAACTGATTTTTTTAAAAACTTCTTGCTTGTCGGCGTTCGGGTATTTATCGCGATATTTCCTAATAACCATCTCGTTCTGTTCACTTTTTTTAAAGCGATTACTGTAACCTTTGCTGTTAATAGAGCCGGAAGGTTTCGATAAACTCCAAAGTAAACTTTTTCACTACCTGTTTTTCTGCCATCACGATACGTTCTCCCCCACTTGTTGATACCAACTGGCGGGATGACGCGCTATTGCACAATATTGCCAACACACGACACAGTACTTTGCGATTTGAGCAATATATTTCAAACTTTTTTGATTTCGTACAATATATTGCACAACCCTTCAATATTAAGCACACACAATCAATTATATTGCACAAACCCCGATATTGCGCAATAATATTGTACGTCTATGGCCTCCTTAAGAATAGCCATGTTTTGATAACCATAGTGGGCGTGGCCGTAGGCTTCAAGCGGTAGCCACAGAGAGTAGTGTAGCGTATTCTTTACTCCCTGACATTCCCCCAGAAAAAATTTGAACAATACTGCACTAAAAATTTTCCTGGAAAAATATACCGAGAACGATATCTCACATCTCTCAACCTTGCGAAGATATTATCTTTCGCTATCACACGCAAAGGTATATAATAGGCTATAATTGCGGCAAACATTCTTTATTTTTATTAACGTCGCACTGACACAGACAGGCCTAATGGCGACGATGGGATAGACAAGAACTAGGAGTTGGACGGAAGCGGCCGTGGCCTTAACGTCCTGCCCCAGCATTTGCCTGGTGTGAAAATGGGAAACCACGGGAAGCAATCTTCAGGGCTGCCGACAGTGGGTTCGAACCCACTGTCTCCCGAATGCATGCCGACAGCTGAGCGACCCTGACCCCACGGCTAACTCGCTCGGTGACATCAGTTTAGTCTTGGAAAGGCTAATTTTCATATCACACTTACCGTACCTATTTTTAAGTTCCAGGATTTGTACTATTTAAAAAACTAAATTCTTACTTGAAACTGAGAAAACCGAGCTCGATAGCTGCAGTCGCTTAAGTGCGGCCAGTATCCAGTATTCGGGAGATAGTAGGTTCGAACCCCACTGTCGGCAGCCCTGAAAATGGTTTTCCATTTTCACACCAGGCAAATGCTGGGGCTGTACCTTACTGAAGACCACGGCCGCTTCCTTCCCAATCCTGGCCCTTCCCTGTCCAATCGTCGGCATAAGACCTATCTGTGTCGGTGCGACGTAAAAAAAAAAACTGAGAAACCGTGTCTTTGTATTATCAAACCAAACCCCATGGCACTACATCCCTTGAAGGGCCTTGACCTACCAAGCGACTGCTGCTCAGACCGAAGGCCTGTAGATTACGGTGTCATGTGGTCAGCACGACGACTCCTCTCAGCCATTATTGTTGTCTTTCCAGACCGGGGCTGCTATCTCACCGTCAGATACCTCCTCAATTCTAACCACGTAGGCTGAGTGGACCTCGAACCATCCCTCAGGTCCAGGTAAAATCCCGGACCTGGCCGGGAATTGAACCCGGGGCTTCCGGTTAAGAGGCAAACACGTTACCCCTACACCACGCGGTTGGCGTGTTTTTGTATTACTCAAGTAAAATTTGCAGAAACCTAGCTTAGAATCATTAAATAAACTTTGCTTACGGGATCATTGATGAAATTCTCGAGTATCTAGGAGACTTAAATATATGGACGTCTGTCGATGCAACAACTGATTCTGCAGGTCGGTATGTAACAAATCTGATGGCAAATTAAGTGCGGATGAAACTGTGTGCAGTTAAGTTTTGCGACATGCAAAATAACTTGACGAATGCGGACATTTTTGATAATGGATTGCGTTAAGTGACAACTTTTTAAACATGGATTGCGAACTTCCTTTCCACCTTAATTTTTTTCTATTTTATTTTCAGATGGTTTAGGACCATGTTTAAATAAGGATAGAGTTCTGCTGCTCCTGAGTGATTCAGCTCCATGCGCGGTGGAGGCAGGGAAAGCAATTAAGATGTTCTACCGCAATTTAAAACGCGTTCCGTGTTTGGCCCATGCTTTGCACGTTGCGGAAACCATACGCACAGAGCACGACAATGTGGACAGTTTAATCTCCTTCACAAAGAATGTGTAGAAGCTTATATTGTGCCTGAGGTGTTCGCCAATTCGTTGGTAGCATGAAAACACGTACGCTATTAAAATCATTACATACTGGCACGTACATTTTAAAGATCTTCCTGAAATCTCCTGTTCGTGTTGCTGCGTATAAAGAAAGCCTACCAGATTTGCCTTTGCCCCACAGCTCGTCTCTACCAGAAGGAGTACCTGGCTGAACGCTTCAGTTTTCCAATGTGAGAATTTTGACGCCGCGAAATTGGTATGGAATTAAATTCCTAGTTTACTGCGTTATAGTAACGTAAATATGATACAACTTTCATCGGTTAGTCTTAGGTTTTGACATTTTATCTTCAGATGATGCAGTCAGTACAAAAGTTGCACAAGAAGTATTCAGGAGTAGGAATGTGCAGCGAGATCTAGTCACAGTACATCAAAACCATCTTCGGCAAAGTTATAAGCCAAGGGTCTATCACTTGCCAATTCACTGGCAGGACTTTCGAATGTCCATGGAATCGGTCCGTGAGAGTGAGGATATTGATTCGTTAGTGATTAGTGATTGATTCAAACCCAGTTTCATATTTTTGTGTTCACTTGAGAAATTTTGAGTGGCCAAATCGTATTTACTAATTGTAATGAAAAGTTTGGCCGGATATTGTTTCCAACATCGTCGCTCAAGTTTGCACACATCATTTCTCGTGACGCGGAAAGATTTGTTTTCACCTACAAAAATATTTTACCAGCGAAAGGATGAATTTGAAGTAAATTTGGAAATGCTATTAGTTGTTTATTGTACCAACATGAAATGAAGCAGATTTGATTGCGCACATTTGCTGTGATTTTTCGTTTCATTGTGCATGTTTCGGACATTTGATAGTGTACGGTGCATGCATATTTTAAACTTAGATAGTGAATGCAAATCTAGTCTTTACTATGCCACCTTCTTCCTAGAAATGACATTTTAACGCGGCACCGAAACATCGTAGAATCACTTCAATGATCCCCGATCTTCTTAAAGAAAAAAGAAAAAACTTTCTGAAGGGGTTGCAAAGATCGTAGTTATATGCCATGTAGCTTGGTTGTAGCGTATCATAAATGACTGCGAAGTTTTGTAATATACTGGAGAATTGCCATAAATAGACTGCGTTATCGATATAGTTGCTATATTTTCCTAAAAATGTTATATATTCATAACAGATAATTACTGCCTGCTGTCATTTCTTGATGGATACAGTACTTCTGCATCCATCTCTTGGCACAGGCCAGAGTAAAGTGTAGCTTCCACTGAAGTCCCAGTCAACATCCATGGCTGTGACAATATCGAAGTTGCTGGGGTTTGGGTAGCGCCGAGTAATGACATTCAGAGCACGGCTAGTGCATCCGAGTGTTATGAAAGGTGCTGCTCATAGGGTCAGTCGTGCTGCAATAGTACTTTCTGACCCAGTGAGGAAAGCAATGGCAAACTACCTCACTCCTCATCTTGCCTAGTACGCCTCATTTTGGTGCTGCCCTTGGTTTTTGAGGTTTCCATATAACTGCATAACCTTTGGTGGTGCTATTTGAGGATCCAACCAGCCTCTGGGCTGATGACCTAACAGACAGACAGACAGACAGACAACAGATAATTATTTCGCGTCATAACTCATTTCTAACAGCACCTTAATTTTGCCGGAATTGTTCCAGTGGATTGGTTACGCGGCAAAAATGCTAGCGAGGTTCCAGGTGATGTATGATTTGTTAAACCTATTTACAGTGTTAGTATCAGTGATGCTATGTCACTGAGTTTGACGTAATTGTTATCAATTACATTCGTGGCCAGTTTGACTAATGGCTCCTGAACACAAGGGTGCGAGTTTTAATCTTGTAATCTGCAAACTCTCTTCATACATTTTTTAAAATAGAAACTACAAGCATGTGTCTAATTAATATGCAGCAATTTAATTTCAAAAGTCCACCTCTGTGGTGTAGTAGTTAGTGTGATTAGCTGCCACCACCGGAGGCATGGGTTTGATTTCCGGTTCTGCCACGAAGTTCAAAAAGTTGTACGAGGACCGGATCAGGGTCCACTCAGCCTCAGGAGAACAACTGAATAACATTTAATTTCAGAACAGAGAAATATCAGCTGTGAGAAACAAAAAGCTGGAACCGGGCGTTATATTCACTTCTTGATTATGGTACATGAAGTTTTTAGGTTCTCTCCACAACGGGCTGGTGGCTCAGACTGTAAAGCCTCCTGAGCTCAAGGTGGGGGGAGGGGTGAGTTCGATCCTGACTCTCTCTCTGGTGGTATCTGTAGATACCCAAAAAGGTCATCCTTGTGTCGGTACAGACATACAGAGGTATCATGTCACCGTTATTTATTACCCAAGAAATGAGAACCTCAACAACAATACAGCTTTGCCTTCTCAATTTGAGTTACCGAATACAGAACACGCCAGTACAACTAATACCGGTTAACACGCACCTTTCCAGTGATGCATGCCTGAATTCGTCTTGGCATACTGTCCATTAGTTCGTTAGAGTAATGTTGGTCCAAACTGTCCCACTTCTCAATGGTGGTTCGGCGTACATCTCTCAGAATGGCTCGTGGGTCATGACGTCCATAAACACCATTCTTTAATTCATCCCAGGCATGTTCGATAGGGTTAATGTCCGGAAAACATGGTGGCCATTCTAGTCGAACGTTATCGTGATCACGTACGACGTCATTCACGAGGACTGCACGAAAGATGCACTCCTGTATCGTAAAGCCGTGACAATGCCCTGTATGACTAGGAGTGGCGTACGGTGGCTGCACATAATGCCACCCATGATAAGGAAATAACCACCCAGCTACACGTACTGAACAGTATTCCTGAGACATGAAGCCTGATCAGATTGCCTTTAAACACGTTCTCGACGACTGTAAGTAAAAAGTCTTATGCGACACTCATCGGTGAAAAGGACTTTATGCCAATTCTGACGAGACCATTCTGCATAATTTTGGATCCACCTGTATCGCGCCTCTTGATAACCATTTTTGAGAAATGCGCCTCGCCATGGGCGTTGAGAGTGAAGTTGTGCTTCGATTAACCTGTTTCTCACAGTTTGAGTTGAAACGCTGCGACCTGAGGCTGCCCGAAGATAATTATTCAGGATGGTGGCACTACGTTCAGCATTCCTCCGAGCTGAAATTCCAAGGTAATGGCCAGAGACTGCAGTCATAGCTCTTGAGCGACCTCCCTGTAACACTTCCATATTCGAACAACATCACTTTGATTATTGCTCACACGTCGAGCGAATGCCCTCTTGACATGAAGAGATTATGAATAAGCACACTTTCCCATGTCGACATTGCACGTCGTGCCACGCTAAACACTCACTACACTGCGTCAAACACACCTCTACTGTTTCCACATTAGTGCGAGAACTTCAACTGAAATACTGCCTCCCATCAGAGGGTGGCGTTCTGCTTGCGGGTTAGGGTACGTGCAGTTGTATGTATACAAACATCCTAAAGCTCGTTTTTCCGGGCTGCATACGACAGGCCCAAATAGCAACACAGTTAAATGACACAAAGGGGTGTTGCGAAATGTTTTGATGTATGTAGATGATTATTCATTAGTGCATTTGGAGACATGTGGAGTATTTATTGATTTATGTTTTACCGCGGAAGTGGCTGCATAGTGTTGATCAGGTAGCTATCAGCTTGCATTCGGTAGATAGTGAGTTCGAATCCCAATGTCGGCAGCCCTGAAGATGGTTTACCGCGGTTCCCAATTTTTGCACCGGACAAATCCTGCACAATTCCTTAATTAAAGCCAAGCTCTCTGCCTTTCCAGCTCTTGTCCTCTCCTATCCCATCATCCCCATAAAACCTCTATGTAGGTGCGACGTAAAATAGGAATAATCTCGACCGGAGTGCAGTCTTAATTCCTATATCTGGGAAACCCTCAGTACGGGAGTCATCAGATTTTCTGTAGCAAAAAAGAACGGTCCTGTGCTTATTCGAAGTAGATAATAGTATTTAAATTCAAGTTCATATTCAAGACAAGATCATCAAATTGGATACAAAAGGAACGGCAACGAAGTTAAGTTACCTCTACAGCTATTTTGCTTTACGTCGCACTGACACAGATAGGTCATATGGTGACGATGAGATAGGAAAGACCTAGGAATGAGAAGGAAGCGGCCGTAGCCTTCACTAAGGTAAAGCCCCAGCATTTGCATAGTATGAAAATGGGAAACACCGGAAACCATCTTCAGGTCTGCCGACAGTGGGATTCGAACCCACTATCTCCCGGATGCAAGCTCATAAGTTACCTCTACATTGGAACTTTCTAGTATTTTCAGATTTCCTCTTACATCAAGAATATCTAGAGTAATTTACTGCAAACTCAATATGTTAAATGCATATATTTTGCAAAAGTTAGTATAGGAAATAGGTGCCTAGCTCTACTCGTCTTGGAAAAAATAAGCACCACCACAAAGTTAGTATCAAGCCACAATTATTCCAATGGGAAATTAGTTACTTACATTCGATGAAGAGTGCATTTTTTATGAACATTTCTTTTTGTGTAAACGGTGGAGTTGATATTTCTATCGTTCTTGTTTGAAGAGTCTCCAGTTTTGTCATATCCTCAAGACGGCAACACATGTAAAACACCATCGAAACTGAATTTCTGAAGCATCAGATACTGCTAGAGATTATGCGTTATTAATAATAATAATAATAATAATAATAATAATATAATAATATTATAATAATAATAACAATTATATTATTATTATTATTATTATTATTATTATTATTATTATTATTATTATAAATTCATTACAGTCTGGAGATATTCCGGTGACAATATCTGCTTTCGGTAGCATACCTAAGAAATGAAATGAAAATAAAAAAGATTAGGAAGCATTACTTGAATTCAGTTTTGAACAAGATGTTTGTCTTTCTGGTGCTTAATATTTATTTCTTGTATATTTTATGGTCACAGCGGGTCTTAAATGTATTCATATTTCTAGCAGTCTGACAGTTGATCCACAGTCAATGAATTGTTTCAAGTCGGGGGTTATTTTGACTTACATGAGATGTAAAATATGTTCTTATTTATCGCTATGCTATTTACCTACACAACATTTGGACAGGCAATTGCCTCTTTTTATTTACAAGTTGCTTTATGACGCACCGACACAGATAGGTCTTATGGCGACAATGGGATAGGAAAGGGCTAGGAGTGGGAAGGAAGCGTCCGTGGCCTTAATTAAGGTACAGCCCCAGCATTTGCCTGGTGTGAAAATGGGAAAGCACGGAAAACCATCTTCAGGTCTGCCAACAGTGGGGTTCGAACCCATTATCTTCCGAATACTGGATACTGGCCGCACTTAAGCGACTGCAGCTATCGAGCTCGGTGACAATTACCTCAGCATGCCGAAGGAATTAATTGTCTGTATGTGGCGGGGTATTATTATGTAAAGGAATATCAAATACACACAAATAATTACATCACATACACCCACGTTCGAACCTGCAGCCAAGCACGAACACAGTTTTAATGTCAGCATCTTGCTACCCGAACTACACCGACCGATTGGAAACATGTTTACATGTCTATGAAATAATACCCTACGTTGGAATACATGCAATACTTCCCGTACGGAATACAGTAGGAACAGCTATAACAGAATAGACTAACAGGATTGCTTGGTCCATTACAGCTGTTGTCACGTTTGTTAATTTTTTAATTGGACCACCAAATAGATTAGGCTGCAAACGTGCATGCCACGAACCTTGATTCTGAATTAAACATAACACCATTGGCCCCGTACAGCTTAACAGCAGAGCTCCGCTGTTCATGTGCTGAGTATTGTCGCCTGTCTGTACAGTACCACTTGGCTTTGTCATCAATAGTGGCTACTCACCGTCAGACTGCAAACATTGCACTTTTATGTTTAAATTAAAAGCTCAAACAAACCAAACAAAATACGAAATAATTACTGTCGATGAGTTTTTCGTAGTACGTTGTACTTGGTACAGAAAATCACTTCACTTCAACTGGGGAGCAGTGTTTTAAAAATCTATCGAGCAATGCCTTGATTTCTATTTGAAACAGTCGCCACGGGATATTACAGTAATTAGCTCTGCGGTGGAACAAATTACACTTTCACGGTCACTCGTCCGTTCTACACTTGGCAATCTGAAGTGTTCTGTTATGCACAAGTCAGGCAGGAGTAATAACAAGGTTACTCCTGGTTTTACGTTCCACTAATCACTTTTACAGTTTCCAGGGAAGACGAGGGGCGGGAATTATTTCCGATAAGAGTTTCTTTAACGTGCCGGTAAATCTACCTTTACAGCACCTTCAAGTAATACCGGACTTAGCCAGGCTTGAACCCGCCAACTTGAGATCAGGCCAGCGCTCTACCACCTGCGGCAGCTAATAACAAGTAAAGAATGAAGATGCCATGGTTCAGGACTTCAGTAAGAAAATTTACATTGCAGACAGAACATTTAACTCTGTACAATAATACCGAGCGGAGTGGCCACGCTGAACTCTGCATTCGGGAGGTGAGTGGGTTCGAACCCCACCGCCTGCTTTCCTAAGATTGGCTTTCTATGGTTTCCCATTTTCACCACCACGCAAACGCCGAGACAGTTCCTATTCATAGGTTATATCAGATTCCTTCTACATTCCTCACCCAATCTCATTCACTGTAATTTATTTCATCTTCATTAGCTCTCCAACTGAATTTGGCGTCAGGAAGGGTATCCTGTCATAAAACATGCCATATAATTTCATCTCACCTTATTCCCGACCCCGTATCTGGAAATGGACTACGGGGTAGATATACACCTTTTAAACAACAATAACATTATACATAGTCTTCATACCATCATGATTGCCAGACTAATGTCTTAATATGGGTAAATCGAAATAGTCGGCAGCCCCTAGAATCAACACTTAATTCTCTTGTATCTCCTCACGAACATGACGCCATTTCACTACAACGTCGATCACTAACTGCCTTCAAGCATGTCATGCATATGATTAACTGTGAAAGGTCACCATAGCCGCATTTGTCTTACCCGGAAGCTAGCGACGTCACTCGGATATCGGATTTTGTATCCCATTTATCCTAAACTAGCAGTTACCCGCGGCTTCGTTCGCGTGGATTTCGTAATTTGATACAATTAATCGTTCCTTGGCACCGTACTAACACATTATCTGAAAATCCATAAAGTATAAAAACTCACCGAAAATTTGAGCTTCATTTACCCCAGAAACTCTTTGTAAACAACGTATACGGCACTGCCTTTTGGGGCTCAAATGACCGAGCGACATAGAACTGTACATGTGGGGAAAAGTCTTGTCTCAAGTCGGAAAAAAACAAGCATCTTTCTTTACGTTTAAAGGAGATTCCAAATACCTATTTCCACGTCTGCAACATCTTCAGGTTTTGAGGTATAAGTATCTCCATAAAGGGGATTCAACTCCTTTATCAGTCCTTCCCCGATCCCCAACCCCACCTAAGTAGATTTTTCGAAAACAAAATAATATACGTTTCTTTATTTTTAAAGGAGATCCCAATTACAAATTTTCACGTCTGTAACATCTTCAGTTTTTGAGATAGAAGCATCCTCATACAAAATTATTCAACTCTATTTTTCACTTCTTTTCACCCCCGTTAAGTGCCATTTCCGAAAACAAAACAATACGCGTTCCTGTATTTTTAAAAGACTTTCTAAATACTAAGTTTCATGCCTGTAACATTTTAAAATTTTAACATATACTGTAGATATACCGGCACTCATGTTAAAAATTCACCCGCTTTTTCAATTCTTTCCAGCCCCCTTAATTGGATTTTCCCAAAAGAACAATACGTATTTATATTTCACGGAGATTCAAAACATCAACTTCGACGACTAACATATTCAGTTTTTGGGATGTAAGTATCCTCATAAAAGGAATTCAACACCATCTTCACATCTTTTCACGCCATCTCCACTTAAGTGGACTTTCCATAAACAAAAAATACGTGTGTGTTTATATTTCAAGGAGATTCAAAGTACCAACTTTCACGTCTGTAACATCTTCCGTTTTTGAGATACAATATAAGTATGCACTTAAACAGAATTCAACACCCTCTTTACTTACTTTCACCTCCTCCCCCCCCCACCAAGTCGATTTTCCGAAAACAAATAAATACGATTTTATTTCTAGAGGAGATTCCAAATACCAATTTTCACGTCTTTAATATATTTAGTTTTATAGATATAAGTATCCTCATAGAAATAATTCAATTATTTTTCAATATTTTCACCCCTTAGGTGGATTTTTCGAAAACAAAAGAAGACATGTTACTTTATTTTTGAAAGTGATTCCAAATACAAATTTTCACGTATGTAACACCTTTAGTTTTTGGGATATAAGTATCCCCATAAAAAGAGTTCACGTTTCCACTACCTTTCAGCACCCCACCGCCCCATTTAAATGAATTTTCCGAAAACAAAAAAATACGTGTTTCTTTGTTAATAAAGGAGATTATAAATACCAGTTATCTCGACTGTAACATCTTCAGTTTTTTTAGACGTATGCGTCCTCATAAAAGGAATTCAACTCCTTACCCCCGCCCCCAAGTTGATTCTTCCCCAAAAAATGCGTTTTTCTTTATTTTTAAAGGAAATTCCAAACCAAATCTTCACGTCTGTAACAACTTTAGTTTTTATTAGATAAGAGTATCCCCATACAAATATTTAAATTAATTTTCCAATTCATTAAACCCCCGCCACCGCCCCCCCCCCCCCTCGCCATGCTTAATTATATTTTCCGAAATAGAAGGAATACGCGTTTCTTTACTTTTAAAGGAGATTCCAGATCTTTCGTTGTTGATAAAATAGTAAGTTCATACAAATACTTCAACTAATTCTTCAATTCTTTTACCCCCACCCCTCCACCCCCGCTTAGGTGAATTTTCCGAAAGAAAAAATACGTATTTCTTTATTTTTAAAGAAGATTACAAATACCAATGTTAACGTCTATAACATCTTCAGTTTTTGAGATATCAGTATCCTAATAAGAATTCAACCCACTTTTCAGTCATTTTCACCCACACCCAAGTGTTTTTACCGACAATGAAAAATACATATCTATTTACTTTTAATGGAGATTAAAAATACGAATTTTCACTGCTGTAACATGTTAAGTGCTTGAGATATACTGTAGATATACTCATTTTAAAATTCCCCCCCCCCCTTTTAGTTCCCCTTAAATGGATTTTCCGAAAACAAATCACGTATGTTTCTTTACTTTTACAGGAGATTCCAAATACCAGCTTTTACGTGTGTGTTTGGATGAAATACATCATATTGTCTAAATGGTCAGAGGGCCCTGGATTCATTTCCCAGCCAGGGATCCTCTGGGATTGGATGTTTGTGTTTGTCATAATAAACTTCTCTTCATGTACGTACAACACATCACACCACCAACCACCACAGAAATACACAATAGTCAATGCATCCCTCCCCTCCATCCGGCTGTAAAACTCGGCTGAATCCACATCAAGCGTTGACCATAGGAAACTGGAAAAAATTCCAGGCAAAAGAACAAGAAGAATTTTGGATGAAATAGTGAAATTCAGTTCCAAAGATGACGACTGCCAGGTTAAAATTTGGTGCAAAATTATGTTCGAAATATACCGGCTTAATAAGTAAATAGGGCCCTCCAATGTAGTGATCAAAGGATATCGATATACATTGGCGTAATGAACTGGAGTTTAGAACTCTCAGTAAAAATTAAAAAATGGTCACGAGAATCTCACAGGTCTTCCCCATTGAGAAACAATGAACAGTGAAAAGCGAACAGAAATAAGAGCAGAAAAAGAAAAATATTTGATCCATACATCTGAATGAGCAGAGAGAATTTCGTTCCGTGGTAAGACGAAATAAGTGGTGAGTATGTTTAAAACATTGTAGAACCATTTTTTTTTTCTTCAATCTTTGAATTCTTTGTGTTTAATTCTAACAATGAAGTGCTAGGTTCAGAAAGTATGTAACCGTATTTTCGAGACATACCATCTCTGAATATTCCCGGGAGTTCAAATGAAAAGCATGGGAAATAATTTCAAAAATGATTGTCAGTGGGTATCCAACCCATTTAACTCCAGAGTTGATGAGTACACAACACTAGCTAGTGTTACACAAGTAATAATGGTTTTAATCCCACCAACGAATTTTACGGTTTATGGATACGCTGATGTGCCGGAATATTTTGTCCACAGGAGTTCATTTACGTGCCAGAAAATCTACCGATTACATGCTGGGGTATTTGAGCACCTTCAGACACCACGGGACTAAGTCGAGATCGAACCCGCAAACCTGCCTCAGACGGCCAGCGCTCTACCATTTTGATCAGCTCAGCCAGGCACGCTACTATTTTAACGTGCTTTGCATTTGTTTGTGTGCGTACTGCCGGTCAATTTAATAACAAAGCAAAAATCCATATTTTAATCCTTAGTCCTTAATTATATTTTGATGATGTTAAAAGAAAGGTTTTATATTTTCCGTAACACGTCAGTTCACAGCGCAAGTTTCGTCGGCCCTACGTTTGTAAATGTCTGCTTCAAAGTCACTTCGTGTGAATGAGGAGAATGTTACACATGGTAAACTTACACACGTTGGAAGTGTCAAGTATAGATGGCAAATATGACAGCCTTTGAAAGCAATGCAGTAAAGAGCTGTCAAGTGCAGACGTTCTGTTTGAAATATGTATCTATCATATCAATTGCTAGGGTGCATATTTACGGGCACCGAGATAAAATTTTATACAGAGGGTAGTGAACTGTTGAAATAAGTATCGCATTAGAGAGGAATAGGCTTAACGATTGCAAGCATAGAAATGAAACTCTTGTTTCTGTAAACCGACGTCAGTAATCCTCGATCATGGTAACTCATGATGTGATTTACAACGTTCTAACTGTCTGGTGATTTACAACTTTCGTCCAGGGAGTTTTCTCACTGTTATCCTTCTATGATACCATTTACATGCAAATATAACATTTAATTAAGAACGTGAAAGATTTGTTTACAGAAAGAATTATACCCAGACCTCCATTATATAAAGAAATACCTTTTTTTTTCGTTCCTGTAAAGTTGCCAAATGTGATATACAACATTCTTTGAAGGCAGGCTTTAATTGCAGAATAGATCTCACTCCTGCGACATTATTTCCGAGGTGAGGTTATTACATCATTACAACGCTCATTAGCACTTTGTTACTGAAACTACAGCTTCCAGACTGCTTACACTAGGTTTCTCATTAAAACTACTCCCTTTGATTGCAGCTTATTCTCTTGTGTTCGAACGATACTCTCACAATTGTTTTAGCCCATTCATTCTCGACATGACATGTAACAATGTGTAATGATGGTTTAAGAATCACGTTATTGAAAAGTAGCATTCATCCATGGCTTTCTCATCAAAAAATATGTCTTACTCCTTCGCTGAAAGATCATCAGAGTGGTCTTCGGTTTAGTGGGCCCGGAGTTTGATTACCGGCCGCGTGTGTGATTTTAATCATATATGGTTCATTCCCTTGGCTCGGGTACTGGGTCATTTTCCTGCCTCAAACATCCCATTCATCACACCTCCACCACAATAATATGATGTTCCTCATACATGAATATTAGTTGTTCCCTATTATTTTGATTGTCCAACCGAGCGAGTTCGCCGGGTGGTTAGGGGCGTGCCACTGTAAGCTTGTATTCGGGATATAGTGGGTGCGAACCCCACTATCGGCAGCCCTGAAGATGGATTTCCGTGGTTTCCCATTTTCACACCACGCAAGTGTTCGTCCTGCATCTTACATAAGACTACGGCCGCTTCTTTCCAACTCTTCACACGTTCCTGTCCCACCGTTGCCGCAAGACCTATCTGCGAACGACAGTGTGTCCCAGAGACCAAAAGTGTGCTACAATACTGATACATTTTTCCTAAGGTTTGACAGCTTAAATTTGTATATGGATTTCACTCACTGAACTCCTTTCCTTCGCAGCCAGGTGGTTACCATAGATGACCTGATTACACCTTGAGAAAGTACGTTATCTGTCTGGACGGAGCAACAAGAGGCAATGTCTAACACTAACACTACCGCGAATTTGACAGGGATAGCGGCGAGAGTAGCCGAAACCAGCCCAGCGCTTCGAGATAAGCAACACAGTTGCCAGCGGCGAGACACAAATTGTGGCAGCGGGCTCGTCAGTTGGGTTGCCACACATTTCCCAGAATCTAGCGGCTAGTGTGCCTATGAAACACCACTGTGGCAGTGCTTTAGACGAGATATCTACCTCCACTTACACAGAAGGTCTTTCGGGATCGCCAGTGAAGAGTTTAAAGGCCACTGGCGGTGCTGTTATTAACATGAACACGTCGAAACGAGGAGTGATGATTTACGTGAGTACTGAGAACGTGTGTGTAGAGTTTCGTTTCATTATCTGCAACGATGCCGATGCGGATTGACCCGTACTGGGAGCCCTTTCAGATGCTAATATAGCTATTCAGCAAACCAAGGAAAGTGCAAGGATCGTGATTTCTTGATATCGAAGAACGGGAGCAGTGCTGTATTGAATAGAAAAGGCAAAGGTCGACTGGGCTTAATTCCAGAAGGGAAATAAAGAGGCTAATCCACGACCAGCCGCCAGTCGTACTGGTGAGGAAAATGCTATTTGTTTTACGTCGCGCCGATACAGATACGTCTTATGGCGACGATGGGATAGGAAAGGCCTAGGAAGTGGAAGGAAGCGGCCGTGGCCTTAATTAAGGTACAGCCCCGGCATTTGCCTGGTGTGAAAATGGGAAACCACGGGAAACCATCTTCAGGGCTGCCGACAGTGGGGCTCGAACCCACGATCTCCCGATTACTGGATACTGGTGAGGAAAATGAAGGCCCTTGTCTCAGGTGGTAACCCTTCCCACAAAGGACTATCGCACATAAATTGGAGATGTCCGTTTCAACAGTTAATACCATGATCAACAAGCACCTGCAGTTAGAAAATCGGCATAAGCGCCGAGTTCCCAAGCTGTTGCCTCGTCACATTTAAGATCGTCGCACTAACTCAAGAAAGCTGCATGACAGGGGACAGATCGCAAAATGTGGTGGCATTAGACGAAGCATATGTGTACCTTAGTGACTGAAACAAGCCCCGCTCGATTTACTACGGCCGTAGAGACAAACAAAATTATCAAACATTGTATAAAGAATGCTAGGAAAGTTTTCCAACGGGTTTCATGATCATTGATGGATACTACTACAGTGGCAAGTTAACAATTCGCAGTGTCGGAAATAATATGAAAGTGAACTCTCCATACTATCACCAAGAGGTTTTAACACCCAGTTACAACACCGATATCCCAGCACTGTATGTGAGGACAAAATATCAGGTATGGGTACATCAAGATAAAGCATCCAGCCACACCTCTCGTTCGACTCGTCTATTCTTAGAGAGAATGGAGATGGAAACTGGAATCCGTCCAATTCTTTTTTACTGACATTCCGGTGAAGGCACTCGATGGGTCACCCAAGGATTTCTGTGCATTTGGACTCCTAAAAAGGGCCTTCGGAAATATATTGTGAACGCAGAAAAAGAATAGGAGATGAATAAATGAGATGGAGAAATTTCTCGGAGAGGAAGTACTTTCAAGGGGTGGAAATTGATCTTAAGAAAGCCTCCGGATAGCCGGTCAGCAGGAGTTGGATAAAGGGCTATAGCTAGAAATGCTGGCTTTCCAATTGAGTATTATATTTGACTCTTCATAAGCCAATTACCCTGCAAATATCGTTCCCAGAGATCCCGAACGACCTGCTGTATAACTTTCACTTTTATATCAAACTAGCAAGATACCCGTGCTTCGATACAGTATCATGACATTTATAATTGAATGCTTAACGTTTTATATATAATCCGCCGAAATTCGCGATCTAACTCGTTTTCTGAGAGAATCCGCCAAAATTCTTGATATGACTCGTTTTCTGAGAGATTACGGCAACGTTCCTCCAATTTTTCAATCTTTCTTTCCAGCAATCGATTTCGTACCTCCCAGGCAAGGTCTAAGTATTCCACCCGACCGGTTGGGTCCCTAAATCTTTGCCATCTTTTCCTATAAGCATTTTAATATGGATCAAATCCTTGAGGAGATCCGGCGTGGTGTCGTCTTGCGTGCCTTGGCGCTACTGAACCCGCGGCCGGACTGCAATCGTAGTCATTACCCGGCCAGGACCCGTTTTCAGCGCGGTCAGCACATTTTGACGACGGTCCAGTACATTATTATTATTATTATTATTATTATTATTATGGTGGGTGCGGTAAATTACAACCTCTGCCATTGTCATTGCTGACAATGTGACCAGCACCATCGTCGCGCGTAGGCAAGTGCGCGAGATTTCTGGCGACACGAATGATACTCTTCCGTGAATTCTTGACCGTATTATAGAGGTGAACAATTGCGCGGTCAATATCTTTGATATCGTTTATTTCAAATGTGTTTAAATTTTCATTTATATGGCAGGAGAATCTACTGTAATCTAACTATATGTACTCCAAAGGAAAAGATGGTTCTTGAAAACGAACCCTGAAAAGATTAAAAACGATCAGCTTATGATCAGAATAAGTACATTACGACAAGTAAAATCAATTGGTCTCAACTCCTTTTTCATCCCACTGCCGTTAAGATGATTTGCCCCCCCCCCCCCCCAGTAAAGAAGGCGTGTTTCCTTATGTTTAAAGGCGATTCCAAATACCAATGTTCACGTCTGTTACCTTCAGTTCTAAGATATAAGTATCCCCATGAAAAGAATTCACTTTTTCCACTTCCTTTCACACTCCCCCCCCCCCCTAAGTGAATTTCCCGTTAAAAATACTTGTCTCTTCAATAGTAAAGGATCTTCCAAATATCAATTATCACGACTCTAACATCTTCAGTTTTTGAGATATGTGTCCACATAAAAGGAATTCTACTCCTTTTCACCCCCACCCCCCAAAATGATTTCGCCCAGAAACGCTTTTTCCTTTGTTTTTAAAGGAGATCCAAATATCAATTTTTATGTCTGAAACAACTTCAGTTTTTATTAGATGTAAGTATCCTCATGCAATTAATTCAATTAATTTATCAATTTTTCAACCCCCCCCCCCATTGGATTTTCCGAGAATACATGTTTGTTTAATTGTAAAGCAGATTAAAAATACCAATTTTCACGTCTGCAAAGTCTTTCGTTTTTGAGATAATAGTATCCTCATACAAATAATTCAACTAATTTTTCAATTTGTCTCCCCCATTTAAGTTGATTTCCGAAAACAAAAAATAAGTATTCCTTTATTTTTAGGAAAATTCCAAATACAAAATTTCACGTCTGTAACATCTTCAGCTTTTGAGATATCAGTATCTTAATTAAAAGAATTCAACCCCATTTTCAGTCACTTTTACACCTCCACACAAATGGTTCTTCAGAGAACAAAAAATACATGTTTCTTTATTTTCAATAGAGATAAAAATTACTATTTTTCACTTCGGTAACATGTTAAGGTTCTGAGATATACTGTAGAAACGCTCATTTTAAAATTTAACCCACTTTTTAGTTCCCCTTAAGTGGAGTTTCCAAAAACAAATCACCTATGTTTCTTTACTTTTACAGGAGATTCCAAATACCATTTTTATGTCTGTAACATTTTACCTTTCTGAGATATACTGTAGATATAGTCTTTCTAAAAATTCATCCCAATTGTCACTCCTCTTTAACCCCCATTAATTAGATTTTCCAAAAACAAAAACATGTATGTTTCTTTACATTCAAAGGAGATCCCAAATACCAATTTTCAGGTCTGTAATATCTTCTGTCTTGAGATATAAGTATCCTCATTTAAGGTATTCAACCCCTTTTTCACCCCTCCTATTGGGATTTTCCGAAAACAAAAAATATGTGTTTATTTTTTGGGGATTCTAAATACCAATTTTTACATCTGTACACTTTAAAAGTTTTGAGATATATATACACTCTTTTTAAAAATTCACCCCCCGCTTTCAACCCCGCCCCCATTAATTGGATTTTCCAAAAACAAAAATTATATGTTTCTTTACTTTTAAAGGAGATCCCAAATACCAATTATCAGGTCCGTAATATCTTCCGTTCCTGAGATATAAGTATCTTCAATAAAGGCATTCAACCAATTTTTCATCCTTTTCCACCCTTCCTATTGGGATTTTCCAAAAACAAAAAATACGCATTTATTTATTTTTAAAGGAGATTCTAAATACCAATTTTTACATCTATAAACTTTAAAAGTTTTGAGATATACACTCATTTTAAAAATTCACCCCCTTTTCACCCCCTCCAATTAATTGGATATTCCAAAAAATTCATGTTTCTTTATTTTCAAAGGAGATCCCAAACATAAATTTTCAGGTCTGTAATATCTTCAGTTTCTGAGATATAACTATCCTCATTAAAGGCATTAAACCCCTTTCTTACCCCTTTTCACCCCCTCCTATTGGGATTTTCCGAAAACAAAAAGATACATATTTCTTTATTTTTAATGAAGATTCTAAATACCAATTTTTACATCTGTAAACTCTCAAAGTTTTGAGATATTGATACACACATTTTTAAAAATCACACCCTTCTCACCCTCCCATTATTTGGATTTTCCAAAAACAAAAAATACATGTTTCTTTGTTTTTAAAGGAGATCCCAAACACAAATTTTCAAGTCTGGAATATCTTCAGTTTCTGAGAAATAAGTATCCTGATTAAAGGCATTCAACCGCTTTTCCACCCTTTTTCACCCCTCCAACTGGGATTTTCGAAAACCTTTAAAGTTTTGAGATATAGATACACTCATTTTAAAATTTCACCCCCCTTTTCACCCCACTAGCGACGGAATATCCAAAAATCCTCTCCTAGCGAGCACCTACATCTTAATATGAATGTATCCCCAAAATTTCATTTCTTTACGTCCAATAGTTTTGGCTCGGCGATGATGAATCAATCAGTCAGTCAGTCAGGACAAGTTATTTTATATATATAGATATTAAGTTCCCGGAAGGCAGCCATAATTTTATTTCATCGATTGCGTACGTAAAAGTATCCGTCTCCTTGGCTGAATAGTCAGCGTAGAGGACTTTGTTCCAGACGGCCCCAGGTTTGATTCCCGGCCGGGTCGGGGATTTTAAATGCGTTCAGTTAGTGTCTGCACCTCGGGGCTGGATATCTGTGTTCATATTAATACACGTGTTAATATCCATACAACACATCATAGTACAAACCACCACAGTGAATAAATCCCTGCACACAGGGTTGGCATCACGAAAGCCATCCGATCGCAAAACTGGGCTAAATCCAAAAAAAATCCATAGAAAGTGTCGACCCAGGTAACTGGGAAAAGGGCGGGTAGAAAAAGATAGGCCGGGCTGAGTGGCTCAGACGGTTGAGGCGCTGGACCTCTGACCCCAACTTGGCAGGTTCGATCCTGGCTCAGTCCGGTGGTATTTGAAGGTGCTCAAATATGTCAGCCTCGTGTCGGTAGATTTACTGGCACGTAAAAGAACTCTCGCGGGATTAAATTCCGGCACCTCGGCGTCTCCGAAAACCGTAAAAGAGTAGTTAGTGGGACGTAAAGCAATTAGCATTTAAAATTATTAATTAGAAAAAGCAAATATTAAAATATTCAAGTATTAATATTTATTACACACAGCAGTATCAGATATTATTCATAGAAAGTGCCGTCTGACATTAAGAAATTACGGGAAATACCAAAGATGTTAAAATATATCGGCAAGAGGTCGCTTAAGATTCTGCAACAAATGTCCCTCTACGGATAATACGAGAAATGGTGAAGATCTGCGTCTCCCCTAATTTCCAGTATTTTGTGAGCCAAATGAAATGTTATACAGGCATAATAGGATCAATACCAAAAATATTGACAACTGCGCACCAAGGAGTTATAAAGAGAGAGACCCACTTTCTACTTGAATGAACTGATTTTAACAAATTAACAATCTTTAAATTTCGGCGTGGCTAGTTTCAACTGTACTGCCACATTGCCAGGATCACTACGTTTTTACACATCGTTTTTCTACGTAGTTAGCGAAACTGAAAACAGAACATACGTGTCCCGACAACAGTTTTTATAAGCCAATGCCAACTGTTATGGCTGACGTTAGTCTATATGTTCGTCTGTCGTAAAAAGCGTATACTATATGAATGATAAAATGACATATTTTTCACACAATTCAGTATCGTAGGATTGATTTTAAAACGGCGTGTGTACATAAGATCTTCGTGTCTATTCGTAGGACGCAAGATGAAGTGTTGAAAGGAGGAGTTTTCCTGCGAAAGTCAGGACATCTGGTCACTTTAGCATTGTCCTCAACTGAGATTATTTACGACTTTTATGACTGTGAAAATCACATTTGAATACATTTTTGTCAGGCTGATCTGAATAATAATAATAATAATAATAATAATAATAATAAGAATAATAATAATAATAATAATAATAATAATAATAATAATAATAATAATAATAAATGTTTGCCGGGCTGAATGCCCAAGACGGTTGAAGCACTGGCCTTCTGACTCCAACTTGGCAGGTTCGATCCTGGCTCAGTCCGGAGGTATTTGCAGGTGCTCAAATACGTCAACCTCGTTTTGGTAGATTTACTGGCACGCTAAAGAACTCCCGTGGGACAAAATTCTGGCACAATGGCGCCCCCGAAAGCCGTCAAAATTAGTTAGTGGGACGTTAACACAATAACTATTATTTATTGTTATTGGCTTTACTTCCCACTAAGTACGGTTTGCGAAGACGTTCCTTATCTGACAGGTCAGCGTTGAGGCTTTCAGTTTAGAGGGACTTGGGTTCAATTCCTCGCCTGGTCGATTATTTTAGCCACGCCTGCTTACTTTCTCTGAGTTGAACCAGGCTTCCGTGTTTATCTCAATATATATTTATTCATGTGCATAACACACCACAGAAACACACAATAGGAAATACATTATTCCAGATGGGGCTGGTGTCTGGAAGGATATGCGGCTGCAAAACACGGCGAAGTCCATAGGTGTGACATAGTTTGGGTTCGAAGTGTAATAAGAAGAAGAACAGGAAGTACTTTTAAGGGTTAGAAAGAGATATTAAGAAGCAACTAAGCTCTCAGCTTTATGTGACTGTTGGTATGATTTTCACGACTCGGAGCGCTAGACATGTAAGTCTTTTGGGTTCATTCTCTGTGGAAGGAAAAAATACAATAAATCTTAATGTTTCGCAAAGACCATGCACTGCTTTGTCTGCGGTCAATCATAGCTGCAAGAAGAGAAAGTGAGGTACGATCTACATATTTTGACAATTGACGCAGCGAATACATGCGTAAAAGACTTTTAAAAGTTAAGTTCGTACCAACTCATTAAAAAACACAACGGAAGTTTTGTGAACCTCCAGGAAAGCAAGCGTGTAGTTTTGTGTGACTGTCGATACCGCGATGCTAGCCACGGATACTCCAGTATTACGTTGCACTCTAACAACTGTGACGTGACATTTCATTTCAAATATCCCGCATGCAATGACCGGGATTTGAACGGAGCACACAGTAGCCATTGAAAGGAAAAGGTGGCAAAATTTCAAAAATTACATTCCGGAAATCTTTATGTAACATATCTCGATAAGGAAATGACGCAACAAGTATTGTACTCGCTGCGCCGTCTCAAGCGGCACGTCACACTCACACGACACAGTGAGTAGTTATAAGGTAAACTCGTACCCTCATCCCGAGGTGGTGCAGCTCTTTTCAGGTACACCCCCAATGGAGGTGAGCTAAATATACCAATTCAAGCACATACCAGTCCTCCTGCCATTCTTAAATTTCTGGTAGTACCGGGAATCGAACCCAGGCCCTCGAAGACGACAGCTAATAACACTAAACGTTATGCTACGGAGGCGGAGAGTGAGTAGTTGATATAACCGGAGAGAGTGCTGTGTTTTCAAGTTGCTAACATCCGTTCTGTGTTCACCCACGAATATATTAACCACAATGGAATCGTCACATGGAAGTATGCAGTTTAATATTACACTATGTTTAAGTTGTTTATTCAAGTAAAAGACGTCGAAAATATTAAATATACCGAGCTCGATAGCTGCAGTCGCTTCAGTGCGGCCAGTATCCAGTATTCGGGATATAGTGGGTTCGAACCCCACTGTCGGCAGCCCTGAAGAAGGTTTCCCGTGGTTTCCCATTTTCTTACCAGGCATATGCTGGGGGTGCACCTTAAGGCCACGGCCGCTTCCTTCCCACTCCTAGCCCTTTCCTGTTCCATCGCCGTCGGTGTGACGTAAAGCCAATAGCAAAATAAAGTATTAAATAGGAAAACTATATGTTTCGGTAGTATTATGATCTAGTATATAATTACATTCCTATGATTTCAATTAGCTTCCCGCAGGTCTGGGCTAAAATTTTAACTTTTTCTGCTACTCATATTAGTCATATTGTGAGAACATTAATAAAAGTTTGCTATTATTTGCGTAATTCAGTTATTACCAATTATTTTTTAATATTTAGGTAACTATATTATGTTCTTTCATTTTTCTTCAGGATCTGGGCGTTCTGTGATTTTCTTAACAAGGCGGACGCTGTAAAATGTAACAAGACATTCAGGGATGAAAAAAGTAGGAGATAAATTGTGCGTTGAAGAAATTTGTGAAAAAACGCACTAAATGCACGGAAAATCTAACTTCTGTTGTGAATTACAGATTTAAAAGCATACTGCAAAAGATATCCAGTGGACACTTCATGGTGACGGGCAAATTTAGACCATATCCTTTCGATACGGCTAAATTGTTCATCGCGGAGTACCCTTGGTACCAAATGCCACCAACCGTTCACAAAATCTTGATTCACGGTGCTAAAGTAACTTCCAGTGCTTTGCTTACTATTGAACAATTAAGTGAACAAGCAAAAGATGTCAGCAATTATGTGTTCGAAATGTATACAGAATGTTTCACAACAATAATGTGCCTAGAGAATACTAAACACGGTGTGCTTAACGGCTCTTGATGGCATCTGAACCATACATTTTATGCATGGAAAAATTACACACTACAAGCAAGATATTTTTTATCTTTGGTTGTGTAAATGAGTGAAGTAGTAAAGGCACAGCAATTCAGTTCGCATTCTTCACAGCTGGCTAGCAGGTCATGCTGCACGCGACGAGTCGACCTCAGTATTCCTACTGCCGGACACCGTAATACTTAGAAAATTTCGACGGCAAGTTGACACTTAATTTCTGTGAATACTAGTGAGTAACTTACAAATTGTGGAACTTGCAATTCGTCACACATAGAGACTTAGGAAATTAACGTGTGTATAACATCAAAGTCATAAAGACTTGTAATATTTCACCAATAGTTGAACTTGACAAATATCTTAGTTTTCGTGTGAATAACCGTAACCCACTTGAAGTTAGCACGGCTACTTCACATTGTAATGATCTTTGACTATTTTAACTTCGAATATCGTGAGTGTAGGTCGCAACATATTTACTATTTTGAGAGCCCAGAACACTTTACTTTGTGTGGGAAGACTGTTCGCGTATCGTCATAACAGACTGTATATTTGAAACAACGCGAGTCGACAGACTGTATAATGAACTTCGTAATCAGTGATATTGTGAAGTATAGGACTCGTACATGAATAATTGTAGGATTGTGTTAGTGAGAAGTAACATTACAAGATATTACGAGAGAGAGCCATTTATTAATTTCTTTGCTATGAAGGTGAGACATTATAAACTGTGCTTCAAATGAAAGTTATTTTGACCATACGAACAGTGAGCAGTCAGTGTCTAGATGAACTGTGCAGTGAAGTGTATTTCCCATTATCGTGATTTACGATAATAGACAGTGCTCCGACGTATTTCTCATCGAGTGAATGGTGATTATTTATGAAACAGTCATCAATTCTAACAGTGCAAAATCAAATGGTGCACATTTTCAACCTAGTCAGTTGCACTTTCTCGTGTTAAAGCCACTCTTTTAATAACATGAGAAATCCTGACTCGAGACGACGGAGAACGACGGAGATCGGCGTAGAACGACGGAGATCGACAGAGATTTGGTACTACGAGGGATAGTTCCAGGGACGTGGTACTATGGAACATCTTGGTGTCTGCTGACAGCTGAGTTCCAGATTGCTGTTTGCAGAGCAGTATTCAACTCTTCGAGCTCAACGAGAAGGCGTGTATCAGGTGATATCAGTGCTTTTTCCATTCAATTCTGACTTTGAGTAGAACTTTTATAAACAGTGTCATTACTGACAAAGAACGTTAAAAGTTCACTTAATTAATATTTTACTTGGAAAATTAACGTTTTACAACTTTTCAAGTCAAGACAGACTTTCAAATAACAGTGTGCTCTCGTATATTCTCATTTATTGGAACTTTGAAATATCAATTGAGTGCATTATTCGTAGTGGAAGTGTGTCAAACTCTCAATTTACAATATTTTCATAAAGTGTAAAATAATTTACAAAAGAGTAGGACGATACTCAGAACTTTATACAAGAAGACTAGATTTGATTTCAAGTATTTTCTATTTGAGTTTGATGTGTTCTCGAGAAGGAATTACCAATTTTTTTTTTGCTATTTGTTTTACGTCGCACCGACACAGATAGGTCTTTGGCAACGATGGGATAGGAAAGGCTTAGGAAGTGGAAGGAAGCGGCCGTGGCCTTAATTAAGGTACAGCCCCGGCATTTGCCTGGTGTTAAAATGGGAAACCACGGAAAACCATCTTCAGGGCTGCCGACAGTGGGGCTCGAACCCACTATCTCCCGATTGAATTACCAAATTTACTTTATTCAGTTCATGTAGAAAGTGTTATCCGAAAACGCAAGTGCCTATAGAAAGACTTTAGTATTTCGTATTTACTTACAACATTCTTTATTATTAATTCATGCCATGGACATAACAGATTGAGAAAGATATTATTCAGTTGAATTTCACTTGAATTTCGATATTCTGTTGTTGAAATTGGAATTTATTTTCTATTAAAAATTTATGATTCGGCGACATAATAGGGTGGCCTTCCAGATATTGAATAAAGGAAAGAAAGATATAATATCTATTATTTCGCCTTGTGATCCTCCCTCTCTGTACCATCTCCTAAGGACTAGGTACCCCTTTGAAAGACCTCATGCTCTTTAAAATCAACTTTTCCTGGTACAGTACATATAGTGTTAATTATGTGTATACAATAAAATAAGCTATCATTTAGTTAGTTATAAACATGCGTTTCTGTCAATTAAGTTACCAAGATACCACCCACATATTCTTTGCCAACTTTTCGCCCTTTCTGCCCTAGAGCGGCGGCCGTCTTGGTGAGAAGCCAATAACAATACCACTCGAATATCACGCCCCTTTATAAATTTCCATTGGGATGTTTAGGCCTAAGATTTGACTAGATAAAAGTCCAGACTCACAATTTGCTTTCCCCACGTAAAATGTTGCCTAATTATCGTTTATCACTTAAGTACAGAGTTGTCTAAAGCTGAGTGATAATCAGTGCATATTGGATAAAGGATGGGAGACAAAATGTCATTCAGCTAAGGAGATTGAGTCGCATTAATCTTACCACAGGAATTATTTATAGATATATGTGTGTGTGGAAGTCTGAATGGATACTATTTTAGTTGCATTGTTCTGTAGTGAATTCGGATGCCACGTAACAAACCATACCATAAGAAAGAGTACGAATTACGTCATGTGCGTGTGTCAGTTGTTGCCTATTTGACATCTTGTCAACGTTCCTGGAGTTATAATGGCTATTCCCGAGCGTAATGCGTACATCTATTAACTGACAAATGAGCGAATACACTGCTGTTACAGATAGATTTATTTGAAATTCTTAATTATATATTTCTTTAATATTTTCCTTCCGTATTTATTTCACTTAGCCGGCCCCATGGTGTAGGAGTAGCGTACCTGCCTTTTACCTGGAGGCCCCGGGTTCGATTCCCGGCCAGGGCTGGTTCGAGGTCCACTCAGCCTGATTAGAAATGGAGAGCTATCGGACGGTGAGATAGCAGCCCCAGTCTAGAAAGCCAAGAATAACGGCTGAAAGGATTCGTCGTGCTGACTACGCGACTCCTCGCAATCTACAGGCCTCCGGGCCTTCGCTTGGTAGGCCAAGGCCCTTCAAGGGCTGTAGTGCCATGGGGTTGGTTGGTTGGTTGGTTGGTTGGTTGATTTCACTTATTTCAATTCTGTGTGGGAAAAGCGGTAGAAGAAGAAGAAGAAGAAGAAGAAGAAGAAGAAGAAGAAGAAGAAGAAGAGTGTGTTCTATACCACTATGATCGTGCGTGAGTCTGTGCTCATTACCTACCTATTATTATTATTATTATTATTATTATTATTATTATTATTATTATTATTATTATTATATTATAACAATACTAAGACCTCTCCCTGAGTTTGAGTTCTCGCTTTGTCACTGTCAGCAGTGAAATCTAACGGAAAATGAGTCAACTCTCCCATATAAACGAGGTGTTGTACATCTTAAATAAATGTCACCTATGCTGTTTCTAAGAGCCACCTAGTGGACTGAACTATAATTAACTTGGTCGGGAATGTTGATGTTTTACGGTTTGAAAACTTGATCCCCTTCAGCTGTTTTTGAGTTGTTTTCTTGTATTATTTCCTTTCGTAAAGAAACTAAAAGGAAAATTTCATTAAATATAGTTGTCAAAATTTAATTTTTGGTTCATGCTTTGTCCGGCTGTTTATCCCTCAAGCTTCTTTCCCTCTCTGGACAACGGAAATTCACGGTATTATTATTATTATTATTATTATTATTATTATTATTATTATTATTATTGCATTTGTTGCAGTCATCTAGAATATCTTTCTTCAATAGCAACTCTCAGGCACAGAGATACAATTGAAGAGAACAATATTTTCCTTCCCTAATACGAACGAGTTCCTGAGATCTGTATTGAAACACTCGACCTATAATTTCCCTGTGGAGCGAGTTTTCCCCGTTGCTACTGGTGAACAGACTGGGAGGAGAAGGTGGGTGAGCGTGTGTCTCGCTGCTCCACAGTAACCTCTCATTTCCCGCACTTCAAAGTGGCACAGTCTTGGTCCAGGGACACTGAACTAACCTCAGGTTGCGTTTGCATTTCCAAAAGAGTACCACTCTCTTTAGCGCGATTTAAAGAAATTATTCTAAGGCATTTCGAATCAAAGACAAAAGGTATATTTCTGGATGTTTGCATGCTAAACTACGGAGAACAAATTTTTGTCTGGCAGCTCTCCCCCCACGCAGCTCAACAATGAACTTTTCCTCAACAGATGCAAGCAGTTTGCAGCTTTATGTAAATTAATTTCATGATCACAACAATTTCTGCGCGAAATTGAAGCAGATTAATATTTCGTTTCAAAAATCCAACTTTCACCGACCTGATTGGTAAGGAGCCTGTGACAGTGTCACTCAACTATCACGCCACCATGTCAGGATTCCAACCATGCTAACATGTACCGAGTAAGTTGGCCGTGTGGTTAGAGGTGTGCAGCTCTGAACTTGCATTCGGGATATAGTGGGTTTGAACCCCACTGTCGGTAACCCTCAAGATGGTTTTCCGTGGTTTTCCATTTTGACTTTAATTAAGACCACGGTCACTTCCTTCCCATTCGAAGCCGTTTCCTATCCCATTGTCGCCATATCTCTCTGTGCAGTGCGACGTAAAACTAATTGTAAGAGAAAACTAACTTTTAGTTTACGTGCCTGATTATACCCTGTTTTTAAACAGGGGACCTTCAATTTCATGTGGCATACGAACCACAGAAACCTGAACTTTTATTTTAAAACTCCCAAAGGGACTACCTCGGATTCTCACTTACCCATACATGTTCTTGGTCAGCGAGTAAAAATTTGTCATTTAGTGACCTATTTCTACGTTTTGTTTAACAATATGAAAGCGACACTAAGCACTCCACTCTTTGCACTATCCGTACCTGTAATGAATAACATGAAGGTGCATTTTGTAGGATAGGGTGATGTAGTGTATCAACCTCACTGGGCTTGGCAGTCTGAAATATGTTAATTTCAGGCTCGGAAACGAAAGCAATGGGAAACTACCTCACTCCTCAGTAGCGACCAGAGTTTTTTAAAACAGCTGACGGTGAACTGTTGGGGATCGAACTAGCTTTAGAGTAGAAGACTCAACAAACAAACAGAAACGGTGCGAATTATGTGGTTTCATATTAATAAATTTACCGTATACAAACTTTTGAGAGTTACTTTCAATTTTTTTTTTTTCATGATTATTTTGAAATTACTATGCAGACGAAACCGTTTATTCCGACATTGCCTTTAACGACGGTATTGGACACAACGGCGAAATCTAACGGTCCCGTCTAAACCATATAAAGGGTTATTCACCAAATATGTTACACGGAAATAACGTCTAAACAATTAACGATATCGGTATTGTATTTTCCTATTCGTAAATGATACCCGAGGGCTTGTAAAATAATGTGCTACATGTTCTCATTGGGTGATTAATAACCGGGATATTGATACTAACTCCATATTTTTAAATGGAACGGCACAGACAGGTCTTATGGCGACGATGGAAGAGGAAAGGGCTAGGAGTTGGAAGGAAGCGGCCGTGCCTTAATTAAGGTACAGCCCCAGCATTCGCCTGGTGTGAAAATGGGAGACCACGGAAAACCATTTTCAGGGCTGCCGACAGTGAGGCTCGAACCTAATATCACCCGAATACTGGATACTGGCCGCACTTAAGCGACTCCAGCTATCGAGCTCGGTTTCTACAATCTCGACGGAGAGAGATAACATCTCATTTAATAACCAAGACTGTGTGCGACATTATTGATCAATTTACATTGTTGCTATTTTTTTCTCGCTTATTATGTTATATTTTGCTAAAATTTGCTGTACGTGCTGTGTCAACATTAAGAAAAATTCCTTTCAATTCCACCCCACAAATACTGTATTTACCGGGCTGAGTGGCTCAGACGGTTAAGGCGCTGGCCTTCTAACCCCAACTTGGCAGGTTCGATTCTGGCTCAGTCCAGTGGTATTTGAAGGTGCTCAAATACGACAGCCTCGTGTCGGTAGATTTACTGGCACGTAAAGGAACTCCTGCGGGACTAAATTCCGGCACTTCGGCGTCTCCGAAGACCGTAAAAGTAGTCAGTGGGACGTAAAACAAATAACGTTATTATTATTAATACTGTATTGCAAATGCAGTGCATCTTTCACTTTTTTTGAAGTTTTATCGTATCCTGTTAATTAACCATGTAATTGTGCAGCCTAAAACTTAAAGAAATGACTTTTTTTGCTACGGGCTTTACGTCGCACCGACACAGATAGGTCTTATGGCGACGATGGGATAGGAAGGGCCTAGGAGTTGGAAGGAAGCGGCCGTGGCCTTAATTAAGGTACAGCCCCAGCATTTGCCTGGTGTGAAAATAAGAAACCACGGAAAACCATTTTCAGGGCTGCCGACAGTGAGGCTCGAACCTAATATCACCCGAATACTGGATACTGGCCGCACTTAAGCGACTCCAGCTATCGAGCTCGGTTTCTACAATCTCGACGGAGAGAGATAACATCTCATTTAATAACCAAGACTGTGTGCGACATTATTGATCAATTTACATTGTTGCTATTTTTTTCTCGCTTATTATGTTATATTTTGCTAAAATTTGCTGTACGTGCTGTGTCAACATTAAGAAAAATTCCTTTCAATTCCACCCCACAAATACTGTATTTACCGGGCTGAGTGGCTCAGACGGTTAAGGCGCTGGCCTTCTAACCCCAACTTGGCAGGTTCGATCCTGGCTCAGTCCAGTGGTATTTGAAGGTGCTCAAATACGACAGCCTCGTGTCGGTAGATTTACTGGCACGTAAAGGAACTCCTGCGGGACTAAATTCCGGCACTTCGGCGTCTCCGAAGACCGTAAAAGTAGTCAGTGGGACGTAAAACAAATAACGTTATTATTATTAATACTGTATTGCAAATGCAGTGCATCTTTCACTTTTTTTGAAGTTTTATCGTATCCTGTTAATTAACCATGTAATTGTGCAGCCTAAAACTTAAAGAAATGACTTTTTTTGCTACGGGCTTTACGTCGCACCGACACAGATAGGTCTTATGGCGACGATGGGATAGGAAGGGCCTAGGAGTTGGAAGGAAGCGGCCGTGGCCTTAATTAAGGTACAGCCCCAGCATTTGCCTGGTGTGAAAATAAGAAACCACGGAAAATCATATTCAGGGCTGCCGACAGTGGGATTCGAACCCACGATCTCCCGGATGCAAGCTCACAGCCGCACGCCTCTACGCGCACGGCCAACTCGCCCGGTAAAATGACTTAGCACCCACCAAACATAGGCTGCTTTGTGCGGCTATCGCCTATAACGACCGTTAATTGGCGGTCCATTTATAGCCGGTTTCGACTGTATATTATTCAAGAGGGAATCGTCTATGGATAATAAGCGATATTTTGAGAACTTCTACCATGATTTCGTTGAATGCTTGTGAATCAGAATTTGATTTTAAAACATCCATTATGTAGGATTACGAACAACCGTTGACGGAAACAAAGATTTTGCTTCTAAATTAATCAGTTCGATGTTCGATAAATCTTTGAACGGTGCGTGGTCATGATACGCACTGTACCGATGTGACGTCGCCGGCAAGTGAAAGAGAGAAGGGATGACCACATTAATGAGACCACATTAATGAGGTCCTATCTCTTTGGGTTCCTGTTCATCGAACAGACTGAAAGGCTGCCTTTCACACTACAAATTAACGAGATATTGCAGTGTGTATAATGATTATATCAGAAATGAGTAGCTGTGACGGATTTAATAATGCCGAGACGTGGTCGGGATATTGAAAATTAACAGTCTAATTTGACATGTGGGGGAAGATCGACTTAAACCATTTCATACGTCCAAATTAGTACAACTTGCCTCTTCTGATACAGAATATGCATTTATAACTGACGGCAATGCATGTATCGTTTAATGTGGCAGGAAGTCAACATCTACATCAATATTTTGAGCAAGATTTATATTATAATATATGCCTTTAATTCCTTCCATGTGCTAACACAGGGTGAATATTATATTGCGTCATTTCTCCAATGACGTGATAGCAGTCTACCAGAATATATGCGGTATTTCAAGCTAAAATAATATTTTCTTAATTGTAAATTATTTGGTATTGCGAGATATTTAATATTTACAATGTGTAATTTCCCAGGATGGTATTATTCTAAGTGAAATTGAATCAAGTTTCAGCAAAGCTAATGCAGTGAGCTGGGAGTTGCAGTCAACGATGTCATGTTAAAAATAAACGAACTCTTGGAAGAAACTATCTTTATATTGCTCTGTTTTCTTTGCAGGGTGTTGTCCCCGCAGTCTTGGGGGTAGTGCACCTGGCTCTTACCTGGTAATCCGGGTTCGATTTATGGCCAGGTGAGGGATTTTTACTTGGATCCGAGGGCTGGTTCGATGTATAGGCCTACTCAACCTACGCCAGAAAAACTAAGGAGCTAACTGACGGCGAGATAGCGGTCCCGGTCGAGAAAGCCAAGAAAAGCGGCTAGGAGTATTTTCTCGTGCAGACCATGGGTCTCTATTAATGCCCAGGCCTTCCGGCTGAGCAGCGGTCACTTTGTAGGCCAAGACCCCTCAATGTTTTAATGCTACAGGTTTTTTGCTGTCCGGGTGTGAATGCTAAGTGTACTCAAGATATCTGATTCATGAGTTGTAACAGATATGAGAAATGCTAGAATGACTGCTGGTACTAACAGGACCGGGCGAGTTGGCCGTGCGCGTAGAGGCGCGCGGCTGTGAGCTTGCATCCGGGAGATAGTAGGTTCGAATCCCACTATCGGCAGCCCTGAAGATGGTTTTCCGTGGTTTCCCATTTTCACACCAGGCAAATGCTGGGGATGTACCTTAATTAAGGCCACGGCCGCTTCCTTCCAACTCCTAGGTCTTTCCTATCCCATCGTCGCCATAAGACCTATCTGTGTCGGTGCGACGTAAAGCCCCTAGCAAAAAAAATAGGTACTAACAGGTGGAAACAATACCAGGAGGATATTCGGAAAGACGAGATAAAGTCTAAATTAGGGATGAACTCGATGCATGAAGCTGTACACATAAACCAATTCCGCAGTGAAGATATGGGAGGCCATTGTAAGAAGAGTAATTATTTCAGCTATGGGGGTTGTAAGAAGCAGCCGGTGGTTGGATTTTATCATTTACTGACAAGATATTAAACGAAATGAGGCCACGACATAGTTTCAAGTAGAGGAATATAAAGATAATTAAGTAATTCACATAATCTTGCAGACTGAGCGCTGAAACGTATAACACACTATAACGAAGATGTGTGTATGTACTACGTATGTATTTATGTACTGAACCCATGACATTTGAGTCATAAGGAACCAGAGTCCTAAATTTATTACGTGAGGCACCATTTAATACCAGCACGCCAGATCATGAGGAGCCCTAGCTGCATTTTTATATCTGACCAGATGCGATACGTGGAGAATAGATGGGATACTCTTATTCTCACGCAACAGAAATTACGTCACCCACACGTATAGAATGTGCAATGATACAAACTAATTTGTTGCGAAATTATTTCAGATGAAATTCCGTTTTAAGGAGAATTGCCGCTAAGTGCTCCAAGAAGGAATATCACAGAAAAGACGCACCTGTTTGTTTAAACTCTATTACATCGACCAAAATATAGTACCTAGCTTATGAGTTAATTTAAAGACTCAAATTTGTTAAGAGAGCCCCTTAATGCCTATCATCATCACCCCTACTAAACTAAACAATTATATGTTATTTTAGAATCAGCCCTGATTACATTTTATGTCAGTTATAACTGTTTCAGTAAACGTTTGGCGGTAAATGCAAACAGCATGGCAGAGGGAGAAAAATTTATAAAACCACGCCGCGACATTTGCGATTGCCCATTGTGTCCAGTGAATTCGAGGTGACTCCATGCACTTCAGAGTAAAATTCCAAACCAGCGTTTGGAAGACTAAGTCCCTAAAGGGAAGATACTGTAGGTTTGACCGAAGGTGACTGTAACATGATCTCCAGGTGGAGTTAGGTTAAAGGGGCAATCGACGGTTTTCCAAATGTGGAATCATCATGTAAAGTCAGGGAAAGGCAACAGACGGTCATTCTAATGCCGCGATCCTGCAGTTGAAGTTGTAAATATAGTTGTATTATAGAGTATTGCCTGAGCGGGTCGGTGGTTCGACAGACGCGTTCGTCCCGCGCAAGGAAGAAACTTGTTAAGGGCATTTATATTGTTTATGTCATAATTTTCAGATAAATGATATAAATGAACCAAACTTAAACATTACACACAGGATAGGAATCTTGATGAAAGGAGAGGCATGTTTTGTGAAGCTGCTACCTGTTGAGATGACTAGATACAACATTGAGAGAGGCTGGTGGGCCTGTAAAGATACAAGGCCACGTACGACTTCCAGGTATGTAATCTACCCTGTGTACAGTGCATTTGTGTACCTGCGACGCACTTTGGTCACCCTTTGTATTTCGTTGTAATGTCAGAAGTATACGACGAAAGGTCATTTTACGTTTCTTGGATAATCGGTACAGCCGTGAAACTTGCGTCATTTCCGTACGTTTGTTCCTGTATTTGTTGTTTGCCCAAGCTAAGATATGAATTTATCACAAAATTCTATTCAGTGTGAAGTTTCAATTCCCGTAACTGTAATCCGTGATTTACCAATTAAAGTGATCGTGTAGTAATAGATGGAACGCCAACAGTTGCGGAGCGCGGGCTGCAATGTGTTCGGAGCTGTAGAATTTGTCGAGGAATGTACGAGTCGAAACTGCCGTGTGATTCGTGGAAAGGAAGTGTCATTCGAAATGCCTATGAAAATATTTGTAGAATTGGTGAGGAGAAGATAACAGTAAAATTTTGTAAGTCAAGTTGTGAGTCTCGGTTTTGAAATACTTTGTTACCAGACACAGATATGTTAGGAGAGATGGTCAGTTTGTTACAGATTGTTTTATGTAAGAGCATAGTGGATCGCATAAGAGAGATATTCCGCATTAATGTAGTGTAGAAAATTTGATATAGCAAGTGCTTCAAGTCTTGCAGAGTTAGGAGGAAATGTGGCTCAGGTGGTTGAAATCCTGTAGTGTTGAAGTGATGATTGTTGACGGGATTTCCATTGTAGGGAATAAGAGGACTTATCTGTGTATTTTACAGGTACGGGAAGAGGATCATTCCATAGTTAGGATCCCACGTGTAACTGTAGGACCTGGTGCCTAGGAACATATGTTTTTAATAAAATCTATTTGCATATTCTGTATTGGTTCAATATTTTCCTTCACGCGAGTTGTCAATGAGGCGAGATTTCATTTTGTTACATTTAGAAGAGATAGCTTGTTTGCTTTCATAGAAATAACGAGAAAAGTCTTCCTTCCAGGTAGAACAAACACCTGTTCGGCGAGCGAGATAGTTCATTTGTCCGAGAGGAATTGTAACGGAGACTTTGTCACTTATAATATATGTTTGGGAATAGACTTCATTACTTAATAAGAGAATCGTTTGGTAGAGAACTTTAGATTCATTATAGGTGCGAAGAGAATGATACGATGTTGTGTTATACAATTTTCAGGAGTGTCATAATTTTTTGGGATCTATAGTAATGCTGCCTCGTGTTGTTGAGGCTTGTCCCAAATTCCTGCGTTTATTTTATTTGAATGTCACGATAGCTTGTCAATCCATAGAGTTTGCGATGGATGAGGTGGTGTTGTTGGTTTCCAAGGCACAAGTGTAGATTCGTGAGGTATGAGATCATGCCTGTAGAGCAAATTGTGGTACAATAGTACATCCAAACTAGAGTTTGGGTGAGGTGCATTACGATACTTGAGTCGCATCAACATGAAATCACATCGGAAGGAGGTGCCGCAGTTAGTCCAAGGGATAACCGTAGACGTTGTAAGAGTTTAACATGGGTTGTTTTATTTTGCGTTTCGCGTAATTTATGTAAATTACTGTATAGGATTTAAAGTTAGGATTATCCAAGCTAGTGTCTCAGTAATTATTTGTGTCATAATGTAAACTTGTTGAGTGACATAATGAAATATAAAATGGTACCCGTAGTTATGACCATGTCTTTCGTATTACAGATGCGAAACAATAAATCTGTGACCATAAACAAAGATAATATTTTTCTTTTAAAGGAATGTTTCTAATAAAAATGTCCAAGTGATAACGTAAATTTAATTGAAACACTTAGGGAGTTTTAAGAAATCACTTCGTCCGGGATGGATAATTTTGTTGTTAACTGGAATCAGGAGATTGATTTATTAATGTAGTATTTTGAGAATTAGCCTAAAACCAAGTGAATAACTTGAAATTATATTATGGAAATCTTAGTTTTATTTGCTGGGAAAATTTAACTTATAAACGTAACGATTAAGAAGACATGTCCGATAGCAAGAGACTTTACTGCCACAGGTGTTGTGAGCGTTTGCCACTGCTTTTTATTTTGATTTATTGTGCGTTCAGCCTTCAGCTTAGAAATTTGGATGGTCATGGGGTCATCAATCTCAGTAACTTAGATTAGGGCCATCTGCCAATATAGCATCATTCTTCTTGCAGTAATCATCCACAATGACTTTAACGTAAATAACAGAGTTAGATATCGGTCCATGAAATAGTCACAATTTACATCGATTCAATTAAGGGTCCATGCCGTACAGCCACTGTGTGGCACATACAGATTGGACAGCCTTAATTATACCAAGAGTCCAGAGCTCGTATTACGAGGGCTGGATTATCACGAATCATTATGTTGGTACATGCACTCTCACACGGAAGCCGATCTTAGGCATCTCCAGACTTTCTTTACTTTATTCTTAAATTAAGACGGTGGTTTCTAGTAAGGATGCCCCTCAGGCAATTGAGTTAAGGTATCCAAAGCCAGCGTCTCATCATCATCGTTATTATACATTTGTTCATAATGGACAGGTATGAGTTCATTGAATGTGTTTTGAAATGTCACAAGTTTTCATATTTCGTTTCAAATGGTCAATAAACCTAAAATTTTTGAACAGTCATCGAGTTCACTCAATGTAGACATTAGTTTTAAATTACTGAAACCCACCTCTTACCTAAGCAAGTGATGAAGAACCCGTAAGCGACACAATAGAAAGTTCCCATGCAGATTGCGTATAGGTAAGGAAGGCAGGTATCCTCGGGAGGACCTTAAAGGGTTCAGTATGTATGTATGTATGTATACAAAATATTGAAATTTACTGAACGCATCACCGCACCGTCAGGGCTCCTTCGATCACCACCAGACGGGGGGCTGAATAGTAAGAAATGGTACCCCACACTATGTCACCTCTGTTGGGGTGGTGCGCCACTCTACAATGACGCATGGATCACTGCGCTAGCCACGACGTCTCCATACTCGAGTTGGGCGTTCATCTGTATCCAGACAGAACCGTGATTCGTCGCTAACAGCACTCGTTGCCAGTCTACAAGCTTCAATGCTGCCCATACATGGCAGAAGATCAAACGTGAGTGGTGATACTTAGGTCGCAATGATCGACGTAGTAATGGACGCAACGACAACAGATCCTGCACCGCTAGCCGCCTGGATAGGGTACTAATTGACTCAGGCGTATCCCAAGCTGCCGTGACATGTCTCTGTATGATATGCATCGACGACCGTGGTGTGCTTGCAGCCTGTCACACAATGATACGATTTTCCTTGCGGGTCAACCCGAGAATTCTCGACGCGAGCGTGTGTGTGTGTGTGTGTGTGTGCTCTCTCCTGTTCTCACTGCGTCTAACACCGACGGATATTGTAGTCGTAAGTGTACAAATTGCGAGCAGTGCGCCGAAACATCTAACCCGTCTCTCTTAATTCGGCCTTGCAGTCTCTTTCAGACTCGTCTATCTGGTCGAAGGATTGTCCAATGTGTTCTCTGGGCATGCTGCGTGTTCACTTAACTAATCTAGGTGGTTTGCAAAGCTACCAAGACCTCATTCGGTGTCTTGCATCTATTAATAAGGAAGGTACATATACGTCTCCTAGAGGCATTTCGTGCAAGCAGTCGGTATTAGATGCAAATGGGATACATATCAACCTGTGACGATACTGTGTATTCGCGCGGTCCGTTCATGGTGCACAATTTTCTTTGCAAATATCTACATACGCTGTTTTCTTCAATCATATTTGCGTTTAGAATTGAAGAACTTTAAACTACATTTCGTTGAAGACTTCCTGCAAAGTAAAGACGACGTGCATGAAGAGCAAGTAGTACTTGATATTATTTTAAAGGTTAATAGTTGGGCATGCTCCAAGATCGGTTCACCAGCTATTATTGACGCTGCAATTTTCATCCCATTTTCTTATATCACATGAGGTCTCTCGATAAACAATCAGTGAAACTCCTCAAAACCATCTGGCCATTAATTTGAATGACACTGAGTAACTATAAAGTGGAAAGTGAACTAGGACACGATCTAAAAGGAATTCCTGGCAATTTCATAAGCAATGATTCTTTCACAGAAAACGTTTTCGGAAATTCAAGAACAAGTAAACATACAGGGTAACCGGACACAATGTGAACCGCATATGTGAGCGTTACAGGGTTGATCATACTGATAAATAATTTGAAAAAATAATTAATTAGGTCTCTCGCACCGGTGTCATTTTTCAGCTGCTGAAGTTAGCCAATCAGATCGCTTCGCGGGCGACTTCAGGTGGACTTTGCAGTGTTGATAAATCTCCACGTGATTTATGACAGGCTCGAGAGCACCAATAGAAGAAATAAACTACTGCAGGGGAGGGACTTGAACAGGGACCTCCCTGCTGATAGGCTCAGCCCATAGCAAGCACGCTACAGTGGTATTGGCTGAGACCCACGGCGTGTTAATGTTTGATGCTCATTTCTCAGCATGGCTGTCAAGCCCGACCAAGCCACGTGCAGATTCACCAACACCGACTCGTAAAGCCCATTCGAATTCGCCTGCGAAATGATCTGATTGGCTAAGTTCAGCAGCTGATAAAAAGGTTACGGCGAGAGATATCGACGATATTTTTCAAATTACTTATCAGTATGACCAACGCTCTAAGGCTCATATACTTGGTTCACGTTGTTTCCGACCACCCTGTGTATCATGTTACACCAAAACAATTGTATGACTATTCAACGATGATTGTGCAAATATAAATGACAAAATGACGACGAGCATAGATATTTTACAAAATGACGACGGCAATTCAATTTTAAGGACATAATTAACAGAATTCCTGAATTCGTATCACACCATTTGGTATCCCGCATCATGTACTGCGCATTAAAACTGATGCTACTGTTATGCTTATTCGTATAATAACCATGGGTTTTGGATTGATTGTTCGAATGATTGGAGAAGGAAAGCTTCATAATTTAATTAATCGAAAAAAATAGAGAGCATGCTAGACACCAAATTACTTTCCTTACCGGGGCCGGGTTTTTTTTTTTTTTTTTTTTTTTTTTTTTTTTTTTTTTTTTTTTTTGCTATTTGCTTTACGTCGCACCGTCACAGATAGGTCTTATGGCGACGATGGGATAGGAAAGGCCTAGGAAGTGGAAGGAAACGGCCGTGGCCTTAATTAAGGTACAGCCCCGGCATTTGCCTCGTGTGAAAATGGGAAACCACGGAAAACCATCTTCAGGGCTGCCGACAGTGGGGCTCGAACCCACTATCTCCCGATTACTGGATACTGGCCGCACTTAAGCGACTGCAGCTATCGAGCTCGGTCGGGGTCGATTTTATATCAACAGATACAGTACCAACCTTCCTTCCTTTCTTTCCTGTACAGCTCACCTTTGCTATGACAAACTAGGCACAGGATCAAACATTTGATAATATTGGAATTCATTTACCTCGATGCGTTTTTAGTCAATGGCAATTATACGTTGCATTTAGCAGAGTAAAAACCAGCAGCAGACGTAAAAATTCAGATTGTTCCAAAATCACATCACGAACAGTTTGCCAGTCGGAATAAACATTACCGAGCGCGTGGCTGCGTGGTTTGGGTCACGTAACTATCAGCTTGTATTAGGCAGATAGTGGGTTCGTACTCCACCGTCGGCAACTCTGAGGATGGTTTTCCATAGTTCCGATTGTTACACCAGACAAAAGACTCCAGGAACCTACACGGTTTCTACAACGACATACTCAATGTAAGGTTTGCTTGTTGATGTTTTTGCAATATTCAACTAAAGGCTTTAAACTCAACTGTACATAGAAAGTTGTGTTCTTTTCCATTTAAATTACACTGTTCTGCAGAGCTTCCGTTTCTGGGACGAATATATGTAATTTTAAAGGAGTTTACTTTGCTAAATTCAACACTGAAATCAGAATTGCCCTGTTAGGGATAGTTCTCCATTAATCTGAACATATACAGCATGATTCATCCGCCCCTTCCAATGTAGTTTTATGCAACCCACATTATTCATTCCGTTCTGAAAACATCTGCCCTCCCGGTATTCTCATACACCGCAACCGGATATCTTGGTATTTACCGCTTCACCATGGCAGGACGCCGTAATGTTATACTCGTATTAAACACTGGAAGGCATGCGTGTGCCTTCTAGATCATATGAACCTGACACACCGGCGAAACACTAAATTGATATTGTGACCGCAATAAACCTAACACTTGCAATAAGCTGCCCAGTATGCCGTACGGAACCGTAGTATAGTTGGTAAAGGCGTGGCGGAGTGAGCTTGCATGTCAGAAGGGACGTTCGAGTCCGGGGCGAAGATTACAAAATTTTGAAATATTTGTTTAATACGTACCGCACGGAATGTAAGTTTAATATCCGCTTTCATGCAAATTGTGTGTGGATGAATGTGTTTGTGGCCTTAAGAAGGACCGATTAGTTAGGAGGCCGGACACATACCCAGACCGGAAATAATAGGAACACTACTGCCCCGACAATGTTTTATCGTAGCAAATGCTCGATGTGATGCCGTTTGGTTTATGCATATTCGGGCCCGATATCCAATAGATCATTTTACACGCAGAAGTATTCCAGACGTAATTGCTCGACAGGCATCCGTGATGAGTTGCCGGAACTGGTCGTGGTTTTCCGATGCATGACCGTAAACGACGTTCTTCAAATGTCCCCACAAGAAGAAATCTAACGGTGATAAATCCGGTGATCTGGCTGGCCAAGAAACAGGGCCTCCTCGTCCTACCCATTTCCCTGGCAGTTCTTCGTTCAGATGGTTACGAACGGGCAAAGTCGAATGTGGTGGAGCTCCATCCTGTTGCAACCACATCGTTAAGCGATCGTGCAAGGGCACATCCTCCTGCAGCAGTGGGAGTTCTTGACGCAGAAAGTGCAGGTAGCGCAGGCCCGTCCAACGGCCCTCAAAGAAATAAGGTCCAGTCAGGCGATCCCCAAGATTTCACACCAAATATTTACTCCCCATCGTACTCGTTGGGCCGCTTTCCCACCCAGTGAGGATTGTCCGGACTCCAATAGTGCATGTTGTGGTGATTGACGTTCCCATTATTTTGGAAGCGCGATTCGTCCGAGAACAAGATATGCGATATGAATGCTGCATCATTGTCCAGCCTGCCTAATAGCCACCGACAGAACTCCAATTGAACTTCGAAATCTCGCCCATAGAGCACTTGGTGTAGCTCAAGATGGTAGGGGTGAATTTTCTGTTCATGCAGTATTCGCCAGACGGACCGCTGGCCGGTGTTCACCTGTCGTGCAATCGCCCTTGTACTGATGTGTGGATTATTACGAGCTGCCTCCAGAACGGCCTCTTCTGTTTCACTGGGCGAGTTGGTCGTGAGGTTAGAGGCGCACAGCTGTGAGCTTGCATCCGGGAGATAGTAGGTTCGAACCTCACTGTCGGCATCCATGAAGATGTTTTTCCGTGGTTTCCCATTTCACACCAGGAAAAAGGTGGGGCTGTACCTTAATTAAGGCCACGGCCGCTTCCTTCCCACTCCTAGCCCTTTCTTGTCCCATCGTCGCCATAAGACCTGTGTCGGTGCGACGAAAAGCAACTAGCAAAAAAAAAGAAAAACGTATTCAAACATCACACCGATGCAAAAATATTTGAAAGATGCAGGATTCGAACCGCCGCTGGCACATTCCATCGATTGCTAGGCGAACGCCTGACCACATACGATACGGTACACTGCTGGAAACATGCTGGGAGTACGACGACAGCAGAGTACATACGCCATTCCGTTCGGTGTTTAGGACGTTAATTAATGCACTGTTACGTAATTGTATGCATTGATTCCCCTCGTCGTTACACCCGGTCACGAGGCACTACACATTAACACAGTTCCATGGTAAAAGGACGTTGTTACATGATTTCAAGGCGTCATGTTTTGTGAACGGATGATACAATATTTCGCTAAGGTTTAGAATCTTGTGCTAAGTGTGCTCACTGAACATTAGTACCGTACAGCACGCCTGCAGGGGAATAGCACCCTTACATACATGTGCACGTTACTTGGGCTGCAGGAAACGATAGTTGAAGGGGCTGCTGAATCACACTGTATAAATATTATATGTGGTATCATTGTGTGTGGCAACATTAACGTTACTATTTCTGATTCTTTTTTTAAAACATTGATGTTATTGTTCATGATGATGATGATGCTTGTTGTTTTAAGGGGCCTAACATCGAAGGTCATCGGCCCTGTTATTGTTCAGATAGTGTGGCAAGTTTACCTCAAAATCACAGTGAGAGTGCAAAGATATCTATCATTTTAACATTTATTTATTTGGCTTCTTCAGACATACCAAGTGAGTATTTCTGTGAATATTATCTTCTGTTGTATTTCTATTCGATACGTCTGTAGGCCTATGTCTGACAAAGAAAAGCGAGCCTAGGTATGTTTCAAGGAACTAACACAAAACTTCCTTGCAAATAGAAATGAACTTAAATATAAACCTTTGCGAAGGAAATGATCAGAACTTATAAAGATTTAGGATGCAATATGTCCTTGAAAGTACGTTTCATGGACTCGCATCTAGACTTCTTTCCAGAAAGTTGTAGTGATGTATGAGATGAGTATTGGAGAAAGTTTTCATAAAGACATAACTACCATGGAGACACGGTATGAAGGGAAATAGTTGCCCAAAATGTTTGCCGATTATTGCTGAAGGATAAATCAGGACAAGAAGGATGCTTAATACAAAAGGAAGAAATAAAACATGGTACTTTTTGGTGGCAAAATCCTGTCCACATTTTCCATTTTATAAGCATTTATAAATATTCCTGCGAATGACAGTTAAAAAGTGAGAACATTACGTGAGCACTTCAGCTATCACCTTCTTTCTGTTACTGTCCTCAGGTTTAGAGCCCCCTTAATTTAATTTAGAGTCATTGGCATATTGATGGAAATTCAAACTATATACAATGATATGAAAATATTCAAAGAAATTAAAAATAAGATTACTTAAACTATCCCTTATATACATACGTACATTATCATTATAGACCGTTATGCCTTTCAGCGTTCAGTCTGCAAGCCTATGCGAATTTACTAAACGTCGCCACAATCCTCTATTTGCAACTAGTGCTGTGGCCTCATTTAGTTATCTACCTCTTATCTTTAAATAGTTAGAAACTGAGTCTGGGCCGATGACCTTCGATGTTAGGCCCCTTAAAACACCAAGCAAGAAACTGAGTCTAACCATCGTCGTCTTGGTCTCCCTCTGTTTCTCTTACCCCCCATAACAGAGCACATTATTCTCCTAAGTAACCTATCCTCCTCCTTTCGCCTCACATGACACCACAACCGAAGTCGGTTTATGCGTACAGCTTCATCCACAGTGTTCATTCCCAACTTAGCCTTTATCTCCTCATTCCGAGTACCTTCTGCCATTGTTCCCACCTGTTTGTACCAGCAATCATTCTCGCTACTTCCATGTCTGTTACTGCTAACTTATCAATAAGATATCCCGAGTCCACCCAGATTTCGCTCCCGTAAAGCAAAGTTGGTCTGAAAACAGACCGATGTAAAGATAGTTTCGTCCAGGAACTGACTTCCTTCTTACAGAATAACGTTGATCGCAACTGCGAGCTCACTGCATTAGCTTTACTACACCTTGATTCAATCTCACTCACTATATTACCATCCTGGGAGAACACACAACCTAAATACTTGAAATTATCAACCTTTCCCAGCTTTGTATCACTAATCTGACATTCAATTCTGTTGAATTTCTTACCTAGTGACATCAATTTAGTCTTCGAAAGGCTAATTTTCATACCATACTCATTGCACTTATTTTCAAGTTCCAAGATATTAGACTGCAGGCTTTCGGCACAATCTGCTATTAAGACCAAGTCATCAGCATAGGCCAGACTGCTTACTACATTTCTACCTAACTCCCTCCTTCCCTCCCTGCCACTTATCATTTTCCTCCTCCTCCTCATGATGTTAGCTATTCGCAATACCACCGGGAAGATTTTCATTTACATTGAGAAGGTGTTCAAAATATTCCTTCCACCTCTCCAATGATTCCCTGGCATATATTATCACTTCAGCTGAATTACACAAAACACTCTTCATATCCTTTCTCCCTCCCTAAGATTATTTATTATTGCCCAGAAAGGTTTCCCCTGCTACTTGACCTAGCCTTTACAGGTTATTAAAAAATCTTCCCACGACTTCTTTTTGGATTCAACAACTATATGTTTTGCTCTGTTTCTTTCATCTACGTACATTTACCTGTCTGCATCGGCCCTCATTTTGGGACCATTTCTGATGAGCCTTCATTTTAAGTTTTTTACTTGGCTTTACCTCGCACCGATACAGGCAGGTCTTAAGGCGAAGATTGGATAGGAGAGGCCTAGGAGTGGGAGGAAGCGGCCGTGGCCTTAATTATGGTACAGCCCCAGCTTTTTCCTGGTGTGAAATGGGAAACCACGGAAAAACATCTTCATGGTTGCCGACAGTGGGGTTCGAGCCTACTATCTCCCGGATGTAAGCTCACAGCTGTGCGCCTCTAACCTCACGGCCAACTCGCCCAGTCTTTTCAAGTTTACAAGCTGCTCTCACTTCATCATTCCACCAACATGTTCGCTTTTTCCCATCTTTACACACAGTTGTTCCTAGGCATTTTCTTGCTATTTCTACTACAGCATCCCTGTATGCCACCCATTCTCTTTCTACATCCTGAACCTGCTTGCTGTGTACGGTTCGGAACTTCTCACTAATCATATCCATGTACTTCTGTCTAATTTCCTCGTCCTGGAGATTTTCTACCCTTATTCGTGTGCAGACGTATTTCAATTTCTCTGTCCTAGGCCTAGAGATACTTAGTTCACTACAGATTAGATAGTGATCTGTATCATCGAAAAATCCCTAGAAAGCTCGTACATTCCAAACAGACTTCCTGAACTGAAAGTCGGTTAAGATATAGTCTATTATGGATCTGGTACCCCTACCCTTCCATGTGTAGCGGTGAATAGCCTTATGCTTGAAGAATGTATTCGTAACTGATAACCACATACCAGCACAGCAGTCCAGAAAACGCTTCCCATTCCTATTAGCTTCCATATCTTCCCCACATTTACCAATCACCCTTTCGTATCCTTCAGTTCTATTTCCAACTCTCGCAGTGAAATCGCCCATTAGCACTATCCTATCCTTGCTGTTGACCCTGACTACGATGTCACTCAATGCTTCATAAAATTTGTCAACTTCATCCTCATCTGCACCCTCACATGGTGAATACACTGAGACAAATCTCGTCCTAATTCCTCAAACTGCCAAAGATACCCACATCAATGTATGAAAACTAAAATCAGATTTGAATTCAGCGTTAAAATGTCTGAAAGAATCACACACGTCTTCCTTCAGAAATAGGGCTTTTTGCAGAACGGTGTTATTATTCTTCTGGAACATGTTTCCAGCTCACTGATCATCCTCAAAATTTTATGTTCTCAATACCGTTAAATTAGGCTTACTTCCCGAAGATTAGTGGTGACTTTTTACCATTTCCTCTTTTGTTTCATGATGGAACTATGCCTTATGTTAGTTTTAGTTTGTTAGGCAAGTCATATTACACAGAATTCAACTGACATCATCGCTCTCACTACACTGCATTCTTACGCCACCAATTATGAAACTATGGCGTTACCTAGTTAGTCAAGAATAATAATACCGTCAGGAACTTCTTTCGTCGTCACAAAGCGAGTTGACTACGTGGTATGAGCGAAGAAGCTGTAAGCTTGAATTCGGTTTCCTATTTTCACACCAAGCGATTACTTGGACTGTACCTCATTTAGGGTCACGGTCGCTTCCTTCCCGTTTCCAGCTCTGTTCTATCCCATTGTATCCTCCAGAGATTTTTTCCTGGATCTGAGGGCTGGTTCGAGATCCGCTCATCCTACGTGATTACGACTGAGGAACTATCTGACAGTGAGTGTTGCCCTGGTCTAGAAAGCCCAGAATAACGGCCGAGATAATTTGTAGTGCCGACGACACGACACCTCGTAATCTGCATGCATTCCGGTTAAGCAGCGGTTGATTGGTAGGCCATGGCAATTCGGTATTGTTACACCGTAGAGGGGTTAAAAATACCTTGCATATAGGATGAATTTGGCAGAGGCTTCATATAGTAGGATGAGCTACAATGTTATTTTCAATTTTCTTCTATACTAGAAATTATCTCTTTCTCAAGAAATCGACAATTTCTCCTTAAAAAATTCAGCCGCATTATACAAAACTCGAACAACGCATGAGCAAGTTTTATGAGATACTACTTCCACACGCAGTATGGGAGGTGCGCGCATAGTTACTGACCTTGCAAGCAGCCTGCGCGTGTTCGACCTGGTAAGCATGAGTTTCCAATCTCTGCTGTTAACATGGTGAGACTTATCATTCGAGCACCCTATTTTCGTATGTAAAAGCTCTTGTTTCATCTTAATGGTTGCGGGAACAGTCATAACTCTCGCTATTGGTGTGCAGAAAATCCTAATGGTGTTCATGAAGTCCCTCATTATGATAGTAACATTGGTATTTGGTGTGCTGTTAGTGCAACACGAATAATTGGGCCTATTTTGTTCGAGGCGACAGTAAATACAGAGAGGTACCGAGGTGACATTTTGACACTGTTCATCCATCAGTTAACGGAAGAGGAGAAATCGCGTGGGTGGTTTCAACAAGATTCATCCCCTGCTCATACAGCAGAAGATTTCCTTCTTACAATCTCGGAATATTTGTAGGCAGAGTGATCAGTGCTGGTCTATTTCCCCCTCGTTCTCCAGATCTAACAGTGTGTGAATTTTACTTGTGGGCTAAACTGAAGGGAAAAGTGTATTGAACAAATCATCACACATTGTAGGAACTGAAATAAAGTATTACGAATGAAATCAGAAACATGACATGGGCAGAATTCACTCGCGTCATCCAGAATGTAGTTACCAGATGCAATACCTGTATAACCCAGGAAGAACGACACTTCCAGCATATTTGATAAGGTAAGATTTCAAAGATTGTATGCACGCTTAAAGCAGGGTGGTCGCCCGCGTCTTATGTTAGGCTGAGGCAGCTGCCGTAGCGCAAAGTACAAACACCGTGCGTTCGGTCTGGGTTTATAAGACGGACCCTGTAGTAGTAACCAGATGAATTACACTGAACAAGTCTATACGAGAAGTAACGACTCATTAATATCTTGGAGTTGAGATTTTTATTCCACCGGAAGATATGGTGTGCTTCCCTCCGGGAGTATTTTTCTATCTTCAACGATCTTGATTCTAATTTTTGAGTGCCATCTCTACAGTTTTATTGCCTTTATGTTACATGATAACATTATAATTCTATTTCTTTGATTCTGGCGGTTCTGTATGATCTCGGAAGCAATACTATCTTAGCAAAATTATATATCCAGTATAAATAGCAATACTTGGTATGAAGGCCCATTCTACTTTCCTTAATATCCCAAAAACTTCTTTTTATTTATGTGCGAAATCACGGTGGCGTGCTTACTGAGGGCAGAAAACCATAGGTTAGCTACTCGGAAAATCACAGGAAAGTCTTTTACTGAGAGTTAGAAAACAACCCACAATTCACCTCGGCCGTCATAATGGAACTGCCAGCCCCCCATTTCAGCCTTCACAAGAGGATTTAATTCCTCCGTGGCTAAGACGGCAATGTAATCGAAAGGGAAGTCAATATCCGAATCACAGTAACAGCTTTGAAAACATTTTACATATCCTCAGTAGTTCTGTGAAGTGACGAGTAGTCAAATATAATTACCAGAACTGCATCTACTTAATGTAGCTGCCTTGGTCGGTCAATCGTAAAGTGTCCCAAGTTTTCAAGCTTGTTCCTGGCAGAGTAAGTCCGTTGTTAAAGATTTCTGATAGGGCAATCAGTGCCATAACAAATTAACTTAGCTAAAGGAACTGTCCGGTAGAAATCAGTTTTCTATTCTAGACATTCGCACTATAGGAATGTTTAAGTTTGTGCCACTTCAGGTCTAACTTTGCGGCGGAGGCGATAATATTATTCTTATTAACCTAACTCTTCGAAAATAATTCTTCAATTTATTTATTCATTTATTTATTTATTCATTCATTTATTCATTCATTCATTGAAAATTGGATAACTATGATATTATCGGCTTCTTTAGAATGATTACTCCATGAGATGGTCGCATTATGAAATATACTGTATATGCAATAATACTGTTTCCCTGGACAACAGACAGAATTTAACGTCCCAGAAAATTTTTAATCTGTGAGCCTTTATTATTTTAATTTTCCTCGGCTGCTAAAAGGGAACCTGCTGAAGGATACATCTGAACAGCCGCGGCTTGTGGTCGACTAACGTTGATACACGGGAGAATAATGAGGGCGGGTTTCACGAGGCCAGGTCTCTCGTGTGGATATGGCAAATGTTATTGTTGAACGTGCATAGTGGAGAGAACACGAAGCCAAGTTTAAAGCGACCGCAATTATTCTGCAAACAAGTCGTGACCGGTAGAGCGCACAGTCCACATTCAAGTGATGACTGGGCTCTAAAGCATGAAAACCCTCCCGATATTCTAAATATATTATGTCTGACGTCTGTAAATTAAAAAAAACATTTTCATTCAAAAAATTTACTCTTGCTGTTAGTCTTACGTCGTAACGACAAAGACTTGTCATATAGCAACCATGTTATAGGCCAGGGCTAGGAATGGCACGGAAGCCGCCACGGCCTTAAGTGCTACATAGTGATTTTTAACGCCGCACTGACACTTAAAAGGTTCTTGTGCGACAGAAGAATGGGATAGGGCAAGGAATGGGAAGATAGCGGCCGTGGACTTAATTAAGTTACAGGCCCAGCAATTGCCTTTTGTGAAAATGGGAAACCACGGAAAACCATCCTCAGGTCTGTCGACAGTGGAGTTCGATCCCACTAACTCCCAAATGCAAGCTGACAAGTACATGACCCCAACCGCGCAGCTACTCCCTAGGTTGCTGACCTTGTCTTATTAGCGGACATTAAAACCATTTTAGTGATTTAAATGTTTCATTGCAAGGCATAAAATCTAATGATTAGTTTTATGTGGGACACACTGAGTGCTTTTAAGATGGAATTTTCTCTGTTCAAAAAACAATAACAGGAGACTGTTTTCAAGAATTTCCATATTTAAAACAATGTGACTACTCCTTTTGTAACCTTGATGGGGTGCTGGGAGCGAACTGTATCGCGCATGAGTGTTTGTTCCTATTTTACACCAGGATGCCCTCCCTGACGCCAATCCTATGTGAAGGAATATATTTACTATTGTGTGCATTCGTGATAGTTGGTAATGCGGTGTATTTTGAGTGTGTATGAACTTGAGTGTATTTAAATAAACACAAACGCCCTGTCCCCAAGTCAGGGTAATTAACCAGACAATTAATATCCTCGACCTGGCCGGGAATCGAACCCGGGTCCCTTTGAACCGAAGAACTTCACGTTGACATTATTTAAACATTTTCTTATTTTGAGTCTTTATAGGAAAACTCGTGACACATACGGTCCTCGAGCGGCCAAGACGACCGACTTTTGCTCAGCTAGATGGGCTGCAAATACTGGAATCTCACGTGACCGGATCGTCAATCATAGGCAATGCAAACCCACGGTTTATCATATATTATGGTACCACCCATAGGCAACACAGACACATGGTATTTCTCACATAGTGGTACAAATCAGAGGCAACGTAGATCCGTGGTTTTCTTCATATAGCGGTACCACTCATAGGTAACGCAGACCCATTCTGAACAGAGAGGAACCGACACATTCCAGCGTAGCGTACGGTACTATTTTCTCCCGCCTCGGTGCGATTCAGACGATGGTACTAACCACAGGCAACGCCCAGATCCGTGGTGTTCCTCGCGTAAGAGTACTAACGTAGATCCATGGTATTCCTCATATGGTGGTACTAATCGCAAGTAACGTCGACCCATGGTGTTGCTCACGTAATGGTACTAATCTCGGGTAGCTTCATGGTTCAAATTTCATAATCCTTTGGTCGCCCTTTTAGTCGCCTCTTATGACAGGCAGACGATACCGTGGGTGTATTCTTAGTCTGCATCCCCCACCCGCAGGGGGTACAATTAAGATTCGCTGGTCAGGGACTTACTTATTTCCTGTATCTGGTAAGTGGAGCATAGGGCATCAATGAACTTCCGCCACCGGACTCTGTTCTGCGCCATCGTCCTGATCTCTGTCCAGGTCTTCCCTCCTTTCTCCAACCCTCCTGCTATTACACTCCTCCTCCATGTGTTTCTTGGTCTGCCTGCTGGTCAGGGAGGTCAAGTAATATGATTGAGGATTGAGGTGTGGGATAAGCGGTGTAAGACGAATATGCTACATTATACTAAGATCCACAACATGATGTACAAAACTAGCCCTCGAGTAATTAAAGTTGCATGCACAATGACACGGATCGGAATTATAGGCTATCACTCGTATTACACAGTGCACGTTACACAGGACGGCCGTATGATGGAATTGGTCCGGGCGTGATAGCCGAGAGGCACAGTCACTGACTTCTCACTACGGTGGTCGCGGGTCGAATGTCGACCAAAGCATGTGGGACTTTTGATATGGAAAAGTTACGTCCGGATGATTTGGATTCCACGTAAAACTGGAGGGCCCGCAGCTATGATCACGATATCACCAACCATGTAAAACTAACGAGCTTACTATTGCTTTGCTTTGCCTTGCTTTGCGTGGCTGGTTATACATTCTCCTGCTGCTGCTATATATTGCACCCATGAATCGAGTCATCGTATGGAAATTGAATGAATTATACCGAGTGGCAGAACTGCACGTATACACTCGGTTTTATGCAATCCGCATATTATATCCTAACCTAAAAACATTAACCTTGGCTACTCACAACAATGTCTGTTCTTACTACGCTTTCTACTATTCGTTTATCCGAGTCAACGAAATAAACATTATTGATCAAATACCGAATGACGGTAAAGAGTCGTGAAAATTCGGTATCACAGAAACGTCATGTACAGAGAAATTGATGGTTGAATGACTGAAAGTAGTATTGACATAACAGCGGTAAACGACAACTCGTGATAGCCAAGAGTGCTGAAAGTTAGATGAGGAAGGCGGTGCTCGTTAGGCGGAGGTTCGAGCGCGATGTAGGGCGAATATTCTTATTTCGTTGTTAATGTTCGTGGGAGTTGCGTTGTTGAAGACAAATCTGAATCATTATCAGTTCTATGTTCGTTTTTAAGTATCTTTTAAAAGAGCTATTGGAGTAAAGTAAACTATTACCGACAGAGGTGCATGGTCATTCGATGAACGAAGCAAATGTTCAAAATGCCACCTACATTAATGCAAATCTGAGCAAAATGGAGGAGAGATAGTCTTGCTTACTTACGTGCTGGAACCTGCCTGCAGGCTTAAGTGACCAAGCTCGATAGCTGCAGTCACTTAAGTGCGGCCAGTATCCAGTAATCGGGAGATAGTGGGTTCGAGCCCAACTGTCGGCAGCCCTGAAGATGGTTTTCCGTGGTTTCCCATTTTCACACCAGGCAAATGCCGGGGCTGTACTTTAATTAAGGCCACGGCCGCTTCCTTCCAGTTCCTAGGCCTTTACTATCCCATCGTCGCCGTAAGACATATCTGTGTCGGTGCGACGTAAAGCAAATAGCAAAAAAAGCAGGCTTAAGCGACGAGCCGCTGTAAATTAGTCACGTTCTCTGGCTACTGTTCATTGACTCTTTCCATTACATAACCACACAGGTACATATCTAGTTGAATAAGGTCAGGTGATCTAGCCGGTCATGTGATAGCACCCCAGTAGTATAATTGGATGGTTCTGGCGCCACCTCCACCTCAGGCTCCCAGAGGCCACCTCCACCTCCACCTCAGCCAGAGGCCTCCCAGATGCCACCTCCACCTCCACCTCAGCCAGAGGCCTCCCAGAGGTCTCCTCCACCTCCCGCGGGAAATTTGAATTTGTAAACAAAGCCACGTGCTTTTTGACAGCTGTCATCGACAACAACGCATCGCTAACCTCAGTACTGCCATCTTGACGGGCCTAAACCTCAGTAGTGCCAACTTAACCTCACTAGCTCGAGATAAACAAATCCACGTGCTTTTTGACAGCCACGTGCTTTTTTGATAGCTGTCATCCGCCATCTTTAATCTATAGAGCACAGTGCTGCCCTCTTTAGCTACTTACCTTTGAAATGTGGTGGCGGATAATTTGAAAAATGCTTTTCGACAAGCAGCCATCTTTAATCCAGAGAGAACAGTGCTGCCCTCTATGTGGTGGCGGCAAATTGAAAAATTCCACGTGCTCTTGTTTGAAAACAAACTCACGTGCTTTTTTGACAGCTGTCATCTGCCATCTTTAATCTATAGAGCACAGTGCTGCCCTCTTTAGTTTGAAATGTGGTGGTGGTAAATTCCACGTGCTCTTGTTTGGAAACAAAGCCACGTGCAGCTGTCATCCGCCATCTTTAATCAACAGAGCACTGTGCTACTATCATGCGGGCAATTTCATCACCTGTCATCCGCCATCTTTAATCCACAGAACACCGTGCTGCCCTCTTTATGGCTACTACCTTAAGCACGTAGTAGCGGGCAATTTGAAAAGTTCTGTTAGCTATCATCCGCCATCTTTAATCAAGAGAGCACCGTGCTGCCATCTTTAGCTAGATACCTTTGAAATGTGGTGGCGGCAAATTGAAAAATTCCACGTGCTCTTGTTTGGAAACAAACTCACGTGCTTTTTCGACAGCTACCATCCGCCATCTTTAATCAACAGAGCATAGTGCTGCCCTCTTTAGTTTGAAATGTGATGGCGGCAAATTCCACGTGCTCTTGTTTGGTAAACATAGCCATGTGCTTTTTTGACAGCTGTCATCCGCCATCTTTAATACAGAGAGCACCGTGCTGCCCTCTTTATCGTAGTAGATGTAAATTCGTCACCTGTCATCCGCGGTGCTGCCATCTTTAGCTAGATACCTTTGAAAAGTGGTGGCGGATAATTTAAAAAGAAAAATTCTACAGCAGCCCTCTCTCGACGCTAATTGCATAAGATGGCGGCTATACATGACTCCTTAAGGGTGCTTACGCAAGATGGCTGCTATACACAGGTTCTTATGAGACGCCCTTGGGATGCTTGCGCAAGATGGCAGTTATACATGGCTCCTTATGAGATACCCTAGGGATGCTTGCGCAAGATAGCGGCTGCTCTTATGGGACGGCTTAAGGGTCCTTGCACAAGATGGCTTGAGACGCCCTAAGGATGCTTGCGCAAGATGGCGGACACAAAATGGCAGCTATACATAACTCCTTATGAGACGCTTTAAGGGTGCTTGCGCAAGATGGTTGCTACTCTTAGCTTAGAGGCTAACGTGTCGTGATAGTTCGATTCATTAAATTTAGGGCTTAAATGCAAAATGTTAAATATATCGAAAACGGTGCACCGTAGAGCAAAACGGACAAAATTTTTCTGCCTAATACCTAGGTTCGCAGTATGAGGAACAAGAAAATCATAGTCTAATGATGGGATCAACGGTTCGGTTCCTACTTAGGCCCTTTGGCATTTGCTCTGTTTTAGCTTGTATTGAAGCGAGTCTTCGTAACATGATCAGGTCTAGCTATGGTAGAGAGTATAACGTACCGTGCAGGTTCGATTCATTAAATTTGGAGGCTTAAATGCAAAATGTTAAATATCTCGAAAACGATGCATCGTAGAGCAAAACGGACAAAATGTTTCCGCCTAATACGTAGGTTCGTAGTAACAGGAATAAGAAAAAACATAGTCTAATGATGAGATCAACGGTTCGATTCCTACTTAAGCCCTTTGGCATTCGCAGCTATCTATTTCTACAAGATGGTGGCTGCTCTTATGAGAAACCAGATGCCTTGAGACGTCCTAGGGATGCTTACGCAAGATGGCAGACACAAAATGGTGACTATACATAGCTCCTTATGAGACGGCCTAGGGGTGCTCGCACAAGATGGCGGCTACTCTTATGAAGAAAGCTAGCTTAGAGGCTACTGCGCAAGATAACAGCTGCTGTTATGCATGTGGTGGAGGGCAATTTGAAATTCTATGTGCTTAATCAACAGAGCACCCTGCTGCCCTCTTTAGCTGAAATGTGGTGGTGGATAATTTGAAAAATTCTTTTGACAGCTATCATCTTTAAAAACAATGGCGACTATACATAGGCTGTTAAGGCCTTATCATTCTCCTCCTCCTCCTCCTCCTCCTCCTCCTCCTCCTTCTCTACCTCCTCCTCCGCCTCTTATGTCAAGGCATAGCTTTATATCGAACAAGTTTAAACCTGCATCGCGAAGGCAAGCGTGAGCAGCGATAACATTATTGTGCATGTTTAGACTTTCGAAACATAAGAAGAGTAGAATCAAACGCTGTACTCGATACGACATGTGATCAGAACATTGATTGATGTGTTCAGAACACAAAATAAGTGATCATGACTAGAATCGAACACTGTACTCGATACAACATGTGATCAGAACATTGATCGATGTGTTCAGAACACGAAATAAGTGATCAAGACTAGAATCGAACACTGTACTCAATACAACATGTGTTTAGAACATGTTAGGGGGGGTACCCTTGTTCTAAGAAGATCAGAATGAAACATAACAAGACTAGAATCGAACACTGTAATCGATGTTGTTAACCTCAACATATGATCAGAACATTGTTTGATGTGTTCAGAGCAAAAGTACAATTTTGATGATTTGCTTAGTGTAAAATCAAAAACTATGGAAACACACTGTGCACATATCGCGTAGCTAACTCGCTCAGTAAGCAATATTGCAAAACTACAACTTCAATGATTTGCATAGTGTAAAAATCAAAAACACACTGCACCCATACTGCGCAGCTAACTCGCTCGGTAAACGATATAGCCAAAGTATAACTTCAAATTATTTACCTTCCATCATTCGTCTTGTGTGTAAAAATCAGTCGAACAAGTTATCGCATAAACATGGCTGAAAAAAAATCGTGATAGGGTATGGAACCCAGGGGTTACATCTTATCAGAAGGGCAAAAAGGATGAAAGGACTCTTCCTCCTTCTTACCGCACATTCCTTGTAGGGCTAATTGGCTGAAGGGCTAATGGGCAAAAGGGCTAAAGGGCTAATGGGCTAAAGGGCTAAAGGAGCAACAACCTCGTCGATCGCTATCAGCAAGAACGCTTGTACTTTGTTAAGTGTAGAAAATTAATCTTTATTTGTAAATGGTTTCATGTTCAGAACAAGGAATGGAACCTAGGGGTTACGTCTTACGTAATAAAATCCCCGAGGTGCGATGAGTTACGTTTTCGAACTAGTGTTTGGAACACTGAACTTTTCAAGATGATAGCAGAGAGTTTAGCAATGTTCTGTTGTTGGATTTTAAATTCCGCGCTACAACATGCATAAGGTGGTAGCCTTGAGGTTTACCGCCGTAAAGATGGCAAGAGTGAGGTTAACAATGTTCTGTTGTTGGATTTTAAATTCCGCGCTACAACATGCATAAGGTGGCAGCCTTGAGGTTTACCGCCGTAAAGATGGCAAGAGTGAGGTTAACAATGTTCTGTTGTTGGATTTTTAAAATTCCCCGCTATAACATGCATAAGGTGGCAGCCTTGAGGTTTACCGCCGTAAAGATGGCAGCAGTGAGGTTAGCGACGCTCTATTGTCCTTCAAAGTGAGGTTAGGGTTCGTCAAGAAGACAGCTGTCAAAAAAGCACGTGGCTATGTTTACCAAACAAGAGCACGTGGTCGTGACGTCACGATCACGTAATCAATCCTTAGCTCGACGTCGTTAAGAGCAGTATTAGGGTTAGCTATGCTTAAAAGTCTTGGGAACAGAGCAGTAGTATGAATTGCTATGTTTCAAAGCGTGTACACATGACCTATCCATTTTACATGCATCGACCATCGAACTAAACTTCACCCGCTAGATCGTGCTGCTATCTTAGCATAACCTATACCCATAAAATTAAGGTACAATGAATAGCCATGTTTCAAAGCGTGTACACATCACCTATCGATTTTGCACACATCGACTCTCGTACTAAACTTCTTCCGCTAGATTGTGCTGCTATCGTAGCATAACCTATACGCGTGACCTTAAGGTACAAAGAATAGCCATGTTTCAAAGCGTGTACACATTACCTATCGACTTTGCATGCAACAAATATCGTACTAAACTTCTTCCGCTAGGTTGTGCTGCTATCTTAGTATAACTTATACACATGAACTTAAAGTACAAAGAATAGCCATGTTTCAAAGCGTGTACACATTACTTATTGATTTTGCATGCATCAAATATCGTACTAAATTTCTTCCGCTAGATTGTGCTGCTATCTTAGCATAACCTATACCCATGAACTTAAAGTACAATGAATAGTCATGTTTCAAAGCGTGTACACATCAACTATCGAATTTGCATGCATCGACTCTCGTACTAAACTTCTGCAGGTAGATTGTGCTGCTATCTCAGCATAACTAAGACGCATGAACTTAAAGAACAAAGAAGAGCTATGTCTCAAAACGTGTACACATTACCTATCGATTTTGCAAGCATCGACTCTCGTACTAAACTTCTTCCGCTAGATTGTGCTGCTATCTTAGCGTAACCTATACGCATGACCTTAAGGTACAAAGAATAGCCATGTTTCAAAGCGTGTACACATTACCTATCGACTTTGCATGCAACAAATATCGTACTAAACTTCTTCCGCTAGGTTGTGCTGCTATCTTAGCATAACTTATACACATGAACTTAAAGTACGAAGAATAGCCATGTTTCAAAGCGTGTACACATTACTTATTGATTTTGCATTCATCGAATCTCGTACTAAATTTCTTCCGCTAGATTGTGCTGCTATCTTAGCATAACCTATACCCATGAACTTAAAGTACAATGAATAGTCATGTTTCAAAGCGTGTACGCATCAACTATCGATTTTGCATGTATCGACTCTCGTGCAAAACTTCTTCAGGTAGATTGTGCTGCTATCTTAGCATAACTAAGACGCATGAACATAAAGTACAAAGAATAGCCTTGTTTCAAAGCGTGTACACATCACCTATCGATAATGTATGTATCGAATATCGTACTAAACTTCTTCCGCTAGATTGTGCTGCTATCTTAGCATAACCTATACGCATGAATTTAAGGTACAAAGAATAGCCATGCTTCAAAGCTTGTACACGTCACCTATCGATTTTGCATGTCTCGTACTAAACTTCTTGCGCTAGATTGTGCTGCTATCCTAGCATAACCTGTACGCATGAACTTAAAGTACAAAGAATAGCCTTGTTTCAAAGCGTTTACACATTACCTAATGATTTTGCACGAAACGACTATCATACTAAACTTTTTCCACTAGATTGTGCTAAAATCATGTAAGTGTGCTGCTATCTTAGCATAACCTATCGATTTTACATGCATCGACTATCGTACTAGACTTCTTCCGCTAGAGCATGTAGCAATCGCTTTTGTGTATCCCAAACCCATGTGCACGAACTTAAAGCATAAAGATGAGCTATGTTCTAAAGCGTGTACACATCACCTATCGATAATGTATGTATCGAATATCGTACTAAACTTCTCCTGCTAGAGCGTACGAGTATCGCTTGTGCATGCACGAACTTAAAGCATAAAGAATAGCAAAGTATAAAAATCTCGTAAACAAAGCAGCAGCATTACGTATAGTCAAGATTAAATGCGTGCACACATCATGTATCCATGATGCACACAGTACTAAATTATTCCATTAGAATGTACAAAGTTCGCATGTGTTTGTACTGCTATCTTTGCATAGCCTATGTGCATGAACTTAAAGCATAAAGAATAGTTATGTGTAAAAAATCTTGTGAACATAGCAGAGTGTTAACTACGTAGGTGTAGACATTGAACTTTACATGCTGAGGCAACGTACTACGTGACCGTGACGTCACGACCACGTGCTCTTGTTTGGTAAACATAGCCACGTGCTTTTTTGACAGCTGTCTTCTTGACGAACCCTAACCTCACTTTGAAGGACAATAGAGCGTCGCTAACCTCACTGCTGCCATCTTTACGGCGGTAAACCTCAAGGCTGCCACCTTATGCATGTTATAGCGGGGAATTTTAAAAATCCAACAACAGAACATTGTTAACCTCACTCTTGCCATCTTTACGGCGGTAAACCTCAAGGCTGCCACCTTATGCATGTTGTAGCGCGGAATTTAAAATCCAACAACAGAACATTGTTAACCTCACTCTTGCCATCTTTACGGCGGTAAACCTCAAGGCTGCCACCTTATGCATGTTGTAGCGCGGAATTTAAAATCCAACAACAGAACATTGCTAAACTCTCTGCTATCATCTTGAAAAGTTCAGTGTTCCAAACACTAGTTCGAAAAACGTAACTCATCGCACCTCGGGGATTTTATTACGTAAGACGTAACCCCTAGGTTCCATTCCTTGTTCTGAACATGAAACCATTTACAAATAAAGATTAATTTTCTACACTTAACAAAGTACAAGCGTTCTTGCTGATAGCGATCGACGAGGTTGTTGCTCCTTTAGCCCTTTAGCCCATTAGCCCTTTAGCCCTTTTGCCCATTAGCCCTTCAGCCAATTAGCCCTACAAGGAATGTGCGGTAAGGAGGAGGAAGAGTCCTTTCATCCTTTTTGCCCTTCTGATAAGATGTAACCCCTGGGTTCCATACCCTATCACGATTTTTTTTCAGCCATGTTTATGCGATAACTTGTTCGACTGATTTTTACACACAAGACGAATGATGGAAGGTAAATAATTTGAAGTTATACTTTGGCTATATCGTTTACCGAGCGAGTTAGCTGCGCAGTATGGGTGCAGTGTGTTTTTGATTTTTACACTATGCAAATCATTGAAGTTGTAGTTTTGCAATATTGCTTACTGAGCGAGTTAGCTACGCGATATGTGCACAGTGTGTTTCCATAGTTTTTGATTTTACACTAAGCAAATCATCAAAATTGTACTTTTGCTCTGAACACATCAAACAATGTTCTGATCATATGTTGAGGTTAACAACATCGATTACAGTGTTCGATTCTAGTCTTGTTATGTTTCATTCTGATCTTCTTAGAACAAGGGTACCCCCCCTAACATGTTCTAAACACATGTTGTATTGAGTACAGTGTTCGATTCTAGTCTTGATCACTTATTTCGTGTTCTGAACACATCGATCAATGTTCTGATCACATGTTGTATCGAGTACAGTGTTCGATTCTAGTCATGATCACTTATTTTGTGTTCTGAACACATCAATCAATGTTCTGATCACATGTCGTATCGAGTACAGCGTTTGATTCTACTCTTCTTATGTTTCGAAAGTCTAAACATGCACAATAATGTTATCGCTGCACACGCTTGCCTTCGCGATGCAGGTTTAAACTTGTTCGATATAAAGCTATGCCTTGACATAAGAGGCGGAGGAGGAGGTAGAGAAGGAGGAGGAGGAGGAGGAGGAGGAGGAGGAGGAGGAGAATGATAAGGCCTTAACAGCCTATGTATAGTCGCCATTGTTTTTAAAGATGATAGCTGTCAAAAGAATTTTTCAAATTATCCACCACCACATTTCAGCTAAAGAGGGCAGCAGGGTGCTCTGTTGATTAAGCACATAGAATTTCAAATTGCCCTCCACCACATGCATAACAGCAGCTGTTATCTTGCGCAGTAGCCTCTAAGCTAGCTTTCTTCATAAGAGTAGCCGCCATCTTGTGCGAGCACCCCTAGGCCGTCTCATAAGGAGCTATGTATAGTCACCATTTTGTGTCTGCCATCTTGCGTAAGCATCCCTAGGACGTCTCAAGGCATCTGGTTTCTCATAAGAGCAGCCACCATCTTGTAGAAATAGATAGCTGCGAATGCCAAAGGGCTTAAGTAGGAATCGAACCGTTGATCTCATCATTAGACTATGTTTTTTCTTATTCCTGTTACTACGAACCTACGTATTAGGCGGAAACATTTTGTCCGTTTTGCTCTACGATGCATCGTTTTCGAGATATTTAACATTTTGCATTTAAGCCTCCAAATTTAATGAATCGAACCTGCACGGTACGTTATACTCTCTACCATAGCTAGACCTGATCATGTTACGAAGACTCGCTTCAATACAAGCTAAAACAGAGCAAATGCCAAAGGGCCTAAGTAGGAACCGAACCGTTGATCCCATCATTAGACTATGATTTTCTTGTTCCTCATACTGCGAACCTAGGTATTAGGCAGAAAAATTTTGTCCGTTTTGCTCTACGGTGCACCGTTTTCGATATATTTAACATTTTGCATTTAAGCCCTAAATTTAATGAATCGAACTATCACGACACGTTAGCCTCTAAGCTAAGAGTAGCAACCATCTTGCGCAAGCACCCTTAAAGCGTCTCATAAGGAGTTATGTATAGCTGCCATTTTGTGTCCGCCATCTTGCGCAAGCATCCTTAGGGCGTCTCAAGCCATCTTGTGCAAGGACCCTTAAGCCGTCCCATAAGAGCAGCCGCTATCTTGCGCAAGCATCCCTAGGGTATCTCATAAGGAGCCATGTATAACTGCCATCTTGCGCAAGCATCCCAAGGGCGTCTCATAAGAACCTGTGTATAGCAGCCATCTTGCGTAAGCACCCTTAAGGAGTCATGTATAGCCGCCATCTTATGCAATTAGCGTCGAGAGAGGGCTGCTGTAGAATTTTTCTTTTTAAATTATCCGCCACCACTTTTCAAAGGTATCTAGCTAAAGATGGCAGCACCGCGGATGACAGGTGACGAATTTACATCTACTACGATAAAGAGGGCAGCACGGTGCTCTCTGTATTAAAGATGGCGGATGACAGCTGTCAAAAAAGCACATGGCTATGTTTACCAAACAAGAGCACGTGGAATTTGCCGCCATCACATTTCAAACTAAAGAGGGCAGCACTATGCTCTGTTGATTAAAGATGGCGGATGGTAGCTGTCGAAAAAGCACGTGAGTTTGTTTCCAAACAAGAGCACGTGGAATTTTTCAATTTGCCGCCACCACATTTCAAAGGTATCTAGCTAAAGATGGCAGCACGGTGCTCTCTTGATTAAAGATGGCGGATGATAGCTAACAGAACTTTTCAAATTGCCCGCTACTACGTGCTTAAGGTAGTAGCCATAAAGAGGGCAGCACGGTGTTCTGTGGATTAAAGATGGCGGATGACAGGTGATGAAATTGCCCGCATGATAGTAGCACAGTGCTCTGTTGATTAAAGATGGCGGATGACAGCTGCACGTGGCTTTGTTTCCAAACAAGAGCACGTGGAATTTACCACCACCACATTTCAACCTAAAGAGGGCAGCACTGTGCTCTATAGATTAAAGATGGCAGATGACAGCTGTCAAAAAAGCACGTGAGTTTGTTTTCAAACAAGAGCACGTGGAATTTTTCAATTTGCCGCCACCACATAGAGGGCAGCACTGTTCTCTCTGGATTAAAGATGGCTGCTTGTCGAAAAGCATTTTTCAAATTATCCGCCACCACATTTCAAAGGTAAGTAGCTAAAGAGGGCAGCACTGTGCTCTATAGATTAAAGATGGCGGATGACAGCTATCAAAAAAGCACGTGGCTGTCAAAAAGCACGTGGATTTGTTTATCTCGAGCTAGTGAGGTTAAGTTGGTAGCACTAAGGTTTAGGCCCGTCAAGATGGCAGCACTGCCGATGACAGGTGACGAAAGAGGGCAGCACGGTGCTCTGTAGTTTAAAGATGGCGGATGACAGCTGTCAAAAAAGCACGTGGCTGTCAAAAAGCACGTGGCTTTGTTTACCACGCGCTAGTTAGGTTAAGTTGGCGCTACTGAGGTTTAGGCCCGTCAAGATGGCAGTACTGAGGTTAGCGATGCGTTGTTGTCGATGACAGCTGTCAAAAAAGCACGTGGCTTTGTTTACAAATTCAAATTTCCCGCGGGAGGTGGAGGAGACCTCTGGGAGGCCTCTGGCTGAGGTGGAGGTGGAGGAGGCATCTGGGAGGCCTCTGGCTGAGGTGGAGGTGGAGGTGGCCTCTGGGAGCCTGAGGTGGAGGTGGCGCCAGAACCATCCAATTATACTACTCACCCCTTCGTCCAATCCATTGCCGAGGATATGTCCTATGCAAGTGGTTCCGAAATTCCATCAACCAGTGTGGAGGAGCTTCATCCTGTCAGAACCACATTCTAACCGTACCATAAGGGGCACATCCTCCAATAAGAGCGGGAAGTATTTACGAAGAAACTGTAGACAGTGTCGTCCCGTGAGGTTTCCCTCCAAGGAATGTGCTTCAGTTATCTTGTCGTCTATTATCCCGCACCACACGTTGACGACTCATTGTACCTGAAATAGAGTTCCCCTTATCCAGTGAGGATTTTCAACGCTCCAGTAACGGAAGTTGTGTCGTTTAACAGTTCCATTGTTGTGAAATCTGTATTCGCCAATGAAGAGAATTTCTGTTAAGAAATCCACGTCAGCAAATGACATCCGTTTTTTAAAGTCATCTCCGAGAAGTCCCTGTTGTTGTTGATAGTAAGTATGGAATTTATGGCGGTGCAACATATGCAGTACAGATACATAACTGGTGTCCAGTTCATTTTCAATAACCCGTAAGCATGTATGCGGGTTGTACGCAGTTTCATTTTGAACAACTTACTCGTTATTTCCAGATGTCATAGGACCATTCCGAACTGGGGTGGGGGGAGGTAATACACGAAATGACCCCGTTTTACGTAACCGTCTTTCAAGACTTCAAAATCTAACTGCACTTGGTAGCCTTCGTCCAGGAAATCACTGTTGATACAAGCGTCTGACTCCCCGTGAATTCTGCCTTGCTTGCCTATAATGTAGTACCATATTCACATAATCGTCCCGTGAATACATAATGTTTCCTGCAAAGAATACGGTGTGCTGTTTCATGAGCCCTATGTATGAAGTCCATACCGCTGTTAGAAAGTTTTCGAGACGTACGTGCGCAGTTGCTTGGTTGAATAGGTGTGCCATAACGTTGACAGTGCGCTTCATTCTTTGTAGCCGTTTGTCATATGATAGTTGCATGATATTATTCCTTCTTATGTATGCTTTCTCTGAAAAGGTTAAAAATGACTTTTGAGACTTAAGGTAGTTAAACCTTAATTACGAATGCCTTTACGAGTATAATATAAAAATAAAATTAAAAAGCTCCTAACTAGCTTCGAACTCTGAATTTCTGGGAAAGATCACATGCTGGCTGCGATTAGTACCACGTAGCCACTCTAGGCGACGAACTGTAGGTCTCGTAACTCTGTACTAGTGGAATAATCTACACTATCACTTCGAATCTGATTTTGTATGCTATAAGTTCTGAAGTCAAATGTGCAGACAGTTTTACCTTGCTGCAAACACCATGGTATGCTAAAGAATCATGTCTCTCTTACTTAATCCCAGATAGTTGCAACCATTCCCTACGCATGGAGTATGTACCTATTACTTGGTTGAATGTGTCCAGCATAATGTTTTAGGTGTATTTCTCCGTAGTCGGTGCTTACGTTGCTATATTTATCAAGTCTATTTATTATAACTTCCTTAGAAGACTATCTGAGACTTCATAAAAGCCAAGTCTTCGCAAAGGATGCCTAGGGGATTACGAAATGAAAATTTTAAAAAGACGTGACTCAATAAGGGCTTAAAACTCTCACTGTTCCAAATATCCTACTCACGTACATCTATCTATCTATCTATCTTAATCTGTTTACCCTCCAGGGTTGGCTTTTCCCTCGGACTCAGCGAGGGATCCCAACTCTACCGCCTCAAGGGCAGTGTCCTGGAGTTTCAGACTTTGGGTCGGGGGATACAACTGGGGAGAAGGACCAGTAACCCTCCCAGGCGGCCTCACCTGCTATGCTGAACAGGGGCCTTGTGGGGGATGGGAAGATTGAAAGGGATAGACAAGGAAGAGGGAAGGAAGCGGCCGTGGCCTTAAATTAGGTACCATCCCGTCATTTGCCTGGAGGAGAAGTGGGAAACCACGGAAATCCACTTCCAGGATGGCTGAGGTGAGAATCGAACCCACCTCTACTCAGTTGACCTCCCGAGGCTGAGTGAACCCCGTTCCAGCCCTCGTATCACTTTTCAAATTTCGTGGCAGAGCCGGGAATCGAACCCGGGCCTTCGGGGGTGGCAGCTAATTACAGTGGCGGACCTCACGTACATCTACCATGCATAATTCCGCGCAGCTACTTTCGCCGTGAAAGGTCGACGCTTATAACTCTGTATTCACGAAGAGAGCGAATGTTACCGCTTGGAAACGTTACTGATGTGTTACAGCTTTATGAGTCAGTTTTATGCCTTTATTGACCGCTCTAATAGTGGTAATTACATGGCGTAAGCTATCACATCTGTTGTATATGATTTGCGTGCCATACACGATAAAATACTGTGAAAAATACGTTTCTATCAATTTCGATGTGATGAGACTACATAAAATGGTGGTAGACTGACATGGCTGTGATTGGTCGTAACCTATCAAGTTCTCTATGATACCGCGACCGCCCTTTTCTATCAAAATAAAGTGGCCTCTTGGAACAGCCAGGTGCGCAATTCTCTACTGCCAGCTGTAGGAGTGGCTATGGCTTGTACAGTACAGTAACATTTCATAAAAATGACTAGAGTATTGGACTCCACTCTACATAAAATGGTGCAGTGTTTTTGAGATGGGCCTCATTTATTACCTCTTGCACCGTTTTTGCATTAGGCGAGGAAATGTATATCGGGATAACTGCACATAAATTTGCTGTAAGATGTTGCGCAAGATATGACTAAGGGACATTTAATTCGTAGCAGGTTGCATATGTTCGGTAAAAAAATAGGGTCGGCTGTACCATCCGGTAGAATAGACTAGGGTGTTTTCTTTTTCAGAGATTATTCTGAATTTTTGTGATCTAGGATAGGTAAGCCTACACTTTATTACGGCGTTATTGTGTATTTTGTGTGTATTTTAGGTGGTGATTTGAGCCACCATTAATGATTAATTTTAGGGCCAGGTCAACAGCTTTAATTAACAAATATAAACACAACGCTTCAGTTCGCATAGTAAAGTAATGTTTACACAACCTATGTAAGTCACTGAGCACGCCTAGATAAGATTTGCATTTGTTATATTAGTAAGGTACGTGTCTGATCAGTGGTAAATAGGAGATCATGCATTCTCTAGTAATACATTCCTCATTCTCATTCATGTGTGTAATGGATGATCAGCTCATTTTATTCATACTCTGTAATTAACAGGAGGCAAGTGATTTAAAGCGTCAAGGAGTTGAAGTTGGAATACAGAAAATGAACTTCATGACAAACAATCACGGCCGCGGAAACTTAATTTTGGTATAATGTTAACATAGACGACCAGCCATGAAGGCACTATGATTCTAGAAATAAACAATGGTGTTAACAGATAATAAGTTTAATTAAAAGTTGAAAGTGTATTCACAGATCATTTGTTAGCATCCTGGATTAGGGCAGTTCTTATCTGCCATGTCCAGAAAAAATTGGTGTAATTAGATGATTAAATCTACCACATAATATTTGTTGAGGTGGAAGGAAGGTGGATTCTGTGAACATACATTGTCAGATTAAATACAATTAAGGAGTTTTTCGGGCAGTGGTGCCTAATCAAAATAATTGACACTTAAATTATTTAAATCTTGAATAAAATGTTGTTTTCTATTGAATTTCCCTACAAGTTTATCAGGCCACGATAACAGAGATTGATGTGATTTCATGATTTTTTGTGACATTAACGTAATCGGTCATGGAGTTTATATACTTTTGAGAATTTAATTTCGTTCATTTTTATTTATTATTAGATTTTTAATAAATTCTATTTGATTAAAACCTCGTCTGGAGCTTATTTTACCGTTAAATTAGCGTAGCCCATAGTAGTATAGTTATCCCCATGTAGCCTTGTCAGCAAGGACATCTAACGGTCCAACCCTGAGGTAAGTGTCGCGTGCACGGTAGGACCTAAGTATATTTTAGAGCTGAAGCAACATTCAAGAACCCAGATTGCCGCCACATCATGTTAAAGAATCGAGTTTGTGCACTGTTTATTGGTGTTGAAAGGTTATTGAAAGCTAGGAACCGTCTCGATACATTTAAAGGTACATTCAGGCACTCCTTAGCCAGTCTGTCTTCAGCAATATGACATTAATAGTTAATTTCAAAAATAAATGAATAAATCATTTATACAATTTACAGAAGTTTAATGAGTGTTAGATTTGCGTACAATCGTTTGAGCTGTTCCTTAAAGTAAAGTGATACAGCAAGTCAAACTGCGTATTAGCTCTGACATGAGATTTGGAGACTAGTGATATTCTTTTTCTAGCTGCTCACACATAATCCCCTCCTCTGCGAACCATGCGACCTTGCCGCGGTAGGGAGGCTTGCGTGTCCCAATGATGCAGATAGCCGAGCCGCAGGTGCAACCATATCGGATGGGTATCTGTTGAGAGACCAGACTAACGAATGGTTCATCGAAAGGGGGGTAGCAGCCTTTCGGTAGTTGCAAGGGCGGCAGTCTAGATGATTGACTGATACGGCCTTGTAATAATACTCAACATGGCTTAGCTGTGTTGATACTGCTACACGGCTGAAAGCAACGGGAAACTACAGCCGTAACCACCTCCCGAGGACATGCAGCTCTCTCTGTATGAATGATGTACTGATGATGGCTTCCTCCCGGGTAAAATATTCCGGAGGTAAACTAGTCCCCCATTCGGATCTCCGGGTAGGGACTGCACGAGAGGGGGCGATCATCAGGAAGATGGATACTGACATTCTGCGAGTCGGAGCGTGGAATGTTAGAAGTTTGAATCGTTGTGGTAGGTTAGAGAATCTGAAAAGGGAGATGGATAGGCTAAAGTTAGATGTAGTTGGTATAAGTGAAGTACGTTGGCAGGAAGAAGAGGATTTTTGGTCAGGCGACTACCGAATTATCAACACGAAATCAAACAGGGGTAATGCAGGAGTTGGTTTAATAATGAATAAGAAAATAGGGCAGCGGATAAGCTACTATGACCAGCATAGTGAAAGAATTATTGTCGCCAAGATAGACACCAAACCAATGCCCACCACAATAGTGCAGGTCTATATGCCTACTAGTTCAGCGGATGATGAAGAAATTGAAAGAATATATGAGGAGATAGAAGATTTAATACAATATGTCAAAGGTGACGAGAATCTAATTGTGATGGGAGACTGGAACGCAGTGGTAGGCCAAGGAAGAGAAGGTAATACAGTAGGAGAATTTGGATTGGGACAAAGGAACGAAAGAGGAAGTCGGCTGGTTGAATTCTGCACTGACCATAATTTAGTCCTCGCCAATACTTGGTTCAAACACCCCAAACGACGGCTGTATACGTGGACGAGACCTGGAGACACTGGAAGGTATCAAATAGACTTCATTATGATTAGGCAGAGATTCAGAAACCAGGTGTTGGATTGCAAAACTTTCCCAGGAGCAGACGTGGACTCTGACCACAACTTGTTGGTCATGAAATGCCATCTGAAGTTGAAGAAATTGAAGAAAGGAAAGAATGCAAAAACATGGGATCTAGACAAGTTGAAAGAAAAGAGTGTGATGGATCGTTTCAAGGAACATGTTGCACAAGGACTAAATGAAAAGGCCGAAGGAAACACAGTAGAGGAAGAGTGGAGAGTCATGAAAAATGAAGTCAGTAGGGCTGCTGAAGAAATGTTAGGAAGGAAGAGAAGATCAACTAAGAATCAGTGGATAACTCAGGAGGTAATAGACCTGATTGATGAACGACGAAAATACAAGAATGCTAGAAATGAAGAGGGCAGAAAAGAATACAGGCGATTAAAGAATGAAGTGGATAGAAAGTGCAAGGTAGCTAAGGAAGAATGGCTGAAGGAGAAGTGCAAGGATGTCGAAGGCTGTATGGTCCTGGGAAAGGTAGATGCTGCATACAGGAAAATCAAGGAAACCTTTGGACAAAGGAAATCTAGGTGCATGAATATTAAGAGCTCAGATGGAAAGCCACTTCTAGGGAAAGAAGACAAAGCAGAAAGATGGCAGGAGCATATCCAACAGTTGTATGAAGGTAAAGATGTAGATTATTTCGTTCTGGAACATGAAGAGGCTGTTGATGCTGATGAAATGGGAGACCCAATTTTGAGGTCAGAGTTTGACAGAGCTGTGAGTGACCTAAATAGGAACAAGGCACCTGGAATTGATGATATTCCCTCTGAATTACTGACTGCCGTAGGAGAAACCAGCATGGTAAGGTTATTTCATTTAGTGTGCAAGATGTATGAGACAGGAGAAGTCCCATCCGATTTTCGGCAGAATGTTGTTATACCTATTCCCAAGAAAGCCGGTGCTGACAGGTGTGAAAACTACCGCACTATTAGTTTAGTATCTCATGCCTGCAAAATTTTAACACGTATTATTTACAGAAGAATGGAAAAACAAGTTGAAGCTGAGTTGGGGGAAGATCAATTTGGCTTCAGAAGAAATGTAGGAACACGTGAAGCAATCCTGACTTTACGTCTGATCTTAGAGGATCGAATCAAGAAGGACAAGCCCACGTACATGGCATTCGTAGATCTAGAAAAGGCATTCGATAATGTTGATTGGACCAGGCTATTTATGATTCTGAAGATGATAGGGATCAGATACCGAGAACGAAGAATTATCTACAACCTGTATAAAAATCAGTCTGCAGTGATAAGAATCGAGGGCTTTGAAAAAGCAGCAGCAATTCAGAAAGGAGTGAGGCAAGGCTGCAGTTTGTCCCCTCTCCTTTTCAATGTTTACATAGAACAGGCAGTAAAGGAAATCAAAGAGAAATTTGGAAAGGGAATCACAGTCCAAGGAGAGGAAATCAAAACCTTGAGACTTGCCGATGATATTGTTATTTTATCTGAGGCTGCAGAAGATCTCGAGAAGTTGCTGAATGGTATGGATGAAGTCTTAGGTAAGGAGTACAAGATGAAAATAAGTAAGTCCAAAACAAAAGTAATGGAGTGCAGTCGAACGAAGGCAGGCCATGTAGGAAATATTAGATTAGGAAACAAAGTCTTAAAGGAAGTAGATGAATATTGCTACTTGGGTAGTAAAATAACCAACGATGGCAGAAGTAAGGAGGACATAAAATGCAGACTAGCACAAGCAAGGAAGAGCTTTCTTAAGAAAAGAAATTTGCTCACTTCAAACATTGATATCGGAATTAGAAAGATGTTTTTGAAGACCTTTGTGTGGAGCGTGGCATTGTATGGAAGTGAAACATGGACGATAACTAGCTCAGAAAGAAAGAGAATAGAAGCTTTTGAAATGTGGTGTTACAGAAGAATGCTGAAGGTGAGATGGATAGATCGAATCACGAATGAAGAGATACTGAATCGAATTGGTGAGAGGAGATCGATTTGGCTACATTTGACGAGAAGAAGAGATAGAATGATAGGACACATCTTAAGACACCCAGGACTTGTTCAGTTGGTTTTTGAAGGAAGTGTAGGTGGCAAGAACGGTAGGGGTAGACCAAGGTATGAATATGACAAACAGATTAGAGCAGATGTAGGATGCAATAGTTACGTAGAAATGAAAAGGTTAGCACAGGATAGGGTGGCATGGAGGGCTGCATCAAACCAGTCTATGGACTGATGACTCAACAACAACAACACATAATCCAAAAAAATCAATTTCGGTATTAGTGAATCTATAGCGAGATTCGTTTGTTTAATCTGAATATGCTGCTTAAGCAGTAACTACTTATAGCGACCAGAAATTCAGTCTTACCTGTATTATAGAAGTGCCCTCCTAGGAAGTGGTACCAGATATCTTCTAAAGCAAACAATAATCTAGATGATGAATTAACCAACATACCTGAAAAGAAAAGATGAGTATGTCTGAATTTCAAAATGATGCCACTCACAAAGCCGAATTACATAATTGATTTACAAGTTAATACAAATAAGAATTACTCTATGTATCTGTTTTCCGGCCACTAATGAGTTCTGTCAAGGTTGAACCAAATGTAGTTAAATTCACCATTACATCACTGCATACACACCTGTAGGAGTACGGGAATAGGTACACACGATGGAAAACTATTTACGTTACATTCCGTTCAAGATCAGGCGAGTTTAGCAGCGGACGAGAATAGCATGCATTGTTATATCCTCCATAAAATAGACGAAGTATGTTATACTTTCTTATTGTTATTCTTCTCCTTGCGTCATCAATCCTAAGATTTGTTTGTGGTGGCACAAGCAACTCTTCACTGTTCTCATACTTATCCAAGTCCCTTCAGAGTTGTATAGGAGTGAAAACTATTATACCTTATCATCTGGTCGATGAACTGCAACCTCGGTCTCCTGCTTGCATTTCTTCCCTCCCCCGCTCTTTCAAGAATTGTTTTTAGCATTCCTTCGTGTCCTTGAACAAACCAATCCACAGATCATCTCTTGCAAATTAGGTTCTACAAGAACACCTTCGCCAATTCAACCATCCGTAGAATGTCTTCGTCACTTTTTACCACCCAGTAAATTTTGAACATCCTCCCGTAACACCACATTTCAAAGGCCAAAATCATTTTTATGTCAAGTTCCCCGATTGTTCAGGTCTCACTTTCATATGGTAGCATACTCTATACAAAGGTTACCAACAGATTTATCTTGAGGTGCTTGTCTATGCTGCTTGGGTACGCCTCTCATCAAAAGCGTCAAATCCGAGTTTATTCGGCTTAAAATCTCACTAATTGACATCCCATCTAATTTTATTCTGCTTCTGAGGTATGTGAAAATCTCCACGTTCTCCAGCCGCTCCATCTCCGGCGTGCAGTTCGTGTGTCTGCTTCTTAACAGGATTTTGATCTTTGTTTGGTTTATTTTCATGTTAAAGATTTCGAATGAGACCTCCACCTCCTCTAGGATCACTATCAGTTCCTACTCACTTTCAGCCAGCACAGCGATGTCTTCTGCGAATCTTAGCTAGTTTACTATCTCTCCCTGGATCCATACTCCTCCCGTTTCGCCTAGTTTCTCCGTCACATCATCCATAGCTATCGGGATTGAACTGATAAGGGTGGAGTGAGCAACCTTGTCTCTTCGCTTGTTTTACGACATCATCTTCCTCATATTCACCGCATCTCACCACAGCTATAACTACCTCATCCCCGTAAAGCTCCTGTCCTTGTATTTTATACCCACCTCCTTCAATAAAGCAAACTACCCCTTCCAGTCAACTTTAATCAAACGTTTTGCCAGATCGATAAAAGCAATGTACCTACCTTGATCTTCTCTCAGTCAAATTTTAAGAATCATTTTTAGATCTAAAATTGTTCATCGTGTTCCCCTTTGACTCATAAATCCATACTCATCTTCTGGAAGTAACGTATCTATATTTTTTGCAGTCCTTCTCAGAATTATTGCTGTAAGTAGTTTGCATGCATGGGTCACAAGACTTATTGTCTTGTACTGATCACATATCCTTGCCTCACCTTATATGAAAGTGAGACATCAATTTTTTTGTAGTCTGATCGAAGATGTAGGTTTCACTGATTTTCACTAGATAGAATAATTCTTCACGGATCTTGCCACCAGCGAAGTTCATGAATTCTGCTGGTAACTCTTCATTGCCTGGAGCCTTTGCGTCGTGTAATGATATCGTGGAAAAACTCAAATCAATCCGAGGTACGGAGTCATCTCCCTTTCTGTCTTCCACCGCCTCATCGTTCTAATAAATTACTATACCGGATCTCTTAGAAAGGAAGGTACGAAAGTAGGCCACGAAAGACTGCCGAAGACGGGATTTTTTTTTGCTAGTTGCTTTACGTCGCACCGACACAGATAGGTCTTATGGCGACGAGAAGACGGGATTAACAATGCCAAGGTACAAAGAAACCTAAGAAGGGAAGCTATCGGATCTCCCGACTCAATCGTCACAAAACTTTCTGGGATGAACAAGCAAGAGACCAACGGTGAAGTGCAGTATCGCGCTCTCACCCTCAACCCTTAAAACAAGGCCTATGAAATAGGGTGGGCGACGGTAATGTTTGCAATCTTAACGTGCCAAACACACAGTGACAGACTAATGGCCTGTCGCAACAATAGCTGCGAAAGAAGACTTAAAATGAAACTGATGATAAAGGAAGCGTAACGGAAAATATATTGAACTCCGGAAGACAATTTTTATGTCTTTCAACGTACATTTCCGTTGTGACTATATATATGGAATTTTTGAACCTTGGGAATTGCCCTATAATAATCGTATTGTGCATGCTTTGCAAGAGTTATGTTCTAATGACTTAAAGTTGTAGGCTGCAGTTCACTGCAAATAACTGCATTTGAATGTCCTATTCATTGACTGATTTTAGTATTTCATTGTAAACTATGTTATTTGTGACGTACCCTTCAGTTTTGGGTAACCGACCCTGATGCGGTGTAGTTATAAATTTAATTTTGACATTCCTCGCAGCCTTTTTTTTTTTTTTTTTTTTTTTTGCTAGTTGCTTTACGTCGCACCGACACAGCTAGGTCTTATGGCGACGATGGGACAGGAGAGGGCTAGGAGTGGTAAGGAAGCAGCCGTGGCCTTAATTAAGGTACAGCCCCAGCATTTGCCTGGTGTGAAAATGGGAAACCACGGAAAACCATTTTCAGGGCAGCCGACAGTGGGGTTCGAACCTACTATCTCCCGAATACTGGATACTGGCCGCACTTAAGCGACTGCAGCTATCGAGCTCTGTCCTCGCAGCCTTAACTCTATTAAATGCCAAATATAACTCACCATGGCTGAAAACGCACCGAGATAAGTAAATACCTACTTTCTTCAAAACTTTGACACTATGCTTTGTTAATGGTCATTGCGAAAGTAAGGCGTAATGGGAACTGCCTCCAAATCAGTTTTATGTATATATATATTACCAGCTACTTGGAAGCACTTTAAATGACTTATAATTTTGTCACACATTTCTCTATCTTACGCACTACGTTTATTAAACCAAAGACCATGTACACATTTCTTATAAGCATTACAATTGCGCCAACTTTCAAGTTTAATACATGTGGTGGCGTATCAGATGGCATAATGGAGTGTAGGTATTCTGTGGGTATGCTGCTTATGAAATCTGTGTCATCATCATCATCATCATCATCATCATCATCACCATTATATGACAACAGAGTATTGACACTGTTGTGTTCCCTAAAACTTCCTGGGATTAGGTGAAGAACATCCTCATTTACACTGTTGTAGTCATCATTGAAGGCACTTATAATTGCTCTGTAATTTTTTTCACAAGTTGCTTTACGTCGCACCGACACAGATAGGTCTTACGGCGACGAAGGAACAGGAAAGGGCTAGGAGTAGGATGGAAGTGAACGTGGCCTTAAGTACAGTCCGTGCATTTTCCTGTTATGAAAATGGGAAACCACGGAAAGCCATCTTCAGAGCTGCTGACAGTGGGATTCGAACCCACTATCTCCCGAATACTGAATACTGGCCGCACTTAAGCGACTCCAGCTATCGAGCTCAGTCTGTCATAGTAAGCTGAAAAATTCAAGTCTACACAATTGCCGAAAACATTTTACCAATGAATCGTTACTTATGAAGTCATTGGGAGCTCTTATTATATCATTTCCTATTTCACTTTTAATTTAATTATTTCCTAGTTGTAGTAGCCATGTCACGAATTCCTTTTCAGAAGGCTTTGCACGGATATTTGTTTTCAAGTGCAAATACTTTTTCTGGCCATATTTGAGCATTCTGGATCCATACCTCACTTAAATGAGCTCTTCCACCACAGGAAGAAACCAGTAAAAAATCTCTCCACAAATAGGACTATTTGACAGCTCATTTGTTTTCCACACCTCATAATTCCTTTCGTAGGCGATTCCAAATATATACTGTCAATATAGGAATCAACGAAGCTTCATCAATAATAATAATAATAATAATAATAATAATAATAATAATAATAATAATAATAATAATAATAATAATAATAATAATAATAATCATGGCTGATTTGCGCAAAATGTCTGCTTCTGAGCTGTTGCATTTAATGCACGAAACTGAACTTCCTGTTTCTGGAAAAGACACACCAAACTTTTTTTGAGTTGTCTTACCACCTGTTAATAACAAAGCTGCAATTCCAGTCCAAGAAGCAGCGATTGCAATCTCACCTTTGGTTCAAATCATGTATACTGAACGTGAATCGATAAATGTTTCCCCCTAGCCTCCTGAAGCTTCTAACAAAAAAAGATTTTCTGACTTGGTTTCACAGAGCTATCAACCGGACTTACATAGATCTGCGTAGACAACTATCACAGAGCTCTCTATCCGGCTAACATAGGAGGATCAGCAAAGACAACTTTCATAGTGCATTGTATTTTTCGAATAAAATACTATTTTACGCAAATATTTTTTTGCTAGGGGCTTTACGTCGCACCGACACAGATAGGTCTTATTGCGACGATGGGATAGGATAGACCTAGGAGTTGGAAGGAAGCGGCCGTGGCCTTAATTAAGGTACAGCCCCAGCATTTGCCTGGTGTGAAAATGGGAAACCACGGAAAACCATCTTCAGGGCTGCCGACAGTGGGATTCGAACCCCCTATCTCCAGGATGCAAGCTCACAGCCGCGCGCCTCTACGCGCACGGCCAACTCGCCCGGTAATTTAGGCAAATAAAGAACTCAAGTGAAATATGTCATTTTTCTAGTAATCCTGATATGGAGACCTTTCTTTTGATGTGTAACACATAGGCATTAGTATTGCAGTTTTCTTACAGTATTGTAGTATACGTTCAAATTGAATACAGTGTATGTATAGACATGTAAATGCTGAAATTGCGTACAACACCTTGAATTTTCAAATGTTATATAGGCCTACTCAATTCATTCTACACCATGATAATGCAAAAAAATTTGCACCTCAAACCGTGAGCACATAGACGTCACTGGAATCACAGTCAGAAGTGTTGCATGTATCACCAACATCAAACTTGTTGTCCAACAAGTTCAGGAATAGTAGTACAGTGTCCTGTGTCACATATACAAATGCCTCCCATACACAGCAAGGCATAGTCTGGTACTGAACTGGACACAGCTGACTGTGTACAAAAGAATGCAACTTCAAGATGAAGATCCTGTCATGCACGTTGGTATTCTTCTCAACATCACGTATGTGTTCTTCCACACGTCGTGCAAACAGTTCGTACTGGCGAAATAAATAGACGTCAAGAGGCTGACAGTACATTGTGCTTTTAAGTGGTGTGATTTTTGTGTGCCAATTTACATCGCTGTGTCCGAAGGCTTTGGTCGACAAACTTCTGTCGGTTTGACAAGACCATGAATCCAGCAACAGAAATGATGCTCACTTTAGTTCCGGCTCCAGTATTTTACACATCCAGTGCCGCACGAGAACTCGACATCTTACCACTAGTGCTACAGTCATATTTATATTAGGAGGTTGGTTACGCTGCAGTGTCGGAAGCACGATTGCCAACTTTAACACCCGCTTTCTGAAAGCAGATTAGCAGTTTCTTTGTGCGGCATGCTGATATGGACATAAGCAACTGAATGGTGTGATGAGAAGTAGATACGTTTTGAACAGCAGCTTTAGTATTTTCCCTGAACACATAGTGTTTTATTTGACGCGAATCCATACTCAAATCGACTTTGGTCCGTACTAAACACCATGTTGATATCGACTGAATTATCAAAACTACAGGCTGAAATTTGCATACAAACTCTCAATGTTGTAGTCCTCAAGGCGATGTCAAGAGTAACATGCCTCCTAGTAACGAACTTCATGATCTTCTGTGATGTGATTTAGTGAAGGATATACTACTGGCTTGGAATTGGGAAATGTCCATCAATAAAATTCTTCTTTCGCCTACTTCTTTAAATGACATAAGTGTCCTATGTTACGTGAATTCCGGAATTTGGTGTATATCTGCTCGCGAATTCAACATTTCTCTGTTGTAGCGTCTCAAATTTCTCAAGTGTCTTTACAAGTCGTCTCACTTTTACCCGTTGTGCCTTAAGTTTTCGGGCAGTTGCTGCAACTATTTTCTTTGCAATCTTGACACTGTCGTAAATACTGCATATAAAAAAACTGTTCGCCTGGCGGGACGTCAGTTAGAGTCAACAACAAAAAGTCGAAGAATGAGGAGACAAGATCGCGGGACCAGCTAAAGTAGTCTGGCCAGTCAAATACTAATAGAGAATCGCCATTTCCATTCTTGATAATAATACAAAAATTCCTATATAACAGCATTGGCTTGACTTACAGCGTGTTGCCGTTTCTCTTCCTTGACGATTTTGTCCTGAAAGTAACGAGCGACACTTTCAACACACGTAATTATTGGTCGCATACATGTAAATGAGCGAACTTGTGATTCTTGATACCAGGGCACGGAATGTTTAATTAAACTAAAACTTTACCTCGTCTTACTTCAAAATAAGCATAAGAGTTATCTACGCTACAGAAAATTTGCCCAATTTCGCAGATATAGATGCAAATGAAGTTACAGGTCTGCACTCCAGGCAAGTAACTACTGTAATAATAGTGTTATTTGCTTCACGTCTGACTAACTACTTTTACGGTTTTCGGAGACGCTGAGGTGCCCGAATTTAGTCTCGCAGGAGTTCTTTTACGTGCCAGTAAATCTACCGACACGTGGAGCTAGGATCGAACCTGCCAAGTTGGGGTCAGAAGACCAGCGCCTCAGCCAGTCAGCCCGGCGTTACTACTGTCGACCAAAGTATTTATCTGTTCTCGAATTTGGAGATTGATTATGAAATAAGCAATAGGCCTATAGAAAAATTTAACAACGTCATCGTTTTCCTCATTTCATTTGACGTTATATCATATAGGTATCGAATTGTTAATTTATAAATTAGTATTTCTTATCACGGGTGGAACGCAATAAGTCCCATTTAAAACATGTTTTAACTATGCGTCAACTTTCAGGCATTATTTCCCAGAAACCCGTCATCTGATTGAATCGAAATTTTAACAAAATATGCATTGGGATATTGTATATCCTTTGTATACATTTCAGAATTTTATGTTTCCAAGAAGAGAGTCATCAGTTTTACATTTTGACATTTTCTTGGGTCGGGGTGTTTGGAAAATCGCGCTCTTGGTCGCGAAGGGATCATAACAAACTTCATGGTTATGCTGTATGACTGAAATACTTAAATGAATTATTTTTTATCTAAGTTCGTAATTTTGTTGGGTAAAAGGATATTGATCAGTAGCTGGCCGGTGCAGGGAAATTCGTGCGACGTTGTCGCGATAGTGCGGGACACGGCACCATGCGGCGCCTCTCTCGGAGTTGGAAAGTTCTACAAGTTGCCCTTATATGAACACAACATCCGTGCGATCGGGGGTCATCGCAGCTCTTTATAAAACGTGAACAAACTAGCACCCATATTATGTCATCTGTTTTCAGGAGACCCACAAAAGTTACAAGTCTATAATTCCATAGAAGTCTAGTACAGTTCATTTCCCCAGAAGAAAGTATTTGTGTGCACCGGAGGTAAATGGCACTAAGTAACATTTTCGAAATCAAAGTTTTGACATAGGTTTACTGTATTTTCTGCACTCATTTCCGGGATGCAACCCACTATCTCCTGAGAGGGATGATAAGCGACCTATCATGTTTGAGGTAAAAGGCAGAAAGTCCAGTATACTTCCACCAACAAAAGAAATAAACAATCTAAATCTGAGAAGTGTGTGTTAATAACTCAAAACGTATTTGTACGAGACACTTTTTTTTAAAATCCCAACATTTCATTCTAAAGAAACACAATATTAATTTGAAAGCAATTAATTTTTATTTGCTTTTTGGATTCTACGTACCTTATTTGTTACTTCTCCACGTATTCACCACCATTGTGAAGGTACTTGACACAACAGGGCACCAATTTTTGTGAAGTCTTCGTCATAGAACAACGCCGCCTGTGGTGAAAACCACCCAAGGCAGAAAGAGTGACGAAATTGTATACCGCCTATCCTCATGAACGTTAGCTTCAATCGCACACACCGACTTATCCGTAACGACGGACGGCTGGCCGTTCTGCGGAACGTCATTCGTATGTTGACGACCTCCGTTGAAGACGTTTCAGTTTATCCGTCAGTGCAGTTTCAACATACACCTCACGCACTTGGCGAAGACTCTCAACTGGTTTAATGTTTCATGCATTCAAGAAAAGAATCACACAATCCGCAGGTAAATATATTGTTTTGAATATTTTAAACACTCAATACAAGTTTGCCTCAATATGTGAATGTCATTTTTAAATTTTCTTTAACAAGTTGCACCGACACAGATAGGTCTTATGGCGACTATGGGACAGTAAAGGGATAGGAGTGGGAAGGAAGCGGCCGTAGACCTAATTAAGGTACAGCCCCAGCCACCATTTGCCCGGGTTGAAAATGGGAAACCACAGAAAACCATCTTCAGGGCTGCCGACAGTGCGTTTCGAAACCAATATCTCCCGAATTGTGGATACTGGCCGCACTTGAGCGACTGCAGCTACCGAACCGGGTGTGAATGTCTCCAACGTTGGATGTTGCGTGTGAACGGAGAAAGGAAGCCATTGCGCACGTTTAACATCGCAACCGTAGCGCTGCACTAGAAATATGCGGAAACGGTACTTACTAAAATCACACGCTCGTATTATTATGTGAAATAAGTTTATGGAGCTTTTCAATATAAACCGAGCAAGTGAAACAATCACTGAATAACATACTTTTATCTCCCCTGTAAAATTGCATATTTGTGACATTGTGGACTTTACCTCTGGGACAGATATTTTCACATTCCAACTGGCTTTCATTCGTTACATCTATGATTAACAGGCTAATAACAAAACTAATTACCCTTACTCAGCACATCCTTTGTTTGCCCTTCGCAACATACCAGGCTAATGACATCGCTGTCTTTCATTTAAAGTTATGATATCTCAATATGCGAATATTACTAAAAAAAATACATATAAATGATTCCTATGAAGTAACTCAATCCTGTCCGACTCGTTGGTTGAATTGCCTACGGTTCAGAGGGTCACGGGTTCAATTCCCGGCCGGGTCGGGGATTTCAACCGTCATTGGTTAATTCCAAAGGCTCGGGGACAGGGTGTTTGTGCTGTTCCAAGCATCCATGCAACTCACATACCACACATAACACCATTCTCCACCACTTTAACATGCAGTTACCTACACATGGCAGATGCCGCCCACCCTCATCGGAGAGTCTGCCTTACAAGGGCTGCACCCGGCTAGAAATAGCGACACGATATTATATTATTATTATTATTATTATTATTATTATTATTATTATTATTATTATTATTACTACTCTATCCTAGATACTACTGTATATTGCGCCCTGGTGGGGGTGTGATAAGCGTCATGCAATTGTAATTATTTATGGAGGAATATATATTTCATTTTCAGAAGCGAGAAGATCGTACTGTACATACAGTAAGAGCAGTCCAGGCCGAAATGGTATGGTGAAACATGCACAGACTATTGTCACCAAGTAGTATAATACAGGGATTCTGCGGCCACCACCACCACCAGTCTCCCAGAGGCCTCCTCCACCACCACCACAGCCAGAGGCCTCCCAGGGGTCTCCTCCACCTCCCGCGGGAAATTTGAATTTGTAAACAAAGCCACGTGCTTTTTGACAGCTATCATCGACAACAACGCATCGCTAACCTCAGTACTGCCATCTTGACGGGCCTAAACCTCAGTGGCACCAATTTAACCTAACTAGCGCGAGATTTGAATTTGTAAACAAATCCACGTGCTTTTTGACAGCTGTCATCCACCATCTTTAAATTACAGAGCACCGTGCTGCCCTCTTTATCGCAGTAGCTGCAAATTCGTCACCTGTCATCGGTAGTGCTGCCATCTTGGCGGGCCTAAACCTTAGTGCTACCAACTTAACCTCACTAGCACGAGATTTGAATCGGTAAACAAATCCACGTGCTTTTTTGAGAGCTGTCATCCGCCATCCTTAATCTATAGAGCATAGTGCTGCCCTCTTTAGCTACTTACCTTTGAAATGTGGTGGCGGATAATTTGAAAAATGCTTTTTGACAGCAGCCATCTTTAATCCAGAGAGCACCGTGCTGCCCTCTTTAGCTAGATACCCTTGAAATGTGGTGGCAGACAATTCCACGTGACAGCAGCCATCTTTGAGCACAGTGCTGCCCTCTTTGTGGTGGCGGGAAATTCTACATGCTCTTGTTTGGAAACAAAGTCACGCGCTTTTTCTGACAGCCGCCATCCGCCATCTTTAATCAACAGAGCACAGTGCTGCCCTCTTTAGCTAGATACCTTTGAAATGTGGTGGCGGCAAATTCCACGTGCTCTGGTTTGGAAACAAAGCCATGTGCTTTTTTGACAGATGTCATCCGCCACCTTTAATCAACAGAGCACCGTGCTGCTATCATGCGGGCACTTTCTTCAGCTGTCATCCGCCATCTTTAATCCACAGAACACCGTGCTGCCCTCTTTATGGTTACTACCTTAAGCACGTAGTAGCGGGCAATTTGAAAAGTTTTGTTAGCTATCATCCGCCATCTTTAATCAAGAGAGCACCGTGCTGCCATCTTTAGCTAGATACCTTTGAAATGTGGTGGCGGCAAATTGAAAAATTCTACGCGCTCTTGTTTGGAAACAAACCCATGTGCTTTTCTGACAGCTGTCATCCGCCATCTTTAATCTAGAGAGAACAGTGCTGCACTCTTTAGTTGAAATGTGTTGGCGGTAAATTCCACGTGCTCTTGTTTGGAAACAAATTCTACGTGCTTTTTTGAGAGCTACCATCCGCCATCTTTAATCAAGAGAGCACCGTGCTGCTCTCTTTATCTAGATACCTTTGAAATGTGGTGGCGGATAATTTGAAAAACTCTATGTGGTCTTGTTTGGTAACATACCTACGTGCTTTTTTGACAGCTGTCATCCACCATCTTTAATCAATAGAGCACTGGGCTGCTATCATGCGGGCAATTTCGTCAGCTGTCATCCGCCATCTTTAATCCACAGAACACCGTGCTGCCTTCTTTATGACATGTAGTAGCGGGCAATTTGAAAAGTTCTGTTAGCTATCATCCGCCATCTTTAATCAAGAGAGCACCGTGCTGCCATCTTTAACTAGATACCTTTGAAATGTGGTGGCGGCAAATTGAAAAATTCCACGTGCTCTTGTTTAGTAAACAAACTCACGCGCTCTTTGTCAGCTGTCATCCGCCATCTTACATCGTAAACCTCAGTGCTACACTCTTTAGGTACATACCTTTTAAATATGGTGGCGGATAATTTAAAAAGAAAAATTCTACATCACCCATCTCTCGACGCTAATTGCACAAGATGGTGGCTATACATGACTCCTTAAAGGTGCTTATGCAAGATGGCCGCTATACATAGGTTCTTATGAGACGCCCTTGGGATGCTTGCGCAAGATGACGGTTATACAAGGCTCCTTATGAGACTCCCTAGGGATGCTTGCGCAAGATGGCGGTTGCTCTTATGAGGCGGCTTAAGGGTCCTTTGCACAAGATCGCTAGAGACGCCCTAAGGATGCTTGCGGAAGATGGCGGACGCAAGATGGCGGCTATACACGACTCGTTATGAGACTCCTTAAGGGTGCTTGCGCAAGATGGCTGCTGCTCTTATGAAGAAAGCTAGCTTAGAGGCTAACGTGTCGTGCTAGTTCGATTCATTAAATTTGGGGCTTAAATGTAAAATGTTAAATATCTCGAAAACGGTGCATCGTAGAGCAAAACGGACAAAATGTTTCTGCCCAATACCTCGGTTCGCAGTATGGGGGACATGATATCATAAGAAAAACATAGTCTAATGATGAGATCAACGGTTCGGTTCCTACTTAGGCCCTTTGGCATTCGCTCTGTTTTAGCTTGTATTGAAGCAAGTCTTCGTAACATGATGAGGTCTAGCTATGGTAGAGAGCATAACGTGCCGTGCAGGTTCGATTAATTAAATTTGGGGCTTAAATGCAAAATGTTAAATATCTCGAAAATGGTACATCGTAGAGCAAAACGGATAAAATTTGTCCACCTGATACCTAGGTTTGCAGTATCAGGAACATGATAGCATAAGAAAAACATAGTCTAATGATGAGATCGACGGTTCGATCCCTACTTAGGCCCTTTGGCATTGGCAGCTATCTAATTCTACAAGATGGCGGCTAGACATAGCTTCTTATGAGACAGCTTAAGAGCGCTTGCACATGATGGCTGCTGCTCTTATGAGACGCCCTAGGGGTGCTTGCGGGAGGTAGTAGCGACAAGACGATGACTATACACAGCTCCTTATGATACGGCCTAGAGGTGCTCACACAAGATGGTGGCTGCTCTGATGAAGAAAGCTAGCTTTGCATCGTGCAGGTATCTTTACAGCGCTAAACCTCATACCTTTGAAATGTGGTAGCGGGTAATTTGAAAAATTCTACGTGCTGTTTTCTTAACAGCAGCTATCTTTAAACAATAGCGGCTATACATAAGCTGTTAAGGCCTCCTCTTATGTCAAGGCATAGCTCTATCGAGCAAGTTTAAACCTGCATCGGGATAGCTAGAGTAAGCACGTGCTGCAGTGATGACGTCATTATGCATGTTTAGACTTGCAAATCACTAAAGAAACATAACAAGACTACAATCGAACACTGCACTCTATGCCGTTAACTTTATCATGTGATCGGAACGTTGATTGAAGTGTTTAGAACACTAAATAAGTGATCAAGACTAAAATAGAACACTGTACTCGATACAACATGTCTTTAGAACATGTCAGGGGATACCTTTGTTCTAAGAAGATTAGATTACCGCACATTCCTTGTAGGGCTAATAGGCTAAAGGGCTAATGGGCAAAAGGGCTAATGGGCTAAAGGGCTAATGGTCTAAAGGGCTAATGGGCTAAAGGGCTAAAGGGCTAGGGGGCCTCTCCTCTCTTTATCTGGGCTTGAGACCGGCTGTACAACTAGAGGCGGAGTTAACACCCTAAGGAAGGAAGAATGTTGGGAAATAATCTATACGAATATAGCTACTCGATCGACTATATACTACAGATGGATGACTTAGGTGAGGGTAAGCGCTTACTTAATAATACCTATACGACGTAATTCATGCTCTATTTCAGAAATATCTTCTTTTTACTGTGTGTAACCAGCATCATGATAGGCTCTTAGCAGTTGTAAACGTTTTACGAGTACGTTGGGGTCTTTACAGTATCTTATATCTACATAGTGTAACAGAGGCTTGTTGTGAACTTTGAGTCTATATGCAGACAGTTGATGTGTAGGGACTTGTTTTGATGCAATACGTGCTTCAGCAGTAGCGTTTCTAGGTACAAACTTAACTTGTTTCGATAGCGATGAAGCGTTGCAATTTCCTTCTTCTTTACCTTGCATCTCTTCTTGAGATGTTTGCACTGCGACAGAACGTGTAGTAGGCTTAGGAAATGAAGTAAAATCATCAAGCTGTAATGGCAATGAAACATTAAGATTTTCTTCTTCTTCTACTTTCCCTTTACTACTGTTTTGATCAACATCATTATCCTTATTATCATAATCATGATCTTGCCTCTCTTTATCTTGAAGTTTGTGCTTAGTAACAGAACTTGCAGCAGGTCTAGACAACAAGGGAGAATTAAAAATCTCTCGCAGAGGTGTACTTTTTAAACATAAATCAGTGTTCGCTAGAATATGGTTGAGCTCTTTGTATTTTGTTCCCGATGAAGCTACATTAAACGCGGCTTCATGACGTTGAGCGTTGTATGCGTTCTTGAACTCTCTTCTACAATGTTTGCATTGAAAAATTGTCCTACATGATATCTCATGACGTCTCCTGTGATAGCTTCGGGAAAATGCTTTTCCACACTCTTCGCAAATATACCTAGAAATAGGTTTTTCCATGACGGACTTTTACCTTCTGCTAACAGATTCTTCTTTAAATCTACTTGACATTTGTTACTCTCTACTTCGATGATGCGAACAGCTTAGCGATTAGCAGTAAACTAACACAAAAGCGTATAACCAAGGTAGCAACAGTAAGGTGTAAGCCCATCAAGATGGCAAGAGTGAGGTTAGCGACGTTCTGTTGTTGGATTTTAAATTCCGTGCTATAACATGCATAAGGTGACAGCCTTGAGGTTTACCGCCGTAAAGATGGCAGCAGTGAGGTTAGCGACGTTCTATTGTCCTTCAATGTGAGGTTAGGGTCCGTCAAGAAGACAGCTGTCAAAAAAGCACGTGGCCAACTGTTAAACGTAGTGCTGTAGGGCGAGGAGCCGTTTGGCCCTAATTTGTTATTATATAAATTCATAATGTCTGATGTAGAGGGGGAGATATCCCAGGATGGACAGGTAGGAGAGGATGAATCGCTTACGATGGCGGATATGATGAGGGCTGTGGCTCTTCAATTTAAGTCGTTAGAAAAGTCTAATGAACAGTCTAATGATTCCTTAAAACAGTCTATGGAGCAAAATATTGATACCTTAAAACAGCCTATGGAGCAAAATAATGATTCCTTAAAACAGTCTATCGTACAAACTAATAGGTCTATAGAACAAAGTAATAAGTCTATGGAGCAGAAATTTGAAGAAATGCGGATCATTTGTGATAATAGTAAGATGGAGTTAGTGGAGCAAATAAGTGAGGTGCGGGACGCGTGTCAAAATTACGAACGCGAATTTACCCGAGGGCTAGACCAGGTACGCGAGGCGTGTCATAAGACGAAGGAGGAAATGAAAGAACATTTCGATTCAAGTCTGATCTGAGTGACCGAGAGGGTAGAGCGAGTTAGGTCCGAAGCATTGGAGGATAGAAACGAAATCAGGGAAAGGCTAGTGGCAGGACTCAATGAAATCACGACCCAGATATCAGCTGATCGTGATGAGTCAAAGGCACAGAATGACAAGATGCGAGAGGAATGTCGGCAAGGACGCGAGGTGATTAGGTCTCAGATCCAAGGCCATATCATTCAAGCCGCACGGAAAACTGACGAGATAGTGAAAAACGTGGAAACGCTACGTACTGACCACCAACGTACGGAAGCGAAGGTTTCGGTTCTGGAGTCAGAAGTTGAAACCCTCAAAAATAATCGTGAGGTTTCAACCAAATTAGCAGATGCGGGAGTCCGGATCGAAAGTTTAGATCACAGGTTGGAGGCTTGTGAAGATATAAATGATAAGCTGATCAAAGCGACCGAAGCGCTTGAAATACGGGAGCAGGAAACCGAAGAGTTGGAACGAAAATTAGGTAGTAAACTGGAAGAGTGCGTGGAGAGACAGTTCAAGACTAAGTTCATTGCGGATGTCAACGCGGATAAAATAGATGAACTACGGAAGGAAGTTGAAATTTTAAAGACGCACGAGGACAGGTCCGGTACTCGAGATTTTAACCTAGAGTATAGGGAGTTCGAGACCCCAGAGAACAGAGGGTTGAACAGGATGAAGGAGGAAAACTTGGCAGCTGATACGACAGGTTCGAAACTCCACATGGGAGACGGATCATCGTCGGCCTCTGCGAACCATGCGACGTCTCCTATAGTTCATTTTATTAGGATGTCAGATGACAAACCTCCCAAATTCGATTCTCGAGGGCAAATCACGCCAAAATGGTTCATCAGGGAGATTACAAAATACATCCAAGAGCACAGGATACCTGCCGACAAACAACTGCGGACAGTGGAAAAATTTCAGGACGGAGCGCCAGCGGTTTGGTTCAGGGCGTTTCTTTACACCTTTGATGACTTCATGGGGTTCCGCCAAGCCTTTTTACAGAAGTATTGGAGTATGGAATCGCAGCAGAATCTCAGGTCAGAGTTATACTCGAGACGATACTCTACTTCTGCGCCAACAAAGTACTCCGAGTACTTCACCGCACAATTTCACAAAATGCGCGAGTTAGACAATCCGGTCTGTGAGACCGAGCTCATAAGTGCTATTGCGAAGCAGTTGCCGTTCGAAATTCAGCGAATGCTGATTGCTTCTAATGTACGCACTGCAGTACAGGCGGAATGTCTGTTACGACAACTTGACCAGACGACCCATCACGGAAATGGTAGGCACCAAAGATCGTCAGAGCCGCAGGTCAATAATATTGAAATGGGGACAAGCCCGAAAACAGAGTCCACTAGAGACCAGAGCACGAACACCAGTCGTGAACTAACAACTTCTAACGGGAGAACGTATGAGTAAAATTGGCAACATAGACCGTGGAACAACCGAGGGACATTTCAGGAGAAAGGAGGACCGCAGTACCGGGGAAACTTCCAGAGAGATAGGGGATACCGTGGATATGAGGGAAGGAGGAATGACAGTCGGTCTTACCCGTACCCAGGACGGAACCCAACCCAGCACAGAGATCGTCAGAATGCATATAATGAATAAGAAAATCGACAGCAGAAGAGTGGGAGAGATATTGATGAAATCAACAGGAAATGGAAGGATGCCATAAGGAATCATGGCGGAAAGGAAGACAGGCCATGTAGTGTGTGGGATCGTGATAAAGAGAAACCCTACATAGAGGCGTCCATACAGAACATGGAGGAGCTGGAGCAGGAATCGAAGCGGTATCTTGAAGATTATTCGAGTAAAGAGGCTAATGGCGTTCGCAAAGGGGATAGGAACGCGTCCTGCACGGACAGATCACCGATGCTTCAAAATGAAGGTGGTTGCTCGCTGAATCCAAATGACCCTAGGTTCATCAACGAACGTCAACTAGGGGCCATAAGAAAAACAAGAGATTTTGAGTAGGAGACGAGGCGGATAAAGAAGAAGACGGAGAAGACGAAGAAAACGAGGCAGAAGAAGAGGGGGAAGGAGATGAAGAAGATGCCATAGGAGAAGAAGCCATGGAAGTAGATGTCCAAATGATCCGGCCTACATCAATAGCCAGACCATGTTCAGAATGTGGAAACCCAGACAGCGACGTCCTGGAGTTCATAGAAATGATTCGTCAATTAGAGGAAGAGAACGAGGCACTTCAAAAGGAGAATCATCAACGACGAAACGAGATTGTTGAAGCCAAGGAATTGATTGAGCTTAGAAGGATGTCAGAAACCAATTGATGACGCTATAAATACCAAAGTTATTAAAAATTTCATGTATGCACAAAATTTTTAAACGTAGCGTGGGAAATAATGCGCCCTGGTGGGGGTGTGATAAGCGTCATGCAATTGTAATTATTTATGGAGGAATATATATTTCATTTTCAGAAGCGAGAAGATCGTACTGTACATACAGTAAGAGCAGGCCAGGCCGAGATGGTATGGTGAAACATGCACAGACTATTGTCTCCACTGAGAATAACAAACACAATGAACGGCAGAATTAGAATTCTCAGAAATTGTGACGAAGGGGGAAAGAGAAAGGCACGAGTTGTTGACAAGTTGCGGAAAGTTTTCATAGCCCCGGGCAGAATAGGTAGTGGCCACAGCGCAGAGTGCCGGGTGCAGATTTCTAAGAAATGAGGCAGGGTATCTCCATGTACTAGCGGGAGTTGAACGCGGGGTTGGCACTGGAAGAAAAAATATGAGCCTTCCCGGTCACGTGGTTTAGGTGGACCAATGGAAAAATTCACTTGACCAAAGCAAGGCGACAACTTCGTATTGTAAGAAGCACTAGCGAGGCTAACTCCGCGGATTAAACTCATAGAATGAAGTGAGTTATCAATTCAGAATAATGTGGAATTTGGGAGCCTTACTATATTATGAAACTTATAAAAAGTTAATAATTGCGGGAGATTGCATGGTGTAATTCTGAGAATTCATGGACGCTATTCGTTGATTGGCTGGAGGCAAAGGACGCCACAAAAGAGCGCGAAATCCCAGGCCGGGATACGGCAGCTAAATTCGCAAATATATCCATTACCAGCGAACGATGATAGTTGAGAATTGGTATAGAGCCTTTGAGAACACAATTACATCATTGGATATCATATTTATGCCACTGGCAAAGGCGCAAATAGTCATATGAGGATATCGGGACTGCGCGTCCTGAGATAACCTCCCTTGAACTCGGAAGAGAGGGGATACGAGTATAAATATGAGGTCGTGGACAAGGACTGACAACTACTTTTGACAAAGCGTTCGAGCGGATACCACGCCTGGGGTGCGTGACAACTTCTGATATTTTGTTCGTGCCGTGATTACGCCAGGGGTGCGTGTGTGTACTTACTCGTGGAGTAGGGTTCGAAGTATTATATTGTTACATAGTACAGTGATTCATGACGTGATGTAGCTCATATTACAGTCTTGAGCAGTATACTAGTATGAAGTGTTTCAAATAGACAGGACTCAGTAAAGCATAACTTACGGAGTGTGGGATTCTACCAACAGATTAGGAAGTGCGTTACGTGTGAACGGTCACGAGTGTTTATGTCACCTAGTAAACAGTCGATTCTAAACTGATACCTGGTCAGCTACACGAACGTGGGACGGGAAATTCAAGTGCGCGCACGGGCCGTTGTAAAGGGGATCCCGAGGTATCCCATGTTCCTAGTGTCCGGGAAAGGACTGAAGAATGTATATCTACATTAAGTGGGCTAGGTACAAGGCCGAGAGTGTAAAATTTGTGAGTAGAATTTAGGGTGGAAATTATTCCAAAGTGCAACAGTTATTTCATTTGCTTTTATTCAAAATGTGTAAAGTTGAAAAGGGTCAAGGATTAATTCTTCAAGCTGGCATGAATACCAGTGGAATGCAGGACTAAGACTGGACGGGGCCTGTGCTTCTCGTCCGGCTTAGCAGACTACAAAAAAGAGATGAGTAACCTTTTCAAATATTTGTGGATTGCTATCGTTCGGGGGAGGATATCATATTATTTTATCATGGTAACTTGATTGTGAAACGAGCCGTTTCCCTCTCGTATAAATTCAAACATAGATAGACAAAGGGACAAATTAATATGTACATGATTAGATCGAGCACTCATCATAATTTTGATTATTAAATAGAGTATAGTAGGGTTGAGTTGTTCATTCAAGTGCTTGAGTTGTTTGATATGATATGGAGCACGTTTCACGTAAAGATAATGTTAATATTCATTTAGAAGTGTTTTCAAAGTGTTTTTCCATTATCGGAACTTTTATAGATATTAAGGCATGTGGTTAAGATAATCCAGATGTAGGGTTGCCAAGTGATTTAAATTGTTGTGGGACGGAATGAAGTCCATTGATTTGTTTGTAAATATCGCGAAGTTCGCCAGTGGACAAAATAATAATAATAATCTGTACGAGTGTCGAAGTAGTTACATTAATATTGGATAATATGTAAAGGCGTGTTTAATAATAATCTTTGAGAATAAAGGCACGGGCCTAGTTGGATAGACTGATTGCAAATCAAAGTAATTTAAATGTGGAGATATTATGTGGCATGAATATTTTATTTGGACACTGAATCCGATTTTAACACTAATTGTTGATTTAACGTTTTTTTGGACTCCATAATAATCATAAATAAATTTGGTAGAAACGAGATAGGCATGTTTGATAACATGGTCACGCTATGCTTGAGGCCCAGAGTGATTTGAGCCAAAAGTTGAGATTTGGAGTTTGTGGGACAGAAATCCGGCCCGAAATGAAAGTGAATTGTACTGATGTTGATGAAGAAATAGATGGATCTTAAGGCCCACATAGAGGTTGTATTTCTATACCGGTGATATGAGTGGCAGAATAGAGACCACACACCGAGGGTTAATTAGTGAAAATGTTTTGAAGAGTTCCGATGGATAAATGGCCTTCAAAATGGAAAAGGAAGGAATAATTTAACACTTGCAGAGATTGGAGGGATTTGCCCAACTGCGAGGTGTTATGGGATTTGAGAATTGTCTTAGGAGCATATGGTCTCCATGAATTAACGACAGTACGAAAATAAGGTTGCGGGTTCGAACACTATTATGTCCCGACCGATGTGAATTCGGATCTTGGTGATTTCTGTTTGGGAGAGAACGTATGTGACTAAATTATAAAGATGGGGAATAAAAATAAAGATTCTCGAAAGCATAAGAATATTAATAATAATAATAAGATTCCAAGTAAATCATGTCTGGATTGATTAGTGCCAAAATAAATCGGAATTGTAAAAGGGGTTATGCGTTAAACATATTAAGAGTGGACTACCGTGTAACAAGCGAAATATTTTTTTTAATTAATGATAATAATAATAAAAATAAAAAATATTTGAAGTAGAAGAAGAATTTTTTATTTTTATTTATGAACACAATAATGATGGATGGAATTGAATTGAAAATATTGAAATTTTCAAACCACTTTAATAATGAAAATATTTGAAGTATAAAAAAAAGGAAGCTACTTTTTTGAAGAAGAAGAAGAAGAAGAAGTAGAAGAAGAATTTACCTTTTTTTAAAAAAAATTATTTTGGACATAATGATGATGTTGGGAGTTGAAATGAAAAATTTGAGATTTTTAACTGATAATAATAATAATGAGAATATTTGAAGAAGGAGAAGAAGAATAATCAACGAAGGTACTTTTTTATTTTTATTTTTTTGATGAGAATAATAAGAGCGAGAAGTTGAAGTATTATAGCGAGGATGATTACGGGTTACGATAATCACGATTTCCACTATTAATAAAAATAATAATAATAATAATAATAATAATAATATTTTTTAATATTTTTATTTTATTTTATTATTTCGGATGCTGATGATGAATGATACTAGGGAAGTCAGCTGGCGAATTAACGTAATAATGTCAAGTGTTGTGAATAATAAGTTAAGTTAATAGTTGTAAAATGAAGGCAAATCCCTACATCTGGACCATTAGGTTATAGTCGCTTTGTCGTTTCCTTCAACTAACGATTAGCATATCTTGGTTAGGAACCCGGGGAGAGTTTGTAGTTTCCCGGGTTGGTCTCATCTCAATCAAAGTGGAGGCGATAACATAGTCCATGTGATCGCGCCCACTTAGCCAACAGGTAATTGGTCCACGACCAAATATGGTCATGGTGTTAACGGAGGTAAATCTGATACCTTCAGATATCAACGGTTCTACCACCCAAATGGAAGGGTGGTCAAAAGTGATAAATATTATGTAATCATTTTTCAGGAATAATTTGCCAAATTACCGGCAAATCAAGGGTCAACAGATTTTGATTGTGTGTAAAAATTAATTTGTTTACTTAAATAAAATGCTCCTTTATCATTTGCAAGGAAACAGTTCCAGGTTCTTGTTCTTGTAGAATAGTAAACCCTTGGTGACCGTTTAAATATCCGTCCCCATCCCTAGGATGGAGCCTTCATAATTTCCCTTTGATCTGAATATATATATAATTTGTGTGTTTAATGATGAGCCCTAAAGTTAAAGATTAGAGTGTCCCGTTCAACACTGTAGTACTGATTGGATGGCGCCCTTACATTTAGTTTAAGATCTTATATCTCAATGTATATTTCTTATTGTGTATTAGTTGCGATGGATTCGGACCGTAACACTCCCTGAGATAAATGCTGGTTGGGACTCAGGCTTTGAGCGGGTACAAGATGTATATATGATAATCACAAATATTGAATAGAGGTCATTTCATTTACAATGACTGAAAAACGGCGTCTCTCGTAAGACCTCTCTGTGGTCTTTGACTGGTCTTTGACTGACCTTTGACTGCGGTAACAAAGGTTCAAATCTAGCTGACTATATATGAAGTCAGTGATAGGTACAACGTGGAAGCTCGATAGATTTTTCGGCATCACCAGTTTCAACTGTCAGTTTCATTCCATTAAGGAACTACAACTATTCACTTACAATTTTTTCCAAGGAGTGGCAACATACCTGTACATCGACACTGTGACCCTCGTCGTAGTAACTCACCTCTCTTTTTTTCTGTAAAGATGTGTGCCTTAGACCAATTAAGTAGGTTGCCTAGCTTGACTGAGGAATAATTTGTGATATATTCTAAACCATACATTTACCGGGCGAGTCAGCCGTGCGGTTAGGGGGCGTAGCTGTGAGTTCGCATCCGGGAGATAGTGGTTTCGAATCCCACTGTCGGCAGCCCTAAAGATGGTTTTCCGTGGTTTCTCAATAACACACCAGGCAAATGCAGGGGTTGTACCTTAATTAAGGCCACGGCCGCGTCCTTCCCATTCCTAGGCCTTTCCTGTCCCATCGTCGCCATAAGACCTATCTATGTCGGTGCGACGTTAAGCAAATAGCAAAAAAAAAACCATGCATTTCTAGTTTCCTTCACAACCAGTTGTGTTTCAAATTCTATTACAACGCTGACGTAACAACATTCACTCGGCTCACACCAACTCACACATTTCATACCATTCTACTCGTTTGAGGAATCTCTCCTTTACACTCCATTTACGTTAACCGTGGAGGGGAAGAACAAGCTGGCGCTCACACTCGCTTGCTCCCAAGTGGGAAGCAGGTAGGAATGAAAAATCTGCATTTCTCATCTTGCAGCGACACACAGCCAAGAACGGCAGCTCCCCTTCACATTCCTGTTCCAATGATATACAACATAGTATCCGCGTGTTCCTCCCGAGTACTGCGCTGGAAAGTCATTATATTACACCCAGTGTTACAGAAAAATTAGAGATGAACTTTTGTCGCAGAGCACATGGGAAGGGAATTGTGTCAGCAAGAAATAGCGAAATATAATGGTGCAGGATGCGGGGAAGGTTCGAAGCTAGAATAGTTGATGCCCCGATTTATATCTGTATATAGTTCATTTTCACTGAAAGACAGCTTGTTGAATATGAACCTAAGTTTCATTTTCATGAGCCACGGTACTGCCTGTTGCCACTTCTTGACGGAGGAGAACTTTGGAATCTGTCCCTTAGGAAAGACAAGAACAATATTTACTTAAGTCCCAATCTCAATTATAGCTGTGATAATATGGAAGTGGTTAAGGTATGGGTGGTGCTGAGTAATGCCATTCAGAGTGTCTGAATGCTGTGAAAGGGATTACTCATAGGATCAGTCGCGCTGTAGTAGCACTTCCTAGATCAGTGAAGAAAACAATGTCCAGCCACCTCACTGCTCACTACTATAACGCCATAGGCATTTGTGGCTTTTTAATACACGCATAACCTTCGGTGGTGTTATTTTAAGGTTCAGTCTGCCTTTGGGTTGATGACTTAACAGACGGATGTCAGGATAACTGTGTGTGAACAACAATAAACCCCTGCCAATGTTAGAGTACTGCTCAGCTACTAGGTCCAACTTTCTTTATCCCGTTTCTCATCTATATTATTTAAGGCTTTTTCGACTGATACGTAGACAGCGCTGTCAATACTGCTAATAACTGACGGGATAGGCAAGAGGTGGCTGCACTTCATGGTTTGTTGTTTTTAGTAGCAGATCAGAATGTTTTTGGGATGAAAAAGCCATACTTTTTGGTGTCGACTCAATTAATATAATTCCAAAGCTTTTTGATGCTATTGGCTTTAGGTCGCACCGACACAGATATGTCTTACCGCCTAGGACTGGGAAGGAAGCGGCCGTGGCCTTAATTAAGGTACAGCCCTGGTGATAAAATGGGAAACCGCGGAAAACCATCTTCAGGGCTGCCGACAGTGGGGTTCGAACCCACTCTCTCCCGAATACTGGATACTGGCTGCACTTAAGCGACTGCAGCTATCGAGCTCGGTCCAAAGCTTTTTCGGTCTGTCGGAAACACTCAGTATAACATATATAAACTACAACATACTGCATCCTTTTGTCGGTAATTCCATGGGTGCAATACCTGTAAAAAACACACACTATTAAACGACATGTTTCGTTCTGCAGTAACAGGGCCACATTCTATCAAGTAACTTTACGTTGAGAAAACTTGTCAATGGTTGTGAATTTATAATGTTATGAACATAGTGGTCATCTACTCTCATCTCAGTAACTTTGAGAAAGTTTTCTGTATTTAAGTAAGCTGCTAATCGTCCGTTATCTCCAGCGGCTACGTTTGGACTGAATCCAGTTCTGTTGTTCGGACATGATTGCTATGTGGGTGGTGAGGAATTTTGTAGGCAACAACTCTGTTCAATGAAGAGGGGAGGAGAAGCGGGAATCAGTAAGTGCTAACGGAAAAAAGTGAAACGTTATTCTAGCAATTAAGTAGCACGAAGGGGGTTTTGTAAGTCTGTGCGATCGCTGCGATTGGTTTGGTTGGATTTTTTTTTTTTTTTTTTTTTTTTTGTTGCTATGTAACGAAACGTAGCAAAGTGGCATTGTTTCACAGTAGGTATTTGTAAACGTATGTTATATCCAAGAACAGCAACTTGACTGAGGAAGAATTTCTGGTATATTTTAATACCATACATCTGTGGTTTTCCTTCACAACCACCTATGCTTCAGATTGTATTACTCCACTGACGTAACAAAGTTCCCTCAGCTCACAAAAACTCACAAATTTCATACCATTCTAGACCTCGGCTTAACGCCTTGGAGGAATCCCTCCTTTACACCCCGTTTACGTTAACCGTGGGGAGGATGAACAAGCTGACGTTTATACTCGGTTGCTAGTGTTTTTCCACAGAGAGCAAAGCTCATTACAGCTCAGGATGTGTTCAGTCCATAAAAATAGAGGGAGAAGTTGAAGTAACATTCGTGTTCAATAGTTACGTCCAACTGAATACAATGTAGCATGATTGAACTCTTTTGCAAAGAAAGTATTTTGTCCAGGAAAACTGTTTCGAAGTGTGCTTATGCTCCATGGTAACGACGGCAACATGCTGTCTACGCAATAATGGACATTCCAACCAACAGACTGGGCTTCGCCTTGACTGCGTCTACTTTTACTAGTCTTGCAGCTCCACATTCGGGAGGCTGAGGGGCTGGTCCCCACCATCGGTTGTCCTGAGAATGGCTTTCCGGGTTTCCCCATTCTCCTGCACTAAGGTGAATATTGGGACAGTTCCTATTTTAGGCCACAGCCGCCTCCCCCTCACCTTGCCTGGACATTAAATCACCACTTTAAATCTCCTTGACCTTAGAGAGGACGTAACCCTCTAGGAGGCCCGCCGTACCCCCTTAGGGTACGGAATGGAAATATTTTAGCAGTAGTAGTAGTAGTAGTAGTAGTAGTAGTAGGTCTTCCACTCCTATTATAACGTCTAAATTCACACATCATTGTTTGAGAAGCCTTTCTCGTGGACAATCAAGATTTTCTTCTGAAGACTCAGAGAACGTCCGCACGTGACGCAGAGACGTGCGGCAGTCGCGTCTTTGGTCAGTTGAAGAAAGCCCTCGATCAAGGAGTATTCTATGGAAAAGTGACACAGGTGCCTGAATGCAGGGGTCGATTGTAAACTCTCCCAAACTATCATGCGTATGCTGTCGTTTTTGATATCGAGAATGTTTTCTAAAACGTGTTCTGTACCATCGCCGTCTTCTATCATTATACCGACTTAACATTTGCCTTTGGTTCCATGCTAAGCAACAAACAACTCGTAGTTGAAGCTTTTCTCACAGGAGCGCTAGTAGGATGTTCCTCTTGACAGCTTTCCTAGTACCACTAGGCAAACATTTCCCTTGTTATTACACATACTTATGTGTTTAATGAAGCGTTTGTGATTGTGAGGGAGTTTCGCTTTCATTAGCTAAGACTAAATAAGAATCATGCTTTAGGAACCTTAGTTAGATACGATGGTATACTGATGTGCCTGCGAGCTTGCATTCGGGAGATGGTGGGTTCGAATCCCACCATCGGTAGCCCTGAAGATGGCTTTCCGTGGTTTCCCATTTTGCACCAGGCAAATTCTGGGGCTGTAGCTCAAATTAACCCGCGCCTGCTTCCTTTCTAATCCTAAACCTTTCATATCCTTGCATCGCCGGATACCTTCGATGTGTTAGTGCGACGTTAAACCAGCAGTAAAGTAAACTTACGTGTGCCATACAGTCGGAGTAACCAAGGGAAAGTAAAGGGGATTTCATTTCACGGATTTCCATGCCGTTCAAGCAGAAATGGGTCAGTGCCATTCCTATAAATGCATTTCTACCCAATTTTGAAACAAAAACTTACTTCGTATATATGTGGCAATTTCTTGAATATGATTTTTGCCCTGGGTTGAGAATTAAGAAATTGAATGATAATGCTTCCCCCAATTCTCTTGAAGATTGTCCTGTACATAAAAAACCTAAAATAACCCCAGAAATGAGAACAGCTATAAAACATGTGAAGCATGGGAAAAGAGGAAATTGAGGCGATGACTACAAACAGCACATTGTCAAGGCAAGAACGGTCTTACTACTACAGCAGAAACAGGAGGATGTGATAAAGACAGACACGATGTGTTTTACCAATTTGACCGATCATAATAGCAAGTCCCTTGAGTTCTGACCAAAAATATTGCTCACAATAATTATTTAAGAGCAGCAAAGCGTTTATAGTCACGAAGAATAAAACTTGGCGTGCAAATAATAAAGTTTAAAGAAACAAACGGGGCTAGAATCCCAGAAGAGGCAGTTGCATCAATGAAACAACCGGCACTGTACGTGTTTAAATTTGTGCTAGAAATTAACGAACGTAACACTTCCGATATAAAATGCTCGTTCATTTCAAATCGAATTAAAAACTTCAGTAAAAAATCATACATGTGGGCAGAAAATTCTTTAAAACAATATTTAATCTAGGAAATTAACTTACGTAAGCGGTACAACTACGCTGGGCATAATTCAAATTACTATCAAGGAGCACAATGAACAGCTACAGGCCTATAGGGAATATGTCAAATGAAACAGGTGAAACAGACGTAGTGAAAGCCAGTCTTCAAATAGAGTGGGAGAAGCTGAAAAAAATGTGTTCTCTTAATTACCGACGAGGTGTCTGTCGAACAGAAGGTACAGTGCGATAAGCGGTTAGATACACATTTCGGTCCTAAAGACACTTCACCAAATACAAAGGCTCTCACATGTGGGCATAGATCAGGTAACTTGCCTGTTCTTCAAGACACAAGAGAAAATAGGACAGTAATAACAAAAAAGTTATTGGGCTGGCTACTGAATGGCTAAACTACCGAATTCCTGTGACATATTTCTTCTCAAATAAATGTTCTTTTCTATTACTTCACGCCCGGATGCTGACGTAATTAAACAGGACTTATGATATTTTAATACTGAGATTAGGTACTGTTAATCACAAAACTAATGTAAACATGATGAGACGACTGTTGTAATGAAAAGCAATAAAGCCACAAATATTTCATCCACAAGGCCAATGCAGACATTTATGTCTAGATTTTGACCAATGCTACATCTTAAAGACTGTTAGAAACTTTTTCTTTCTAGAAAATACAGTGATATACGAACATGAAGATATAACAAGAAGGCATCTAGAAAACTTGTATCAAATGCAATCAAAAGAAATACGAGTAAATAAGAATAATCATGAAAGTAAAAAGATATAAAGGGGTATTCCCCACGGAGGTCACAACTGCTCTACAATATTTTAAGGAAACATCTTCCCGTTTGAAAGTACCAACTTTACAGGATTACGGTGCAACCTTTGCTTCAGTGAAATTCATAAGGAAATCGTCCGATATTCAGGACGTTAACAGCACTAACACACATCACCATAAAGAGGAAACGCACTTTTTTGACATAAGCGACGAGATACTATCGCAGTTGGAAAATTAACTTCTGGGTCATCTGGCGGAAAGTAATAAATGCAGTGAAGAAACGGAAACCATTAAATGTATTAAGTACCTCTTGTCCTCTAGATTTAATTTATTACTAACTAGAAACTTTTTTACAACTTGCTTCACGTCGCACCGACACAGACAGGTCTTATGGCGACGATGGGATAGCACAGGTGTAGGAGTGGGAAGGAAGTGACCCTGGCCTTAATTAAGGTACAGCTCCAACATTTGCGTGGTGTGAAAAAGGAAAACAATGCAAAACCATCTTCATGACTGCAGACAGTGGGGTTCGAACCCACTATCTCCCGGATGCAAGCTCACAGCTGTGCTCCCCTAACCGCACGGCCAACACGCCCGGTACTAGAATATTTAACAGCGATTCGACAGAAATTTCTCTCAGTAAATTAAGACATATTTCAGGGAGAACTGATATACAGGCAAATGTTGGGGCTGTCCCCTAAGTAAGGCCACGGCCACTTGCTTCCCATTCGTAGCCCTCTCCTATCCCATTTTCGCCATAAGACTTATCTGTGTCGGTGCGACGTAGAGAAAATTGTAAAGAAAAAAGGTAATAATGTGCAAAGGGAAGTGGCTATATTCCTAGCTCAGTAATGAATACCTTGAACAACTTTAATGAACGTCATATAAAGTTGAATTTTCCTCACAGTCTTTATTCTTTTTCTATTATGTTTATTAGAATTGACATGCACTCACCGTTTATCTAAATTTCAGGACTTGGTTTCGTTACTATGGAGCAAACTTCGGTGGCGTACATTTATAATACTTCAAGTGCAGAAGGAAATTGTTGTATGTCCGGCGCTCCCTTCTCGCTCCGCCAGCCAGCTACACGCGCGCCAAGTGTCATTCTTCTAGCCTCGACGCGCAGCCCTCAGTGCGCGTGCCTGAACCATCGTGTGTGTACTATAAAGAGGAACTCCCAGCCTGTCCAGATGCCCACTTGCCCCGGTGTCCAGCTCCAGAATACACCCTACGTCGAGCACGGAGGCTACTCCTCTTGAAAATGTGCTTCGACCAGGTGGACTGAATTTCTGGCAGTACGAGGTCTCACCTCTGGTCACCGCTCCTCTTATTCCGCTGCCCATATCCAGTCATACTATTACATACCTTTATACTTCCCTAATTAATGCAAGCTCCCTTGGTTTCGCCAAGTAAGAATTCTTCCAACATTGAACTTGCTTTTATGAACTCAGCAAGGAAGGACTTTCCAAAACATTTATGTCAGTACTTCTGATAGTTTTCGACTATCGACTTTTCATATATCAAGGACTATCTTTTCGAGATAGAAGTGGATGTAAATACTGTAAACTTGTATATAGTGTACAGAAGATAGACTCTTTCTCAAGATTCCTAATTCATTTGCTTCAAGTTAAATTTCATTTTTATTTCTGTAAATAGTGTATTTTGCATTTGAAGCGAATAATAAAGTTGTGTTTTGTAAATCTCAACCTTGGTTACAACACAAATTCAGTGTAAATTGAGCTATCGGATGATCTGCATGAGTTAAACAATTAGTTCCACGCTAACAGATTTAATATACACCAGAGACGCTTTAAATAAGTTGCATTATCCAGCTGAAGGGTTAGTGTGGGTAAAAAAAAAAGAAATGGCGTATGGCTTTTAGTGCTGGGAGTGTCCGAGGACAAGTTCGGCTCGCCAGATGCAGGTCTTTTGATTTGACTCCTGTAGGCGACCTGCGCGTCATGATGAGGATGAAATGATGAAGACGACACATACACCCAGCCCCAGTGCCAGCGAAATTAACCAATTAAGGTTAAAATTCTCGACCCTGCCGGGATCGAACCCGGGACTCCTGTGACCAAAGGCCAGCACGATAACCATTTAGCCATAGAGCCGGACATTAGTGTGGGTAATGACCATAATTTGCTAACTATTGTGCTATGCTGCGAAATTTATCTCTACTAGAGTGTGTGGATGAGCGACTGAATTTTTCTGCCTGTACTGAAAAAATCTCCTTTACTAACGTGCACCTCCTCTTCTGTGAAACTTACAGCAGTTAAGCGAACTGACTTGTAAAATAGCAGTTCAAATCTTTCTTGAGGACATTGCTCGCGAAACTATACGACGATATGAACTTGTCAAGTACCCAATCGTGAAACCTATAAGTCGGAAGATATTAAGAGTTTGAGCTGCCCGCAGCAGATGTGAAGACGACGGAGGACATCCTTGAAGCACTCTGAGTTGCATAGGGGAGGATTTTAGCGCTACTGAACGTACGCGGTTCCAGCTGAAGTGGCAAGGTGTTATAAACATAGCAGAAGGCGATGACTGTACATTTCGAGAAGCAAGTCTATGTTTTAATTGAATAACCCCAATATATAATTGTTGTATAAGTAGAGTCTCTAAAACTGCATTGGAATTGTTCTTGCTTCCGCGTGTTCCAAACGTCATAAAATATCCCCTGTACGTTTAATGTAATTACATCATCTACTGATCTGGTGAGACAAAAATGCATGCACTGGTAGTTTAGACAGATGTACCTTCAAAATATGCGGCTTAATTTAAGAAACCATTATAGTTAGTCTACAGTATTTCTATATATTGACTTGTATTATTTCATTAAGTCAGGTACGTTACGAATCAGTCCGCCTATGTGGTGTAGTGGTTAGTGTGATTAGCTGCCACCCCCAGAGGCTTGGGTTCTATTCCCGACTCTGCTACGAAATTTAAAAATTGGTAACAGAACTGAAACGAGGTCCAATCAGCCGCAGGAGATCAACTTAATAGGTGGTGGGGGTGAATCGATTTCCCCCTCAGCCATCCTCGAAGTGGTTTTCCGTGGTTTCACACTTCTCCAGGCAAACGCCGCGACGGTACCCAACTTAAAACCACGGCCGCTTCCTTTCCGCTCCCTTGTCTATTCTGTTTTGTTACGTTGGATACTATGAAAGTTCGTTGCATTCCCATGTTGAATATTCGGGAAATCATGCGTCATTACCTTACGACAATACTGGGCAGACTGAGCTCAATTGCAGTATGGTGTTGGAGCAAGGTGTCTCCGTGTAGGAAAGCACTAAACAAGCAACATTGCCATTATAGACAAGTTTTTATCTATAGCATGCTATATTTCTTGTAAAGGGATTAGCTTCCTTCAGTTGTAATAAAGTTCCGTAATTTAGGTAATTTAATATAACTAACAAATTCTATTACATACTGTGCGGATCAAAAGTATTATGCCCGAAATGCTTTTCCGATTTTCGTAAAATAATATTCCGAAACGATTTCATTCTCCGTGGTTTCCAGCTGCTTTCATAACATAGAACAACTACACTTCTACTGCTTCGTGACTAATGGCACAGTTTGGCTGTATTCAGATACTTTTTTTTTTTGCCGGTAAAATTTCGCTCTGCAACGACACGCTTCATAAATTGTACCTTTCTTGTATATTACGTACTAGCAGTAGTTTTCGCCTGAACCGCCTGAATGTCACAGTACCAATGAACTATCTTTACACTTTTGTAAGCAAAAACAGGGTGTATCATAATTAACAGCGCAAATTGAAAAACATATGCAAGTACACGATACTAGAAGCAAAAAAGTCGTAGTAAACATGCGTCCGCAATTGAGCCATTTGCAAGATAATTTAGTATTTGCGGTCACCAGCCACCACCGACTTGATTGTGTGTAAACGTCATCCTAGTTAGAAAAAGGTACAGTATCGACAAAATATTAAGAAAAGTTATTAGATACTTCGACAGAAGTGCAGTTGTTTTTTAATGAACAAGAAATGTCTTACTTAGTATGTTACACTTGCATGTTCCAATGGCTGTACGCGTAGTTTCTCATTGAATGTTGTTCGGGGTATTAGACAATCGTCTTACTGGGGCTTAAGTTTTGCTAAACAAACTCAATGGACTCTGCGGCAACATCCTCCAGAATTACTTGAGGATGTTCCCTTGGAGCAACGCCAGAGGATGAGGTACATGCATGATGGAGCAGCGGCATATTTTGCTGCTGCTGTGAGAGGACATATAAGACGCCGATATGGCAAAAAATGGATTTGGCAAGGAGGACCTGTACCGTAGCCTCCAAGATCACCTGATGTGAACCCTTTGGATGTTTGTGTTTTTATGGCCACCTTAGAGGTTTAGTGTGCAACACACTGGTCAACACGGTTGACGAATTGGAGTAGAGACTTTAAAATGCTTGCCAAGAATGTCAAAATAGTCCAAGCGTGTTTGAAGGAATTCAAAACACATTGTGACGATGAGTACTGGCCTGCATCCGGGTACAAGGGCGACACTTTGAACACTTCCTTTAACTACGAGTAGAGTATGTACAGTCATTGTAACATGTAACATACTACGTAAGGCTGTTACTTGTTCATTAAAAACAACTGCACTTCTACCAGCGTTGTATTGGTACCTTTTCCTAATTAGGATGATGGCTATACACAATCAAGTCCGTGGCGGCTGGTAACCACAAATTCATTTGTGGACCCGTATTTACTAAAATGTTTTGCTTCTACTATCGCGTACTTATATCTCTCTCAATTTGTGCTATTAATTATGATACATCCTGTATACCCACCGATGTTTCTCTTAGTAGTAACAATCCCCTGTTGCTATCGGTTCCGGAGGGCCTTTGGCCTACTAAGCGACCGCACCTCAGCTTGAAGTGACGTGTGGTCAGCGCGACGAACCGTCTCGGCCGTTGTTTTTGCCTTTCTAGAACGAGGTTGCCATTTCACCGTCAGATAGCTCCTTAATTGTAATCACGTAAGATGACTAGACTTTGAGGCAGCCCTCAGGTCCAGGTAAAAATTCCTGAACTGACCGGGAATCGAACCGGAGCCTTGGGGTAAGAGGCAGATGCGCTACCCCCAGACCACGGAGAGCAGTCTTGATTTTAAAGAAGACAAATTAATGAGAGAATTCCCTGTTCATATAACAGATCTTGCAGAACGTATTAATTTATGAGAACTCCGTTATATCAACTGGCATCTTATCAAATAATTTACACAGCATATCAAGTTCTTTTACATTAAATAATTTTCTATATAATTTTCTATTCTTCTATTTCAAGCTTGCTATGTCACCTAAACTGGATGCGTTCATTTCTCCTTTGAAGCAACCACTCTTGGATCATTTTTACCGGGGGTCTAGTTTATTCTTTGATTCTATAGGTGTACTTTCTCTGATGGCAAATCCATTTATGCAACTAAAATTAATATAAATAAATATATTCCAGGTGCCGTCGACGCGGGTACATAATAAATACCAAGTAGCTCCGAGACTCTAAAAACATAAGGAATAACTTACACGTGAATCAATCAGCTTAACTGGCCGTACAATGAGGGCAAGCAGCACAGATTATACAGCATCTCCTTGACCACATACTTTTAATAAGCGCCAATGGTGGGAACAGTAGAGCAGAGGCCAGGCATGAATACTGGGAAAGCACTCTCAGGATATATTTCAGGCTTCCTGCCACACCTCCACTCTACATTCTGATGGGACTGCTGCGGATGTTCCTCAACATTTTTACATGATTTATTTTCAGTCCGCCTACAATACGTACCGTACTGACCTCACGTCGTCGGCTCCCTCAACATGACTTTTCAGTCACATGTTAAAAAAAGGTCTTTGAATTTGACTTCCTCGCACAGCATACAGCCTTTGTTAATAGAACAAAGAGCTATCCTGAGAGAGAAATGACACGAAGAAGGGATTTCTTCGGTCTATAACGAACTCCAAATAATGCTTATTCTTACAACAGTATATAATTTCAGGAAGTCTCCCACCTTCTAGCTTCACAAACAGAACTATGACTCATTCTTTTACCAGGAAAATTTGCATCCATCAGACCAATCACTTCTTCAACATTTATTTAACCCTACAATTCCGAGGAGGGGGCAGGGTGTATTGAACCCACTACTTTATGTATCACTCATTCTCCATAGTATTTTAATTTTATTTGTCATATTGTACACTTGATAAGAAAACGTGTTTGTAACAGTTCAACGACCCCCTCCCTGCTCTTCAGAGCCAATGGCATATTTTAATAGCGTTGTTTCTTATCTTTCTCGTATTTACATCAACCAAGGGAAAATTGTATCCCCTGGTAAACGTGATTTCGTCAACAATGACACTTTTCGACAATGACCTTGTTTTCTAGTTATCTGCATTGTTTGTGTATTTCAAACTTACAGTACGTTATGTTCATTTTCCATGTGTTTACCCTAGAAAAATCCATTCTAATAAAATGACTAAAAGGCTACGTGAATCATAAGCTGAAAGTTTTTATATATTTCTCTATGATTTTGTTGTTTTAAAGTCGTACTAACACATCGAAGGTTGGGAATGGCCTAGGATTGGGAAAGTAGCGGGTGTGGTGTTGATTAAGGAACAGCTCCAGCATTTGCCTTGTGTTAAAACGGGAAACAACGGAAAATCATCTTCAAGGCTGCCGAAGGTGGGATTCGAACCCACTACCTCCCGGATTCAAGCTCACAGCTACGAGACCCTAACTGCGCGGCAAACTCGCTCGGTAGAAAGCGTTTTAAATTAAGTAAAACAACGCAGAATCATCATCAGAGAATGAATTTGTTAGTGGTGAAGACGAAGGTGGAGTTATGGACAATGGTTCAGATACGGCTGTTACTCCAATGACATAGCTTTCAATATTTCAAAATAGTTGAACTTATTGCATGCAAGAAACACTTTCTAGTGATTAAACTGTTGTGAATGGATAAGGGATGGTATCTAAATTAAGGCCACGGCCAGTTCCTTTCCTATTCCTTGTCCATCCCTTCCAATCTTCCCATTCCCCGCAAGGCCCCTGTTCAATATAGCAGGTGAGGCCACCTGGGTGAGGTACTGGCCCTCCTCCCCAATTGTATCCCCTGACCCAAAGTCTCACACTGCAGGACACTTCCCTTGAGGAGGTAGAGGTGGAATTTCTCGCTGAGTCCGAAGGAAGAACCGACCCTGGGTGGTAACAGGTTAAGAAAGAAAAAAGGAAAAACAAAGAAAGAAAGAAAGAAAGAAAGAAAGAAAGAAAGAAAGAAAGAAAGAAAGAAAGAAAGAAATTCTAGGATTGAGATGGATAGGGAACATCCCCATATGTTTCATTTCTCATGTTCCTCTAGTCGCAGAAACTCGCGGCTACGCGAATTTGTTTTTGAATACAAATCACTTCCAGGTATTATCAACATTCTTGATTAACTGATGATATAGGACGTGAACAGCAGAACTGTTATATCTGTCCGTACGGTAATTAATTAAAAAGTAATGTAGTACTTACTCTCGACGTGAGAGAAGGAAGTAAGTATCGATCCAGGCTGCTTTCCCGTTACAGTTCTTCTAGTGCCGAGTTCTTGAAGTATCCTCCTTTTCAAACTAAATAAATGTAAGTAAGGAGACTCTCGTAATTGCAGTTTTCTAGTTACTTCTATTGATGAAGCTAAGGAAACTAAATCCATCTTCTCACCCTCCCCTTTCCTAACTCATCTCTACCTGCAACCATGGACTCAATTAATGAACTTCAATATGGCGTGAAAATTGTCAAACAGTTCATGTGTTAAGCAGTAACAGTTATTTTAAACCATGTTGAGCAGACAAGCTAGCATTTCGTAAATTATTGTTCTCTATTTTCTTTTAAAACACGCATAGCTAAAAGTTATTATACCGAGCACGATAGCTTCAGTCGCTTAAGTGCGGCCAGTATCCAGTATTCGGGAGATAGTAGGTTCGAACCCCACTGTCGGCAGCCCTGAAAATGGTTTTCCGTGGCTTCCCATTTTCACACCAGGCAAATGCTGGGGCTGTACCTTAATTAAGGCCACGGTCGCTTCCTTCCCACTCCTAGCCCTTTCCTGTCCCATCGTCACCATAAGACCTATCTGTGTCGGTGCGACGTAAAGCAACTAGCAAAAAAAGTTATTATATTTGATTGACTAGGATTTCTTGTTTCTTTCCTCATTTCAGTTGAAAAGTTTATTATTATTATTATTATTATTATTATTATTATTATTATTATTATTATTGGTACTATGATGGAGTGGTCTAACCACTTGACGCCCGAACCAACTATCCAAGGTTCAAATTCCAGTGACTTTGAGTGAGATCTTCACTAAGACCAGTATGTGGGGCAGAAAGATTATCCGGCCTGAGTGCCGAGGAAGGTAGAGCGCTGAGCCTATGTTGGTGGGTGTAACTGCGCCTCAGTTCGCTATTTGCTTTACGTAGCATCGACACAGATATGTCTTATGGCGACGATGGGATAGGAAAGGCCTAGGAATTGGAAGGAAGCGGCTGTGGCCTTAATTAAGGTACAGCCGCGGCATTTGCCCGGTGTGAAAATGGGAAACCACGGAAAGCCATATTCAGGGCTGATGACAGTGGGGCTCGAACCCACTATCTCCCGATTACTGGATACTGGCCACACTTAAGCGACTGCAGCTATCGAGCTCGGTCCTCAGTTCGCAGTGGGGTGAAGGGGTATAGGAAGATTCTCAAATAAGCCAGTCTCGTGTCGGTAGATTTATAGGAACATGAAAGTACTCCTGAGGTACAAAGTCCCAGCACGTCGGCTTCTTCAAAACCCGTGCAAATAGTTAGTGGAGCATGAAACCAAAAACAGCGAAAACTCCCAGCCAAACCTTCTGACATGTGGTCCTTAACAAGTGACCAACGTCTAGTATTATTTATAAGACAGTAATTTTTATCGTCAGTTCGTTCAAAGAGGCTAGTAATTCTTCTTCTTCTTCTTCTTCTTCTTGAACTTCTTTTCGAATTACTTGGAATCGGCACTCCAGTTCTATTCAGACCAATTTTAGAGCCGAATGCCTCTCCTGTAGCCAAACCTATGTGCCGGGATGTATTTAGTATTGCGCATTTCCGTGGTATTTGGTAGTGTGATGTATTGTAGATAGCCTAAATGAGAATGGGTATGAAGATGAACACAAATTTTAAGCCTCCGAGCTGGAGGAATTAACCAGATGCAACTAAAATCTCCAACTTATCCAGGAATAGAACCCGGGGCTCTCGGAACCAAAGGGCACTACGCTGACCATTCAACTAAGGATTCAGACAAGTTAGTAATATGTACACAAAGTAAACTTACTAATTTACGAATAAATGTTTACCAAGATTTGTTTTCTGGTGTGATAGATGTGTACATAGATAGATAGAGCCTTTATTTTCGGTGAAGGTAGGCCTCTAGGTCTCCTCTTACACTTAACTACTGGAAAACATAAATCAATATATAATTAAAAATAATAATAATGTTAATAATAATCTGGTCCAACTCGCTGAGAGATGCTGCCCTTAAGCACTCGCTTCACGAAAAGTAAGAAATTCGGAGCTTTAGTAATTATCCCATTTTAGTGTCCCATTTTAGATCTTAACTTATGTGGACTCCCAGGTATTTAAATGAGTCACTCTCCGTACTTTTCTTGCTTTTATTTCTTCTCTGTACTTACGCAATGCATTTCAGGAATTTACTTTTGTTCTTTTTTCTGAGTGTCCGTTTTTTTGCATTGCGTTTGTAATAACCTAATATCGTCAAGAGTTCCGGAAGTGACCGTATAATAATATCCTGTACGACTACCGACGTTTTATCTACTCGGAATATTTACTTCTTACTGTTACTCCTTGTCGAAAAAATTGCATACGAATTTCGTAATGTAGGAGGAAGAACGTTATCTAATACTTTAAGAAGCCGTTGCATAGAATTGCTACTTGCTTTTACGTCGCACCTACACAGGGAGGTCTTATGGCGACGATAGGACAGGAAAGGCCTAGGAATGGGTAGGAAGCGGCCGTGGCCTTAATTAAGGTACAGCCCCAGCATTTGCCAGGTGTGAAAATGGGAAACCAAGGAAAACCATCTTAAGGGCTGCTGACAGTGGTATTTGAACCCACTATCTCCCGGATGCGAGCTCACAGCTGCGCGCCCCTGACCGCACGGCCAACTCGCCCGGTTTGCGTAGAATTGATGGGTGTAAAAACTGATGATGTTCTTCCTACATACTCTATGATAAGTGCACCAGAAAAGTTACTAAATACTTTCAAGGACGTGGCGTGATAGCCTAGTAGCGTTCGTCACTGGCTTCTCACAAATTTGGTCGCGGTTCAAACCCGGCAAATGCATACGGGATTTGTGAAACGAAAAGTCGCATAAAATTGAAGGTTAAGTGTTACGTGAAACCGTAAGCTTCGTTTCGTTCATTTTTCAGGACGAACACTTTTACATGAAAAAAAATTAATAATGGAGTCGGTTTAATAATAATAATAATAATAATAATAATAATAATAATAATAATAATTGTACCGGGCGGTACACCTCTACTCCGCAATTTTAAATCTTCCGCCAATAAAGTACTTCTCTACCGGAGAAACTCTGAACTTTAACAACTGAATTAATTCAACAGTTCCTCAGAAGATGACACTGTGTGTATTTCGATTTGTTTTTGTTCTTTTGGTTGATCAAGAAGTGTGGACCTTCTCTGACAGATGTCTCTACTAAAAACTATGATCATGCACCCTGGTGTGAAGGGAAGGAACGTTTTGAAGAAAATTTGTATTCGAAAGTTTGTCTTTACTAAATTTTGTTCTTTCATTTTTTGGGTTGGCAATATTAATCTTTCTTTCCGCCAGTTTTGAACTCAGCCAATCCCGAATTTCTTTAATTAATTTTTGACCAATAGTGTCTTTCTTCTTCGATGTTGATGTGTAACTTTTAGCTACCCAATAAAGTTGAGTGGGTGTGTCTTAATTATTCATGAAAGGACTCGAAGCTTCCACGAGGGTTTGAAAACTGCTGATTTTCTCGGCTCTTGGCCACTCGAACAACATCTAGCGCAGTGTGTGGATATGTAGCAGGGGGCGGGAAGCGCCTCTTTCTTCAGGCAGCCGTTCTTCAACAAGGTAATGAGCGTTTAACTTTTTTATTTTTTGCTAGCTCAGCAGTTTAACCCTCGGGGCAGGTCCGAAACCTTTAATATGTAAACAATCCATTGAAACGTGTAAAATCTTTCCGATCTTTGTGAAATTTTCATATAACTTTAACTGTAAATCGGGGAGAGAGAGTGCCTTACCCTCTCGAGCTCCCCTTCATCTTGAATTTGAGTTGACTACGTTTTTGTAACCGTTCTTCTATTCCTTCTTAATGTGTTAAATTTATTCTGTATTCGTGTCACCTCCATAGTATGGGAATAGCCCCTGCTTATCGGCCTAGCGCCACTTAGGTTTTAACAAGCTTCATGTAGGAGTGCAAGGTTACGCCTCCATTCATCTTGGTATTGTCCGACTCGTTGGCTGAACGGTCAGCGTACTGGCCTTCGGTTCAGAGGGTCCCGGGTTCGATTCCCGGCCGAGTCGGGGATTTTAACCTTAATTGGTTAATTCCAATGGCACGGGGGCTGGGTGTATGTGTTGTCTTCATCATCATTTCATCCTCATCACTACACGCAGGTCACCTACGGGTGTCAAATAGAAAGACCTGCACCTGGCGAGCCGAACCCTTCCTGGGATATCCCGGCACTAAAAGCCATACGACATTTCATTTCATCTTGGTATTGTGGGGCCATTTAATTAATCTATTCTTTTCCACGAAGGCCCAGTAGATTGGGTACGAGATACCCCTGTTTGTATTTTTAAGTTGTGCCTTGATGGCAGTGAATTCTGAAGTCTACGTAATGCCTTTAATAGGCTTGAAAAATTGAGAGCGGGTTAGCTCTTTTCTCTTGTGAACGCTCCATTGTATTGAGGGAATTTCTGCCCTTTGGTAAGATGTCGATTGTGAGCTGAGTGCTCAAGAATTGTAAAAATTAGGGCTTGTGGCCCAGATTGTCAAAGTCTATCTAAATCTTGGCTTTCTTGATCTTGTACCTGATTTAACTTTTTGTTATTTGTTGTATGTTCAAAGTCTATATCAATCTGTTAAGTTTGGCTGTTATGAAAATATAACTTTTATTTAAATTTTAATTCATCTTTCGAACTTGTAGTTAGACCCATTCCAGCCCGCACCTTCTTTCCACCTCTGCTGATCCACCAAAACCACGGTAATAATAATAATAATAATAATAATAATAATAATAATAATAATAATAATAATAATAATAATAATAATAATAATAATAATAATAATAATAATAATAGCTTTATGTCCGACTAACTTCCTTTAAGGTTTTCGGAGACGCCAAGTTGCTGGAATTTAGTTCCGCAGTTATTTTACGTGCCAGTAAATCTACCGACACGAAGCTGACGTACATGAAGCCAGGATCGAACCCGCCAAGTTGGAGTCAGAAAGCCAGCTCCTCAATCGTCAGAGCCATTCAGCCCGGCTGGAGCTGGTTTGAATACTCTATTTTGTTATTTACGTATTTAGGCTACTCAGTTTAGCATATACCAAGGATCTCTATGCATTCGGTAGTATGTTTCATTATTTTAGATCGCTTTCTGCCAATATGCCTGTAGTCATGTAAAGGTAGAAATACTTGGCTTTCTTCACAAAGCTGTTGACTAGATTGCAAGCATTGTGCTCTGACAATAGCCACTTAGACGGGGAGTTGCCTTTATGAGATGAGGATATTGAAGTAACCGAATCAGTTTCGGGTAACTTTAGCACTAGCCTATGAACAAAATGGTCTTCCTTTCTTCAAGCAAAGCTGTCTCCCCCAAATCGGATTTAAATCCTGCATGCATTTTCATGAAAGCCGCTACCCATACAAATCCTGGTATTGTGTTAAAAGTAGCGAATGAAGTAGGACCTCCAGAATGTAAATTACCTCGCAAAAGCTCGGAAGAATTCCCGATGATTCTCAGGGCTGTACAACGCAAAAATAGAATGCAATGGAACAGTACGAAGCGTCCATTTTACCAAATATTTCTAGTGGAACATCGAATGGAACCGGGAAGGAAACGAACGAATTTCAGGAAGATTACCTTATTCTCATGTAATTAACAAATTGCATGCAAAATCCGGGAAACAAGCCCGGGCCCCCGAGAAAGAAAGCTACCAGCGCTAACGGTTTCGATTTGGTGGTGGACTTCTTTACACATTTCACAACATATCAGAGATGTTGCCATTGATGCTTTTACGGCCCGTACTTGTAGACATGATATGGGCCGTGTCAAGAAATCAAGGTGAAACTATTTACGTTTCGCAGAGAATTTTGCTCCGCGTCTTCAGAAGTAAATCTCGATTGTTCACGAGAAAGACTTCTCCAATAATGAGAGTTTGAAATTAGACGTTAGCAATAGAAGTATGAGTGGTACGTTCATTCGTCACCAGATGGCTCACCGTACGCAATACAGCGCTAGTGGAAGCTGACGGCGTCATCAGAATCGGTCTGGAGGGGGTATAAGTGGAGTACACACATATGGAAGTATGACTGACAAAATCCTGGAATGAAACATCTCGTGATTAGGAAACCCATAGTATAAGGAACCTACTGCAGAGGTTTCTAAGTTACATGTGCTGTTTTCTTCGGAATATTTATATTCTAAACTGGGCTCAAACCCGCCAACTTGGGCTCAGAAATCCCGGAAACTAATTTCAATGCTGGTCATTTAGAGCATAATACGTCCATTTACAGAAGAGCGAAATGTCCGAATGCTTGGCTGAATGGTCAGCGTACGGTTCTAAGGGTGTCGGGTTCGATTCCCGGACAGGCCAGTGATTTTAATATATTCTGATTAATTATTCTTGGTCGGGGACTGGGATTTTGTGCCTGAACCAACACTCTCCTCTTCACATTCAAACAACACAACACACCACACTACCAACCACAGAAAGACGCAATAATGATCACATCTCTCCATACATGGTTGACGTCAGAAACGCCATCCGGCCGTAAAAAAGGGCGGAAACCACATGTGCGGCGCGGTTCGCACCCGCGAACCCGCAGGTATGGGAAAAGCGAAAGAAGACAAGAGCTATGGAGAACTGATTTAGTGTGTCCATAACATGTTCGCTGTCGACGACAGCCAACACAAACAATTATTCTTGTTCATTTTCACATATTCTGATGGCGTCACGGGTGTTAGCACTCTCTCTCCCCCTCTTTCATATATATATATATATATATATATATGGACTTGGTCCTGTTTTACGGCCAGATGCCCTTCCCAACGCCAACCCAATGTGGAGGGATGTATTCACTGTTGTGTGTTTCTATGGAGGGTAGTAATGTAACGAGTTATGTGTGCATTTGAAAAGAGTGTAGTGGTTCAAACACAAACAGCCATTTCCCAAGTCAGAGGAATTAAACAGACGCGATTAAAATCACTGATCCAACCGTGAACAGAATTCAGGACCCTCTGAAAAAGGCCTCGATGTTGACCATTCAGTCAAAAAAGAAGACTGCCAATACAATCAATGATTATACCAAATTAACTGATTTAGTTTAACGACCAACTAATGTTAGCTACTAGTTCTCCAAATAGCATGTGTAGTTCATCCGTTCAAACGCGTTCAATATCTTCCCGCTATCACTTCATTAGTTCAAAAACACTGGAGAACTGAATCTTCGAAAGCGTGGCTTATCTTATCAGTAAATCTACTGATATTTATCTCAGGAATTAATAATTCTGTTATTCGCTTTAAGTCCCACTAGCTACTTTTACGGTTTTCGGAGACGCCGAGGTCCCCGGTTTTAGTTCCACAGGATTTTTTTAAACGTGCCAGTAAACCTATCGGCATGAGGTTGATGTATTTGAGCACCTTCAAATACCACCGGATTGAGCTGCCCAGCCCGGCAAACTCAGGAATTTATGTAACCAGTAACGGTAGTCGATTGGTCAATATCCTACGCACTGAAAATGCGCGCCTAATTGATTATCACAGACGAACTGTCTATTTACTTACTTACTTTGGATGTTTAATATTTGGTTTCGCTACGTGATGTTGCTTCTTTTTTTATTTTGGTGAATTTTGAATTTCCGTATGATCTCCAGTATTTACACGCCGAGCTAATTACCAAGCAGTTTAATTGACTGGTTAATTGTAGTAACCAATGTCCAATTATTCGCACAAAGGCGAGATGAAAGTCCTGTGTCGATCATCATGGAAAGAGTTTTCTTTGATTTTTTCCCGCATAAGATTTAACTATTAGAGGAATGGAATCTTTCTCTCTGGTTAGACTAAATTCATTTCTATCCCCTATCACAACCATTTATATTTCCATACTGTTAATGCTGCTTTCGTCAGCGACGTTCATTCCAGCTGGCTGACACAGGATTATCATTCTATCCTGTGTGTATCCCACATCAAACACATCGAGTTATTGGTTACTACTATAAAAGCGTGAGAGGGACGATTTGGAACATTACCAGAAGCTTACATCGAACATACGATAAATAAGGACATATTTAAAATAGTTTTACCGGTATTGGGATTACCACAAAGGAACTGAAGTTTTTATTAGAATTCAATATAAATGAAGAACAATCCTAACTGTGTGATTAAACTGGAAGAAGAATGAAACAGGAAGCATATGACTAAATCACAAAATAGACAATATGGAAATTTAGCGACGGACAAGATGAAGCTGCTTCCACTGAACACAGAAGTATGTATATTTAGGCATAGAACAATACATACATACATACATACATACATACATACATACATACATACATATATCCGCGTGTACAGAACAATTTTCACACAGTGAGAAAGAAGACCAGCATGTACCACGATAACCGCCAATAACTTTCTTTCTACTGAAGTATGATTTTTTGTTCTTAACTCATTTAATTGGCAAGGGATACCTTCGGACCTTGGTTTCACTGGGTGTAAAACGAAATGTTAATACTTTGTTGTATGCTGGTGCCTGTTATTCGACTCATTGGCTGAATGGTCAGCGTTGAGGCCTTCGGTTCAGAGGGTCCCATGTTCGATTCCCGGCCGGGTCTGGGATATTAAACGTCTCAATTTTTCTGGCCCGGGGACTGGGTGTTTGTGTTTGTTCCAACACTTTCCTCTTCATATTAACACAACATACTACACTATCAACCACCACAGAAACACGCAATAGTGATTACATCCCATCATATAGGGTTGGCGTCAGGAAGGGCATCCGGCCGTAAAACAGGATCAAATCCACATGTGCGACACAGTTCGCCTCCGCGACCCCACAGGTGTGGGAAAAAGAAGAGTGAGACCGGGCGAGTTGGCCGTGCTGGTAGTAGCGCGCAGCTGTGAGCTTGCATCCGGGAAATAGTGGGTTCGAATCCCACTGTCGGCAGCGCTGGAGATGATTTTCCGCGGTTTACCATTTTCACACCAGGCAAATTCTGGGGCTGTACCTTAATTAAGGCCACGGCCGCTTCCTTCCTACTCCTAGGCCTTTCCTATCCCATCGTCGCCATAAGACCTATCTGTGTCGGTGCGACGTAAAGCAAATAGCACAAAAATATAATGATGCTGGTGCCTGTGGATATGTTCAGTACTGAATTGATATTTACATTGTAAACGATACTCTGAGATTAGTCTCACGTACAGCATTTCCTTGATATGCCGACTTGAATGGCTCAGACGGTTAAGAAACTGGCTTTCTAAGCTCATTTTGGCAGGTTCGATTCTGGCTCAGTCCGGTGGTACTTGTAGGTGCTCAAATATCGTAATACCCTTGTTGAAAGATTTATGGGCACGTAAAAGAACTCCTATGGGACAAAATTCTGGCACCTCAGCGTCCCCGATAGCCGTAAAAGTTTTTCGTGGGACGTAAGACCAATAATTATTATTTATTTAATATGAGTAAGGAAAAGTGATTGTTGTTGATGATGATGATTTCAATTTTTTAAATTTATTTTACATGCTTCTACAGCTGAGGTCCCCTGTAAGGTCTGGAAGAGAAGAGCTACCTTCGAGGGAAGAGACAAGTTCTGTGAGTAGAGTAGCTCAGATTGGAGGCGGAAGGGAAATTAACTATAGACCTATCAGTGGAATCAAAATCATAAAGGAAGAGGAGTGAGCTTCTCTAGCAGGATGCTGTACTGAAATGATGGGAGAAAACTGCATGTTCAACATCCAAAATTTTGATGTTGAATAGCTCCAGACAGCATTCAAAATTAGTTCACATCTTTAATTTTATTTTTTTGTTATTTGCTTTACGTCGCGCCGACACAGATGGGTCTTATGGCGACGATGAGGCAGGAAGGGGCTAGGAGTGGGAAGCAAGCAGCCGTGCCCTGAATTAAGGTACAGCCCCAGCATTTACCTGGTGTGAAAATGGGAAACCACGGAAAACCATCTTCAGGGCTGCCGACAGTGGGGCTCGAACCCACGATCTCCCGAATACTGGATACTGGCCGCACTTAAGCGACTGCAGCTATCGAGCTCGGTAGTTCACATCTTTAAATACAGTAGTTACTTACTTGAGAAACTTGGGAAATATCAAAATCTTGAAAATATAATTTGAAACATGTAGACCTGCCTATATTTGACAATGATACGGCATTATTTATGAATCATGAACATCTGCTCTACTCTACAATTCTCTTGAGCAAGCAAACGAATGACACCAGTTACACAGGACTTACGAATGGTGGAAATGGACTTTCCTTTTGACGTACATTACCGTATCTTCATAATTGTAACACGTATTACTTTCTTTTCATCTGTTATAAACAGGGTGATCTAAGTAACACAGTAGGTTTGTCATTAAAATTCTTTTCTCAAGATAGTTGGTCCATTCTCGGCTGAGGTCGGTTTAATTCGATAATTCATTGTCCTGGGAACGTTAAAATACACTTACGGAACGAAATTCTGCAGCAATTGAAGGGACATTAAAAATACCACTACTCTTTATTCATTAACACAATAAAGTATAGTTGCTTTGAAATCAGCAATTAATGTAATAAACACATACATGTAATAGAACAAGCACCCAACGTTTTGGCTGTGCGGTTCGGACCGTGCAGCTGTTAGATTTCATTCGGGATATGGCGGGTTCCAACCCTACTACTAGCAGCCCTGAATATGACTTTCCGTGGTTTACAAGTTTCACACCAGGAATATTCTATGGTTGTTTCTTAATTTAGGCCACGCTCGATATTTCCTATTCCTAGCCCTGTCCTACTCCATTATCGCTATAAATACTGTGTGGGTCAGTGTGATGCAAAACCAATAGCACGAAAGCAAGTGAGGTGTCTAGTTTCAAACATGGCCAAGTCGATCAACGTCATTTTTTTCAGGAGAGCAAGAAAACTAGTGCATAGGTTTCAGTCCATTTTTGGGTCATTAGTGAATTCCAGTTTTATAGTTTATATTACTTGGAGCTTTCAGATCTTATTTTATAGAAAACAGTGCTGTAATGGTGGAGATATTTGTTAAAACAGAATGAACTTGCCCAATTTTGAAGCTCATTGTTGGACTTAACAACGTTTGAAACTCACATAAAGGGACTTGGCCGGTTTTGATGTAAATTCTTTAATGATATGTGCTCCTTATAATGGAACAGCACAGAAGAGAAGCACTACATTGTCCATTAATCCAGAAATTGCTAACAATATAAATGCACACCTTCACAATCTTAATTTTTTTATAATTAAATGCAGTATAACAACTGATTTTAAATAATTGGAGCGTCATGGTGAAGTGTCTCACAAAACAGTTTCCTCATTCACATTTTCACGAACATGATCAATCTCGAAATATTCCTATACCATTGTAAGCATCCATAACAGACACTTTTTTCTGTTTCTTGGTTGTACATTTCCCCAGCCCAATATCTGCATGTTAGAACTCTTCAACTCTCACTAGAATATTGCCACTCTTCTTTTTACATCGTCTTAAATAAAATCTCTAGTAGTGAGATAATTTGAAATGCAGAGCTGAGGTTGGCTCCATGATATTCAAGGCTTCTCCTTTCCAGTCACACACACTCCAAATTTCCCGCAGAATCTTCGGCAAACCGTACTTCTGGAGAGGTTGTGGTACTCTCTTGGGTTCAGTATTGTTTCACTTCTTTTTAACTACTTCTCTGTACGTCCAAATACCCTGCCTTGTGGTAAGAAAGAATGTCCTACAACCGGAAAGATAATCTGAACAGATTTTATATATGTTGGAGAATCTAGTAGCCAATTACAACACAGTGTTAGCATAGCAATATTTTTATTATGGCCTGCACAGCCACCTGCTACCAGATGCATGGTGTCGATGCCAAGCAACTCACTTGGATTAATTTGAAGCTTTAGGCCTATCAACTCCACACCAGTTGTATATATCTTTTGGCATTTTTGCATGTTATGAATCTTTTACTGTCGTGAAATTGTAACTGTACAACTGCATGTTATATATAGTACGCACTTTGATCACAGACCTTAGGAAGGACAAGGTTTTTCTGGAAGTCAAATGAAATAGTCAAGAGCCCTGGTTTTTCCTCTCTCAACAAATCTTTGTACCTGAGTTTGTTCTATCATTAAATCATTTCTCTCTTTCTCACTAGTCTCTCGTTCAACTTCTAAGGTATATCAAGACATTTTGAGCACACATCAGTTGAAGGAGTTTTGAAACTGATGTTAAAACGAGTATGGAAAATGCGACTGAAGTATGAGTCTATCACCTTAAGATCTGCAGCTACCCCTTGATTGTACATGCTCCACATTTTCTTAATATTTAAACCGCAGTCAGAATACACATGCTCACTGTTTGCTCGACAATAACGAGACTAAACAGCTTTAAATTTACAGATGAAATTTACAAATTAGATCATTTTCTACCACATGCCTTTGACCTTCTGGCGCCACCTCGTATCTCAACAGGAAGGGGAACTCCATCCGTTTGGAAACGTTGAAATACACCCATAACCCTGTATTTCGTAATCCCCAATGTCGGTAGAGAAGTTTTTCGACACACACAACGTCTAACTCCAGCTTAATTAGCAATATTTTATTGTACTGTTATCCCCTTCTCTGGGTGCACATTACTTCTCCTGCGTCGCGGTGTGGGTACACTCCTGCGTCTATACTTAAAAAAAAATCATCTTGGGCTGATTCGGTGCAGCATGAATAAAATGTGTGATGGGAATTCTGAATCTCTTTCATTTTCGCTTGAAAAACCATTTTTTTACAAGTGGCTTTATGTCGCATCGACACAGATAGGTCTTATGGCGACGATGGGAAAGGAAAGGCCTGGGAGTGGGAAGGAGGTGGCCGTGGCCTTAATTAAGGTATAGCCCCAGCATTTGCCTGGTGTATTTCATTTTTAGTAATCTGCATGCCGTCTTTATTCCTCTATGGTTACAGGTTGGGTGAGAAGGTAAGCATTTTTCTAAATATATGGAAGCGGAAAAAATATCGTTGCTATTATCCTATACGATACTACTGCACGAATTTTAAAAATGGACAACATTATAATACAGCTGTTAATACTAGTTTATGCTTGGTATGTCCGTGACAATCTAGACTTACTTTCTTGCCGATGAATACAGAGAAACAACAGTGGAAAGAACATGCGTTTGAAAGGCTTGAAATTTGATTTTCTGGATGTTTTAAAATTTAAACTTTACGTCAACAAGTTAAGTTCATTTGTGGAGCTGAAGTTTGTCAGGCGTGAGATTGCTTCAACCGACGTCACTATACAATCTCGAATATTTCCCAATTTCTAAAAAAGAAAGGAAAACGATAAGAGAAATATCAGGACAAGGAAAGCTAGCTTTCAGTTTTACTTCAGTGTTGACGTCATTAGAGCCGGCCCCGTGGTGTAGGGGTAGCGTGTCTGCCTCTTACCCGGAGGCCCCGGGTTCGATTCCCGGCCAGCTCAGGGATTTTTACCTAGACCTGAGGGCTGGTTCGAGGTCCACTCAGCCTACGTGATTAGAATTGAGGAGCTATCTGACGGTCAGATGGCGGCCCCGGTCTAGATAGCCAAGAATAACGGCCGAGAGGATTCGTCGCGCTGACCACACGACACCTCGTAATCCGCAGGCCTTCGGGCTGAGCAGCGGTCGCTTGGTAGGCCAAGGCCCTTCAAGGGCTGTAGGGTGATGGAGTTTGATTTGGGGGTTGACGTCATTATCATAATGAAGTTTGATTTGGAATCCGGACTATAGGTAAATAACTTACCATTTCAAGAATCCGGCACGCATTGGTGAGAACTGCGCACGGCCGACTTTGCGAGAAGCTAGTGACAATATCAATTATCACATGTGCCTCAACGCTGGCGTTAATTACTCCAATTAAATGAAATGGCGTATGGCTTTTAGTGTACGTCGACTTCGGCTCGCAACGTGCAAGTCTTCTGATTTGACATCCGTAAGCGACCTGCGCGTCATAATGAGGATGAAATGATGATGAAGACGACACATACACCCAGTCCCCGTGCTAGGGGAATTAACCAATTATGGTTAAAATTCCCGACCCTGCCGGAATCGAACCCTGGAACCCTGTGACCAAAGTCCAGCAAGCTAACCATTTAGCCATGGAGCCGGACCTTACTCCAATCATACTGAAAGATATATATTCCCATTTGTCATGGAACATGATATGTACCGGTACGTATTTCTTTCAGTGTTGCATTTAGGTTTCACGGCCCTTGTCCTGCCAAGACGACTGTTGCCCAGTCAGGTAACTTGTAGATATTGGAGTGGCACGTGTTTGGTGTGGGAACATCTTTAGTAGTACTGCTTCCTTCTGCGACCAGGTTCTCGGCCTCTCGTATCCGACAGTTACTCGGTTCGTCTCACGGGGCTGAGTTAACTGATCCAGTCTTCAGGCCAGAATTGAAATATCTCAACTGGCCGGAAATTGACCCTGGGTCTCCGGGAAAGAGGTAGGCACCAATTACTTGAATGCGGCTTTGTAATAATGAATTAGTCTCCACTGAATGATCCTGTGTAAGGAACATGCAAAGTGGAACAAATTCTTCCCGAAACCAGTGGTGATCGGTCGAGGTTCACTGTTTAGGAAGTAGAAGAAAGTCCTCGTGAACCTTAAGACCAGTCGTGGTCGGTCGAGGTTCACTGTTTAGGAAGTAGAGCAAAGTCCTCGTGAAACCTTAAGACCAGTCGTGGTCGGTCGAGGTTCACTGTTTAGGAAGTAGAACAAAGTCCTCGTGAACCTTAAGACCAGTGGTGATCGGTCGAGGTTCACTGTTTAGGAAGTAGAACAAAGTCCTCGTGAAACCTTAAGACCAGTGGTGATCGGTCGAGGTTCACTGTTTAGGAAGTAGAACAAAGTCCTCGTGAAACCTTAAGACCAGTCGTGGTCGGTCGAGGTTCACTGTTTAGGAAGTAGAACAAAGTCTTCGTGAACCTTAAGACCAGTCGTGGTCGGTCGAGGTTCACTGTTTAGGAAGTAGAACAAAGTCCTCGTGAACCTTAAGACCAGTGGTGATCGGTCGAGGTTCACTGTTTAGGAAGTAGAACAAAGTCCTCGTGAAACCTTAAGACCAGTGGTGATCGGTCGAGGTTCACTGTTTAGGAAGTAGAACAAAGTCCTCGTGAAACCTTAAGACCAGTCGTGGTCGGTCGAGGTTCACTGTTTAGGAAGTAGAACAAAGTCTTCGTGAACCTTAAGACCAGTCGTGGTCGGTCGAGGTTCACTGTTTAGGAAGTAGAACAAAGTCCTCGTGAAACCTTAAGACCAGTCGTGGTCGGTCGAGGTTCACTGTTTAGGAAGTAGAACAAAGTCTTCGTGAACCTTAAGACCAGTCGTGGTCGGTCGAGGTTCACTGTTTAGGAAGTAGAACAAAGTCCTCGTGAAACCTTAAGACCAGTCGTGGTCGGTCGAGGTTCACTGTTTAGGAAGTAGAACAAAGTCCTCGTGAAACCTTAAGACCAGTCGTGGTCGGTCGCGGTTCACTGTTTAGGAAGTAGAACAAAGTCTTCGTGAAACCTTAAGACCAGTCGTGGTCGGTCGAGGTTCACTGTTTAGGAAGTACGAGTAGAACAAAGTCTTCGTGAAACCGTAAGACAAGACGTGCTCCGTCGAGGTTCACGTCTGGAAAAGTGGAAAAAAGCCTTCATGAAACCTTAAGACTAGTCGCGGTCCGTCGAGGTTCACGTCTGGAAAAGGGGAAAAAAGTCTTCGTGAAACCTTAAGACCAGTCGCGGTTCGTCGAGGTTCACGTCTGGAAAAGTGGAAAAAAGTCTTCGTGAAACCTTAAGACCAGTCGCGGTTCGTCGAGGTTCACGTCTGGAAAAGTGGAAAAAAGTCTTTTTGAAACCTTAAGACCAGTCGCGGTTCGTCGAGGTTCACGTCTGGAAAAGTGGAATAAAGTCTTCGTGAAACCTTAAGACCAGTCGCGGTCGGTCGAGGTTCACTGCTGAGGAAGTAGAAGAAAGTTTTCGTGAAACGTACAGACCAGACTTAGTGGAAGCTCACTTCTGAGGATGCGCAGGGAAGTCATAACGAAACGTAGAGTTCCCTGCAGTCGTCTCCTTCACAAGGAATATGTTAAACCCAGAAGATGCCGTGTTAATTCTGTACACATATACTTATTTTGGGTTAATCAGGCGTGAATTACTGTGCAATCACGTTGCAATTACAATACGACGCCGAAGTTTTATTTTGTAAATGTGCGAATTTATATATCATTAATATTGGCTTTACGTCCCGCAAACACTTTTTCGGTTTTCGGAGACACCAAGGTGCCGAAATTTAGTCTCTCAGGAGTTATTTTACGTGCAAATAAATCTGCTGACACGAGGCTGACTTATTTGAGCACCTTCAAATACCACCGGACTGAGCCAGGATCGAATCTGCCAAGTTGGAGTCAGAAGGCCAGAGCCTCAACCGTCTGAGCTACTCAGCCCAGCTGTGGTTAATTGTTACTATGTTTCACCACTCATAAGTAATCTTTAATTTTCATTACTTTTTGGTATCTTTCCTGATATATTTATCTCACTTCGTTACTTCGTAAATTCTTGTTTTGTTTTGATATAGTTTCATGTAATATTGTGTTTACATGTAATTAATCTCTCGCTGTTACGTAATGTATGTTTTAGTTGATGTGCTACTTTAATCAAGCATTGCAACCGGGATATTTCTTTACTGTAATTTGAGTCATAAGATGGCGATGCATAGTTAATCATTCCGAAGTGTACTAGCCTCTTTTTTCCCCAAAGCAAACTGACGCAAAATATATTTTTCATACAATTAAGTGGACTTTGCGTTCCTTATAGCACTTCTGGCAGTTAATTACTTCTTTCCAACTGGTTAACAAGATATAGTGCTCCACATGAAAAGGCAGTTAAAGTTTTAGTCACTGTTCTGTTTTGCACTCCTGAGGGAACAACGAAATATATGGAAGTTTTTAAACATATTAAGATATAATTCTCTCAGGCTAACTTCATAGGAGCAAATTAGCGTAAGAAACGAAGTATAATTGCTATCCACATTGCCGTCTGTTTTAGAATGTACAAACAAGGAAGAAGCTCTAAACATTTTTTTTTTTGCTATGGGCTTTACGTCGCACCGACACAGATAGGTCTTATGGCGACGATGGGATAGGAAAGGCCTAGGAGTTGGAAGGAAGCGGCCGTGGCCTTAAGTAAGGTACAGCCCCAGCATTTGCCTGGTGTGAAAATGGGAAACCACGGAAAACCATTTTCAGGGCTGCCGATAGTGGGATTCGAACCTACTATCTCCCGGATGCAAGCTCACAGCCGCGCGCCTCTACGCGCACGGCCAACTCGCCCGGTAAGCTCTAAACAGAAATACATCCATCGCTCCTTACAGAAGTCATTCATTAGTGAATCGATTGGAGCAATTCGAAGATATACGAATATTTCTAGGAGAATCGTCAGGGACTACATGTATTTTAACACTAACATGTCGAGAATCAATATGAACTACTCATGGCCTCTGTTGCCTGTTAATCGGCTCATGGCCTTGGGAGCATTTATCATATCCCCTCTATTTCCGTGCGGTAACTGTCGGTTAACTTGAGCTATTGTGGTATACATTGAATTGGGTATGCATATTACTATTAGAGTCTAGAAATGAGGAAGGTGCCAAGGAACTTGAAGTAAAGTACATCAAGATTGATTTCACATGATATCGAAACGAAGCTGTTTTATTGAAATCGTTATTATAGGCACAGAACCTCCAGTTTTATATGGAATCCGAACCACACGCGCGTTATTTTTTCTTTCCAAATTCCCTCATGAATTGTCAGATTCGAACAACAACAGCCTTGGGGAAAATCGGGAACTACGTCTTTCAAATACCACGCCCCTTCCCGTGAAATCTAAAGAATAATAATAATATTGGCTTTTCGTCCCACTTACTACAATGGTTTTAGGAGTCGCCGAAATGTTGTCCCACAAGAGTTTTAACGTACCAGTAAATCTACCGACAAGAGCTTGACGTATTTGAGCACCTTCAAATAACACCTGACTGAACCAGTATCGAACCGGCCAACTTGAGCTCTGAAGGCCAGCGCCCAACTACCTGAGCCACTCAGTCGGCTAAATCGAAAGCACACGGTTCCGTTGACGGCTATCACAAGACTAGAAGTGGCCACACTGGCGCTGTACCTTAATTAAGGCCACGGCCGCTTCCTTCCCACTCCTAGCCCTTTTCTCCCATCATCGCCATAAGACCTATCTGTGTCGGTGCGACGTAAAACAATTTGTATTTTTTAAAAAGTGGTCACATGGTCCGTGAAACTAGTGGGCCTCTAGCGTACTCACTGAGTCGGAAGTAAAGCCAAGTGAATAAAAATACGGACATCTGCTTAACGTACAATCAATTGTGAAATTAGTCCCAAATCGTGGCTAATAATACATCATAACTAAAGTTGGATAGGACATTTTTAAAACCTGCTTTACGTCGCACCGACATAGGTTTTATGGCGACGATGGGAGAGGAAACAGCTAGGAGTTGGAGATAATCGACCGTGGCCTTAATTAAGGTACAGCCCCGGCATTTGCCTGGTGTGAAAATTGGAAACCACGGAAAACCATCTTCATGGCTGCCGACACTGGGGTTCGATCACATTACCTCGCGAATGCAAGCTGACAGCTATGTGACTGATCCAAACCGCACAGCGACTTGTTCGGTCCACGGCAGGATTAACATCTTACCTCATATTTTGAGTTTTTCACTAATCTCTTAGTCGTTACAAGTTAATGTTTCTACCAACATGTAGAGATACTAAACCCATAGATACATCTCACTGTTAACCTGAACAATTAAGCTGTGGGGAGAAATAATCGTGTGTTGCAAGATTTTATCTTCCAGTAGATTGTCCCTGTGCTCCGCATTCCATGTAAAACGTTGCTGTGATCTAGATACCGCACTCACACAACCTTATAGGTCCTCGTAAGTAATTGGTAAAGGGGTAAGAAGTTAATAATATTATTCCCTAGAAATCTTCTTAAAATCCCTTGCTTGCCAGTAAAGGGTGCGACTGCCGAGCGACATCATCATAGTCATCTCCTAAGGTAGACGTGGTTTGAAACTCGGCTAATGAAAGTGCTTGAAGTTTAAGCAAATAGGCAAGTCCCGTCAGTTCAGATTCCATCTAAAACTGGAAGTCGTGTAGTTATAGTAATGGCATCAACAGCTACAATCTCCATTTGCCTTGCAAGTTACTCCTTATAACACATACACGGTTTTCAAATTAAAATGATGTCGGCCTCAGGGATTGAATTGTGAGCGAGCGCTGGCGGTCAGCACAGTGACCAACTGTCGTCCTCAGGGGTTTAATAGTGAGCTAGCGCTGGCGGTCAGCACAGTGACCACCTGTCGGCCTCAGGGGTTTAATAGTGAGCGAGCGCTGGCGGTCAGCACAGTGACCACCTGTCGCTAAATGGGCTGAGTGCCGAATAATGACAGACAAAGATGTCTTTTCTGTTTCTGAGTGGGCTCTATGGGCTCAGTGCTGACTAGTGACAGAAAAAAAGTTTCCTGTCTCTACTGTAGTTCAGTTTGTTACCTGCTTCGGGGTGGTTAGACGGCTAACAAAACACGGACGCATATGTCTATGCAAAATGTATTTTAAACTTTATTCCGCTCGCAGGACTCGAAGGGAATTTATTGAAATATTTCCTGAAACTAATCCACCTTTAGGAAGTGCGATCGAAATTTTGGTAAGGAAATTCTAATCAACAGGTTCAGGACTTGATAAGAAGTATAGCAGTAACACAAGAAAAATATAGACTAAATCAGTGCTGGTCTGACTTGTCGCCCACAGAAATCACTTCTCCAACGAGGTTGTGCACATAAGGCTACCGAACAATCGCACATAAAACCGTATGAAATCCCCCCGTTCATGTACTGAAACCTCAATATCTGGCTTCTCGAATGTGGTTTTGTGAGCATTTTATTAGTCTGTAACTGATGGTATAGTAAAAGCACATCTTTTGTACTTTTATGACGATTCCTGGTTTCATTTATGCGAAAGAATCAACATACTAACATTCCCTGTTAGATCTCAAGAAACAAGACAAGATTCTTAAAGAAACTCATTTCAACGATGATATTCGGTGTTCTATCAACGCTACGAGGATTTTTGGTAGATATTTTTCACTGAGTCTGTAAATTCAGCGGGGTACATCGCACAAATGTTTATTTTGATTTTCACAGAACTAACTGATGAGGAGGGAGATTATACTTGGTGTCAGCAAGTTTCCACAATATCTCACACAGCAGCTATTTCCGTAAATACAATAAGTGAAGTATTTGAAAACAGGCTGATAAGTTAAGGTTTGTGACCCCCTCGAAGTCCCGATATTACTCAGTGTTATTTTTACTTGTACGGAAATATGAAGGTTATAATAAGAATTTATTGCAGCCAGATACAAAAATAGGTTTCAAGGTTACAAAATAAGCATGAAATATTGTCACACTATATACTGCGATTCACAGGTGCTCGAGGCGGTTTAGTCTTTGCTATAGTCAACTATGGTCTTTTCCCTTTTACTACACAGTGTTATGTGGTATTTGTCGCATGGATTCTCACATAGAGAACATATACATTCTTTGTTCGGTTCATTATATTTTATGTTTTTGCAAATTTTTGTGATGGAAGCTGTCCAGTGATTACGTTTCTTACTTCCTGATTTTCCTGTGTCCATCGTCTATCAGTCATTTCTTCCGTTGCGTAAAAATCCAGTGGTATGTCCTGTTGTTTCAGATGCTTCTGCTCAAGTACCTTCTCCATTTGCAGGGTAGATAGCAGGTGTAGTTTGAATGAAGGATATGAGCATTAAACCCCCGTACCTTAGAAGAAGAAATACTTAATACTCGACGTGCGACTGAAGGAATTTCTTTAGCAGAGCTCCTTTTTTTCAAAATGTGTTTAAGCATTGTGAAATTTGTTTACGAGAACCAGGCCGCCACTTCTAGCACCTTCTGTAAGGTAAGCGTGTCGTATATCTCCATCTGTATTTATAACACTGAACGGACTGTAGTAGTACTATCAATTCCTGAACAGTCTGTACCCTGAGACCACGCGCCATGTCGGTCGGGAGGAGCTTGCTCAGTAAGAGGTATCTGCAGCTGGCAGCGTCTTAACTTGAAATCTCAGTTCATACATACAGTGGCGTAGGTGGGTCAGATCAGCACTGATTTAGCCTATATTTTTCTTTTGTTAGTGCTATACGCCTACGTGTGTTTCTTCTTATCAAGTCTTGAACCTGTTGATTAGAATTTCCTTAGAAAAATTTCGATCGCACTTCATGAGGGTGGTTTAGCTTCAGGAAATATAATGAAACCTCAATATCTGGCTTCCCGAGTGTGCAACCATGTTGTTACCGCAATTCTGTGGCTCACAGAGGAATAGGAATCGCTTGGGTCCAATTTCTGGACAGATGATAACTCAGATCAACTTTTACTTTAACAAATTTGGAAATTTTATTTCCTTCCTTTCTTAAAATTCAGAGAGAGGAATTTAGTGTTATAGCAAAGAACAGTTGAAAACATTAACAACGAGCTCGTCAGCTCGAACAATACATTGGACTTGGAAGTCCTAAATCAGGTACAAAAATTGGGAGAAACTCCCAGTCGTTAATAATAATGGCGTATGGGCTCCGGAGAGGCCTGGTGCAGGTCTTTTTCTAATAGACGGCCTAGTAGGCGACCGGCATGTCTGTGAAGATGAGAGCCCTACCTAGGATGATTGCTAATGTTGAATACGCCACACACATCCAGCCCCCGAGCCCTTGGAATTAATCAATTAAGGTTAAAATCCCCTACCCGGCCAGGAATCGAACCTGGGACGCTCTGAACCGAAGGCCAGTACACTGACCATTCAGACAATGAGTCGGACTCCCAGTCGTTAAATTACACAAGATAGAGAATAACTTCTCCTGACAGGTACAATATGATAAAAGAGCATAGTTATTCCGAACAGGTACAATTTATAGGAGTCTCAGCTCCAAGATACTAGAGTCTACCCCCAATTAGGCTATCAGTTTCTCTTCACAATCTTAGTTACACTCGGCATACCCCTAGGGTGATCCCACTTCATCGTGTTGTTACACTGGTGCCCCATGGTAGGCTTATTTTTTACCAAGGTCCATACTAATTTAAGTATTGTTCCCAAAGGGAACCCAAAACATAGACACGGTTACCCTAAATCAATAAAGAATAAACAGGGGCATAATTGCCCTTACTACAATACTTTATTTTAAATAGTTACACACAAAAGGCTATTAACAAATGGCAAGGAAGCGAAACACCAGCACTCTTTAACGAACATTCCGGAATAGACGATACCTTACGTGGGCTTAAGACTCAATGACACAGAGGCAAATCCCCTAATAAATAGGGTGACTAAAGGAGGAGAATTTAAAAAGCCAAGACAAGATTTCAAAAATTTTGAGGTTGAAAAGTTCGGTCACTCAGCTCAAAAGTTGAAGGGGAGACAACTGAGGGTCACCACTCGTGCTCCCTTACATTAAATATTTTCCCAGTAGGGAATTGAAATCGAGTGTGAAGATTGCGCAGAAAGTCCTACATTTCAACCCGAAAAGAAGGGCTTACATATTAGATATTACGAACAATTCGGAAACCTTCCCCTGGAACTACCCGCAGGCACCATTACATGTTTATTTAAATTCTGCTTCAAGCCGGCCGCGCCCTGCCCCTAGGCCTCACTCTCAAGAACTAGAGCAGTTCAGATAAGACGGCCTTAAAGTGCTCTCTTTATACAGTTCCGTAGGGGAACGTTCCAGACTAAATTAAAATACAGTACGCTGATAGGCTGAATTTCCATACACACTCCCGGGTTTGATTGGCTGCAGAACATAGTTGCAAGAATGTGATACGCAGCTTACAATTGAGGAGGAACCAGGTGAAGTGCTGACAACTACGGTACATTAAAAAGCAATCCTCAGGAAAAAGGCTTACCAACTACAAAAACAAAATATCTTCAGCAATCAGTTGATATCTAGCCATTAGATGTCGCTAGCAAATAGTTGACAGAGCCATCTAACCGTCGAGGAAGACTTTGTTTTTAAATGTTCATATCCATAGGGAAGGCGCGCAGTTTAAGTAGCCGGGAAAGGTGTGCCCCTGGTACAATAATAATAATAATAATAATAATAATAATAATAATAATAATAATAATAATAATAATAATAATAATAATAATAATAATAATAATAATAATAATAATAATAAGCCTCTGTAAATGAACTAAGTCCCTCTAAAATTCTATACTTTCGACTGGCTTCCTAGTGGTTTACCGTCATACTAACCCATGGAAGGTTTTCCTCGACGGAAATATGGGAAAATGATGAGATTGGCATGGTACTGGCCATGGCCTTAATTAAGGTACAGCCCCAGCATTTGACTGGTGTAAAAATGGAAAACCACCGAAATCTACAGGGCTGCCGGGGGTGGGATTTGAACCCAAACCGCACGGTCAACTCTCGGTTTCTCCTTGTTCACCTACCCCTCTCCATTTGCTTCACATGGACCCATCGTCGGAGCCGGTTGATACGTACAGATTGATCCATTCAGCTTGTTACCAACTTAGCCCCAGTCTTCTCATTCCGAATGCACTCCGGCGATTGTTACCACCACTATTTACCAGCAATCACTCTCAATCATTCCTGTTACTTCCATGTCCATTACTTCTAGCTGATGAATAGGATATTCCGAGCTGGATTGAGTGGCTCAGACGGTAGAACGCTGGCCTTCTGACTGCAAGTTGGCAGGTTCGTTCCTGGCTCAGTCCGGTAGTATTAGGAGGTACTGCAAATAAGCAAGCCTCGTGTCGGTAGATTCACCGGAACGTAAAAGAACTCCTTCGGGGCAAAATTCCGGCACCTCGGCGGCTCCAAAAACCGTAAAAGTAGTTAGCAGGACGTATTATTAAGAAATAGCCAGCTTTCACTCCCAAATAGTAGTCGGTCTGAAAACAGAGCGATGTAAAGATAATTTCATCTGGGAGCTGAATTCCTTTTTGTAGAATACCGTTGATCGTAACTGCGAGCTCATTGCATTAGCTTTACCGTACCTTGGTCTTTTTCTACATGGTGTACTACCAACCTGGGAGAACACACATCTTAAACACTTGAAATGATCCACCTGTTCCAAGTTCGTGTTCACCATCTTCCATTGAATCTTCTTAGATATCTTCCCTACTGGCATCACTTCAGTCTTGGAAATGATCATTTTCGTATCATACTAACTAATTAGCGTATTAGCAATACCTTCAATAATGAAAATGACATACTGCAGTAAGACGAACAATTATGTCTAACAAGAAGGGCATACTGCCTACAGTCTTGGCCGTTTATCTGGTAAATCATTTTAACAAGATAGCTGAAGTCTCACAAGGTAATGCTGTGTAATGCATTCTTGAAGCTGTTCATTTTGGAAAGAATTATAGCACTGAAATTCCAGTACGAACAAATGCTGTACCGTTACGGGCAAAAAATTGTATGGTTCCATTTAGAAAAGTCGGTAGCATTATTTACACAGTCATTGATACACTGGTGAACTATTACAGGTTTAGCGATGAGCTCCAGATTACTACTATTAACAGCGTAAGCAGATTTCATATTTCAGTAACAATTTGGAAGTTAGTTCATTTTCTGACATTTGTTTTACGTCATACCGACACAGACGGGTTTTATAGCGACGATGGGATAAGGCAGGGATGGTATTAGGAAAGAAGTGACCGTGTCCTTGATTAAGATAGGCATTTGCCTGGTGTGGTAATGAGAAACCACAGGAACCATCAGCGGGGCTGCCGACAGTAGAATTCGAACGCATCACTGAACTTTCAATGATTAACCCTGTAAATAGAAAGCCATTTATAACCCAAACCCCATGGTGCAACAGCCTCGAAGGGCCTTGGTCTATCAAGTGACTGCTGCTCATCCCGGAGGCCTGCAGATTATGAGGTCAGCATGACGAATCCCCTCGGCCGTTATTCTTAGCTTTCTTGACCGGGGCCGCCATCTCACCGTCAGATAGCTCCTCAAGTGTAATCACGTAGGTTGCGGAAGCCATTTACAACCCAGGGAAATTTAGATTACACCTGAAGAGTGTCATGGATCAAATACGTTTTGAAAAGGCTATTCAAATCGTGTTGGGTCTCGGACTAGGAAAATCGACCGGGCATTTTAAAAGAATGTGCGAAACATACGGTCAGAATGGTTGCTGAAGTTGGCCACGCCTTCAGTTAAACTTTGGCTTCTAAGTAATCATCCTACTGTACGGATAAGGGGACTTCTTACGATAATCGAGAACAATTTTTCAATGAGCTAAACGTGTTGTTCACTGAAGATTTTCGCTAAATTGCCAGTACTGAATAGAGGAGAGAATTTTATTTTCTGCACGTCCTGGGTACTCTTAACCCTATCACTGCCCGAACGCCGACCACCAAACACGTACTTCAAACTGTATTCCCAGTAGATTCACGGAGCAAGGAAGCGTGGGAAGAATCCTAGTGGCAGTAGTACCGAGTGTGGGCCTCCATCATGAGCTCTTTCGTTTTCCTGGGGGAAATGGGCAAGTTCAGTGATGCGTTCGAATTCTACTGTCGGCAGCCCCGCTGATGATTCCTGTGGTTTCTCATTACCACACCAGGCAAATGCCTATCTTAATCAAGGACACGGTCACTTCTTTCTTAATACCATCCCTGCCTTATCCCATCGTCGCTATAAAACCCGTCTGTGTCGGTATGACGTAAAACAAATGTCAGAAAATGAACTAACTTCCAAATTGTTACTGAAATATGAAATCTGCTTACGCTGTTTAAAGGTTTAAACACACGTCCAAGCTAGCACATGGGTACAAGTTGTCTCAAAAGTAAATCCACACCCATTAATCACATACATACACTGCTTTCGGCTCCTTGACTGAGAGGTCAGCGTAGTGGCCTGTGGTTCAGAGGACTCCGGTTCCATTCCCGGTCAGGCTGGTGATTCTAGTCTTGTCTGGTTGATTCCTTTAGATCGGGGATTAATGCACGTTCTTATACAACACATCGCACTAGTAGCCACCACAGAAGAAAGCAATTGTGTCGTGTCTGTCCCCAGAATCTTTTGAAGTCCGGCCCTGCGGTGTAGGGGGAAACGCATCCGCCTGTCACCCGGCGGACCCGGGTTCGATTCCCGGCCGGGTCAGGGGTTTTTAATTGTAATGGGTGTTTGTGAGGTCCTTAATCTTCCTTTCATCACACACAACATTCCACACTACCGCCATTCCAATTACACGCAGGTTCATACAATATGGTGCCAGTAGGGGCAAAAAATCCACATCGGTCCACGCCCCGAACAAATAGCCTTTTTTTAAGTCTTTTGAATATGTGCCACAAGACACGATACCTTCATGACGTTAATTTTACTCCGCTGGATGTTTTCAATATTCCTGGCTTTATTTCAGGGTATTCTACATTTCACTTTAAGTCGCACAGACACATAACTCTTATAGCGACGATGGGGCAGGAAAGGCATAGAGTGGGAAGGAAGTGTCTGTGGCCTTAATTAAGGTAAGCCTGGTGTGAAAATAAGAATCCACGGAAAACCATCTTCAGAGTTGCCCACAGTGGGGTTTGAACTCACTATCTCCCGAAACCAAGCTCACAGCTGCGCGCCTCTAAGCACACTTCAGAGTGGATCATCATCTGGTATGGCAACCTGTCATATTTTTGAACACAATGTAAGGTGTGTGAATGGTATCTTATAGGTCACACTTTACTTCTTCCTTTAGGTGTTTGTGTGTGCTGCATGAAACTTCTAAACTCTGATTTCTATGACGATACCCTGAATAAGGCAACATCAGAATCACACATCGAGAGCCACATTGAGTTGACATTTCCCTTGTACGAATGTACACTAGTGTCCAAAAGTTAAGCATACATTATGAATAAGCAGGACAATAGGAAATAGACCGCAAATCGCACGACATATGCACCTACCAACGTTGCGTGTTCGCTCTGTATAGGAAAGGAGTGTTCCCTGCTTTAACTAACGTCGTAACCGCAAGGTAAGCACAGCCAGTCCCTGCGCCCCACATTCCCTCAGTCGTGTTTGCCCTGTTATAGTGTGCGGAGTGTAGCCTCATGGTGAACGTGACAACATAATGGTACAACGACGCCATTTGGACCCCGTTTTGCCGGGTGGAATACTCGGCCGCCTGGAAGCAGGTCAGACACAGACCAAAGTTGCCGTATCCTTGAATGTGCCACAAAGTGCCATTTCCAGGCTTTGGAGACCATTTCGGGACACAGGAGAAGTTAGTCGTGGGCTAGTACCAGGTCGACCAAGGGTAACCACCCCACAGCAGGACCGTTTACTGTTGAGCCGTCAACATCAAAACTGGACCATGAATGCATGGAGGAATCTGCTCTTCACAGAAGAATCCCCCTTCAGTTTGCAGAACGATTCCCGTCGCACATTAATCTGAAGAGAACCGGGTAGCCGATACAACCACAGGAACATCGTGGAACGGGACAAGTATGGTGGTGGTGGTGGTGTCATGGTGTGGGGCGGCATCATGTTGAATGGCCGTACAGACACGCACATCTTCATGGGTGGTCTGAGGAACACTGTTAACGCTCGAAGATACAGGGATGAGGTACTGAGACCACATGTTCGACTCTTCAGAGGTGCGGTTGGTCCAGACTTCCTGTTAATGGAAGATAATGCCCGACCGCACCGCTCTCCTCTATTGGATGAATTTCTGGCTGGGGAAGTTATTCACCGCATGGACTGGCCAGTGAGGTCTGCGGATCTGAATGCTATAGAACATGCCTGGGATGCATTGGGGAGGTGAATCGCATCCCGTCAGCCTCACCAAGGACCCTCCAATACCTTCGCATTGCCCTTCCGGAGGAATGGGATCAACTGCCACAAGAGCTCTTGGACCATATGATAGAGAGAATGCCACGTCGCTGCAAAGCATGTGTGGCCGATAAGGGTAACCATACACCCTATTAACAGCATACTTTGTTGTGGAAGACATTGCCAAGTTTTGTTAGTTGTTGTCATAGGTGTACCTTACCTATGAGAAGCTGCCTCTGTGGATCAGTGGTAGAGTGTCGGCCTCCGGATCCCAAGATAGCGGGTTCAAACCCGGCAGAGGTAGTCGGATTTTTGAAGGGCGGAAGAAAGTCCATTCGACACTCCATGTCGTACAATGTCGGCATGTAAAAGATCTCTGGTGACACATTTGGTGTTTACCCGACAAAATTCATTAAATCTCAGCCACAGACGCCCAAGAGAGTTTCGGTTTACTCGGTCTGCCATCTAGTGGGGGCCTAGAGTAAAACGGAACGTCGAAATTGACGAGCAGACAGCCAGATGGCGTCAAACTGAAATGTCTGCACACGGTAGCTGAGGCCATACGATTATTATTATTATTATTATTATTATTATTATTATTATTATTATTATTATTATTACCTATGAGAACCTTTCTGACACTGTTTTCTTGGACACGTTTTGTGACATATGGTGTGAGAGTCAGCTTCCGTTCGTTCAGCAATCCGTCTGACATTCCTATCAGGCGGTATGGACACGTTTAGTGATTATGCTTAACTTTTGGAAACCAGTGTATGTTCGAGGTCTCTTTTGAATGTATTGTGTTGTACATCAGAAGTCGTTAGCTGCTTGCACCACAATGCTATACTTAATCGCGCGCAACACCGACCCGCATCTTCGGGGCCAGCGAAGGAAATGGTTCAGGCAGTAAAAATACATTACAACATAATGATTTACCGTCATGTTGAAAATATGTAAGAAATTTTAAGAGTGTAACAAGCAATATACTTCAGTAGTTTCTATGATTTTAATGCCCGTACAGAAAAATATATTTATATGTACACTTACGTTTAAATTTTTTTCTGTATGGGCTAAAAGTTGGTTTTCTACGCAAGAAATACAGATAGAATGTGAAACCTTCGTATCATATAAATTGCCTTGACTGTCTTGATTATAATGGGATAGAATTTCTGGCCACAGAACTAATACCAAATGAAAGATCTTGGAGATATTTGGTTAATTCACAGAAGCTTGCAGACTGGACGTTGAAGGATTTACAAGTCTATAAGAAAGATGAAGTCTTTATAGGCCTATGTACAGTATATATGCCGTGTTCTCCTCCATGTTGACTTCTTTAAATTTACAATGGTGACTATGACAAAATGTTAATTCCTTTCAGTCCTAACCTTTTGCACGTACTAATTCAGAGATATGACGACATCGTAACTTCATCCCAAGGCAATGAGTAATTTCCACTTGAAGGGAAGCTCCTATCACTTTGTTTACAGTGAAGACGTCCGTGAAGACCGAGCTGGTTGGCCGTGCGGTTAGGGGTGTGCATCTGTGAGCTTGTATTCGGGAGATAGTGGATTCCAACCCCACACTCAGCAGCCCTAAAGATTATTTCCCCCATGGTTTCCCATTTTCACATCAGGCAAATGCTGGGGCTGTACCTTAATTAAAGACACGGCCGCTTCCTTCTCACTCCTAGCCTAGTTCTTTCCTATCCCATCGCCACGATAAGAACTATCTTTGTTGGTGCGCCGTAAAGCCAATTGCAAAAAAAGAAAAATTGTGAAGATTGACATCAGTAATAAAATATTACATTTTCTGAAAATGTTTATTTAGTATCCTGTACTAAACTAAGAAATAGCTGTTATAAATATAGTAAGATTCTGAAAAACTAGAAACACGAAGCTTTCCGAGTTTGGCGAAGATTTTTGCTATTTTCCTTATTTCTAAGACAGAATTATGTTTCAATGTGCTCTTGTTGTGGAATGGATGAAATCAAGATTGGTAGTTCTTATAAGATTCAATCGCTGTGCTGGCAGAGAGCTCTGCAATAGAATGTAGCTCGTGCTGTCTCCCAATGTAATTACTCTTGGTAGCCAGGAAGACTGACGTTTGAATGTCCGGTGTACCGATTTTCAAGATGCGAGGGGGGGGGGGAAATTGAACTTGACGAATTGTTCACCCTATTACCAACTCAGTAGCAAGAAATCTTCCTACAGGACAGTCAAGCTTTCAGTATTTCAAACTATTCCCAAAATATAACATGCCATAATTATTTATTATCTGTTTATCATGTGAACCTCTATAGAGCAGACCTGAATACAGACCACTAGAACATCGGGGTAATTATCTCCGTTGTATACAGCATTATTTCTTTAAATTTTTGGGATATTTTACAATTTAGGAAGGTAATTCAAAAAGTAACTGTTCCCTAACTTGATCAAGACGAAGAACACCGTTTCATTTTGGTACGCCTTATTTATTTTTTGGTATGATCACCAATGTTATTCAAGCATTTTTCGCTGCGAAAAAGATGGTTTCTGACGACAGTAAATGGTGTCCTGCTCATTGAACTATTTCACCATCTTTCACTTCATCGCCCTTAGGAAATCGTCTGCCTCGAAGATGTTCATCAGTGGCATTAACGAATGCGTCTGATGTTGATTGACGGCCGTTCCTCCCCTCATCTTCCATATTCATTTAACCTCCACAAATTCATGGCACTATTTCCGCACCTGTTGTCCCTGGATACACATACCTCATGAGAATGATGGTAAGCCCCGTGTTTTCTGCCCATAGAACTCAAAACTCCTCCCGCGACCATTTATGAAGTACTAACTGATGTACCCGAGCTCCGCTACGGAATTCTAAATTGTATATAGGATTCTACGTTGGGCAGTGTACACGTTGTGAGTAAGATTGTAATAAATTGCATAGCTCTTAACGTTACCTTAGAAACGCGACGGGGAAGTCACCAAACTTCTTTTTTTGTGTGAAAAATGGGTTAGCGAATTTTAATTGTAATGGTAGGCCCTCTTGCTTACCATTAGTCACAGTCAAGTTGGGGAATTTTCATTGTAATTGCAGGCTCTCACTCTCTACCTGTTTCAGAAAGACTGCCTTAGTGGTCTGCCCATCTGAAATCAATATAGGACAATACAATGATGCCAGTAGGAATGTCGCGATTAAAAGCAATGCCATCATATGAAATAATGAAATGAAGAACCACACATTTTCTCACTTTTAACGAATAGTAGTACGCTGCCGATCTAACAGTCCAAATTTCCAGAGCTGGAATGGCCAGGCCTCACACAGCCGTGAGCCGTGAACACTTATTTTTGGTGGGGAGAGGGGAACAAAAACTATGACCTATTACTCTGTTTCCTAGGAGTAGGCCTACCCCATGAGTTAGAAAATCTCAATTCACTACACTGGCGGGGGGAAATCTGCCTGACTTGGAGGCACATTTTTCCTCCAAGCCAGAGGAGAACCCCCATCTTGGCTGTTAATTTCGAATAAAATGAATAATAATATAAAGTGAAGATTAAAAATCCTTTCTTAAGAAACGGCTCATTTCAGGGTTGAATTTTGAGTACTTAGTGAATTATGTTGCAGTAATTTGGAATAGGCCGAAATCGCAATTCTAGACCAGGTCATAAGTGAGCCTCTGCCACTATTCCTTTAATTGTACGCACACGTCAATCCAATCAGCGCGTCAGAGTAGGGATCGAATTAGTGGAATACTATGGTGAGCCAATGTGTTACGTACCAGCAGTATTAGAATATGTATAAACCAGAGGAATGGTATGCTAGAGAAGAAAGTTATCTAACTCCCGTGCCATTTCCCGCCAATATTCAGGCAGGCTGTTGTACTCGGTATGCAGCAGTAATCCCATCTATCGGAGATAAGTGGCAGCATAAGAGACAAAGAACATCACAACAATCAAGAGTCAACGTAATGTTATTTCTGATCAATTTTATGAGCACATTTAGTTTTCTTCCGACTCACAAATACCACTATTATCATAGTCAGTCCGAAAAAATTGTATCCCCTATAAATTCTGTAATGTAGTACTTTTCGATAGGACCAATAATATAGGTGTTTAAGAATTAAATTTTAGGCGCCTTCTCCTAACTACCATTTTATCCAGGGTGAATAAAATTGTTTATAGCTTAGACTGTAGTTTCTTATTCCCCGACTCTATATGCCGATTTTCATGAAATTCTGTTTACCCATTTTATCGTGGCTCGGCGTTGATATGGACTTAGCAACAAAAATATAAATTCATGAATATCTCTGTTATTATAGCCGGTACGGTAAAAATGCATTAGACATAAATGATCAATAGGACCATTAATAACAAATATTTGAGAACTATAATTTAGGCCTTCCCCTAAACTACCATTTCGCTGAGTGTGAATAAAATGATGTATAGCCTAGATTGTAGTGGCTCATTCTCCTATTTTGCATACCAGTTTTTATTAAATTCCCTTCAGCCGTTTTCTCCTGATGCGTGTACATACATAGAGACAGACAGACAAGACGGAAAAGTAAAAAGTGCATTCCCTTGTTACTGTCGACACCACCGATATAGAAATACCATTATTTTAAAATTGTGAGAAATATACAGACAAAACTCTTATTGCAACAAGGTTCTTTTTTCACAAATGTTGCCCTTGTATGTAATCCATCAGTGTAACTACAGACTAATGGATGCGTGTTGCAGTGAACTTCGTTCCTCAGGAACTGACTCTTGTAGAAAACTGATTAGACAACAAAAAAATTAAACTAGCTGTTGCATGCTTCTGAACTGTTTTAAAACTGCAACAGTTTTCTTTCCTTTCATTGTAATCACACTGACCATCTTAAAAAGGGACATTTTTCCACAACATAATAAAACTTCAACTCGAATATCCCAGTAAAATCAAAACCAATCCCACAACTGTATTCCTTTATCTAAACATAGCTTACAGTAGCCTATGTATTTGCATAATGGCACTCATTGCTTCTTTTCACAAGTACACCTCTCTCAGAATTGCTGAATAGTGTAGAAATGTTACTCTTAGTGTCCAGTGAATAAGATTCAGCCATAAATTTAGCAGAATATCAGTTTACAAATTTATTATTATTATTATTATTATTATTATTATTATTATTATTATTATTATTATTGCATAAAAGAAACTCTGTATATTGTGGTGATCAGACTTCACATATTATGAGAAGCAGTCTTCTTATTCTTCCTCCACACTTGTGGGGCCACTGGTGTGACTGTGTCGGACATGTGAATTTGTTCCTGTTTCACGGTCGAATGCCCTTCCTGATGCCAACCTTGTGTGGAGTGTTGTAATCACTATTGCATGTTTCTACGGTGGTTGGTAGTGTGGTGTGCTGTCTGAATGTGAAGAGGACAGTCTGTGGACAATCACAAACACCCAATCCCCAAGCCGGATGCATTACTCAGATGCGATTAAAATCCCGAACCGGCCAGGAATCGAACCCGGGACCCTGTGAGCCGAAGGCCTCAACGCTGACCATTCGGTCAAGAAGTCTGACTCAAAAGTACATTTATCGCTGAATGACAAATGTTTGATTCCTTAATAATAATAATAATAATAATAATAATAATAATAATAATAATAATAATAATAATAATAATAATAATAATAATAATAATAATAATAATGTTACTTGCTTTACGTCCCTCTAACTACTTTTCAGGTTTTCGGAGACGCCGAGGAGCCGGAATTTTATCCCGCAGGAATTATTTTACGTGCCAGTAAATCTACCGACATGGGGCTAACCTATTGGGCACATTCAAATATCACCGGACTGAGGCAGGACCGAACCTGCCAAGTTGGGTCATAAGGCCAGGGCCTCAATCGTCTGAGCCACTCAGCCCAGCTGATTGATTCCTCGAGACTGACTGAGAAATGTTGGTTAAGCATTCTTCTTGCATACTTCAGCACGAAGGATGAAACGTTTGCGCAGTGAATTGGCATTTTAGAGTGCTTAATGCGAAACCAGTATAGGTAATTTCATTAGCATATAATGAATTCCTTTTCACGATATAATCCGATACTCTAGCACATCCTAATATCGATATCAATTGAAAGAACTTTACAGACATATTATTACTATTATTATCATCTAACGAGAGAGTTTGCTCCGTGGTAAGGGCCGTGTAGGTGCAAACTTGCACTCGAGAGATGAAGCGTTCGAACCTCACCTCAGCGATCCAGGGTGCTTCCTGTGGTTACCCATTTTCACACCAGAAAAATGCAGGGGATGCACCTTAATTAAGGCCATGACCACTTCCCGATCTTATCACTTTCGTATCCCATCGTTAGCGAAAATATTTTTAATTTAGTATGACTTTAAAGTACTTGCAAAAATATATTAACTGGTAACAATATTTGCCAATAAGACCTGCAAAATATGTTACCATTCCGTTTTCTAAGGAACACACATGTTATGTAAATTAGGATTCTTTGTCAAGATGTTAAATTAGTGTGGCAGACGGATCAAGAGATTGATAAATTGGCTTACTTAAATGAAGAACATAATCTCCTCCAGTGAGCAGCTCAAATGTATGCAGTACTTCATATTTTAATTTTGACAGCATAATGGACAAACCTTTTGCGACATTGCACAGTTCTACTAATGACTGGCTTTGCTTTTAATCCTCCGTAAAGTTCTTTCCTAAATCACCTCGTGTGAAGCTCAATCATCAAATTAATTGTCACCCAGATGGACAGCAAAGCTCTGTAAATATTAGTGTAATAGTTCAGTGGAATTTACGAATGGACTGCATATCGGACGTTTGGCTCTCATAGCCGTGCAGGAAGAGATGTAATCCCATACAAGTGACACAGACAAGTGGACCGCTGAAAGTACAAAAAAACAGCGATATATCTTGTGTTAGAAGGATTAAACATGTTGTGCTTCTTGCTGTGAGGGTATTCCTGGCGAGCAAGCAAGGATGTTAAATGTTGACAATAAAACATTCAGGCTCATCCTAGCGTGGCGTGTAGAGAACAGAAGCGTTCCTTCTATACGCTGAAACAAATGAGACCGCTCTCGTGGAAGACTCCGCATGCAAACCGCTTCAGTGACATGGTGTTATCTAAACCCTATCACTCTCCTTAGGCCTAAGTTTTCGTCTTTTTTTCCCTAGATATTACGATTGGCAGAGATTTTCAAAAATATGTATTAGCTTCTAGGCTTAAATACGTATAAAATTAATTGACTGAGCAACGAATCCTGTGATCCATTTCACAAAACATACAATAATTTCTCATTCGAATTGACCTTCAATACAATATTATTCCAAACAAATTCATTTTAAATGGTGACTCACGTCTTGATAATACACTCATATAATACGCCTTTTTCTTACGCGGACGCCGAAAAAAGCAGTATAATATACAGCATTTTGGAGGTACGAAAATTCTATTTCATTGACGTTGAATAGGGAAGACACGGGATAACACAGCGGAATTGTAATGCTCGAGTGCTTTATTATCCTTCTCACGAGTACACAGTATATGAAGCGAAATCAACAACTTCAAAATCCACTGAATGACATGTTCATTGAATATATGGATGCAAAAATTAACGGAGAAAGTTATTGTTGGGCAGCGGTCGTAGTTCAGAATAAATTACTACTGGTATGCTACCATAAACTGCTGTTTAGACAACGTGGTACAGATATTTTTATTTTTTTTTAGAAGCATTGTCTCATTTCCCCCTTTCATAATCACCTCTATCGTGCAGGGAAATGTACAGTCGATCAAAAATTGGTCGACAGGTATGTGTATTCGTCAACAAGGTGAGAGTCACGCAGCTTTCTGTCTAATGCCTACACATGTGAAACCCTTTAATATCTCCAAATGTACTCGTCGGATTTGCAAACTAACCACATCACTGAACTTGTCACTTGATTCGTAGTACTTCTGTTGGATGAAATTTGTTTATTCCCATTTAAAAATCCGAAGTTGCTACCGGTTTCTTGATAATTACGCTCGTGATGGAAACTAATTGTACAGTGACTTATGAGCCCCTAAATGCAATTTAAGAATTTGAAAACCGAATATCTATATCCTTAACTGATCAGAAGATATTTGAGGTGAACGACTTTGCTCAATAACCCGGTACATTGTTCACCGACTGGCGTTCCGTAGCACTGTACTTTGTCAACCTATTTTCAGCATAACCAGTTTGAACATTACAGTATGTATGAAATTATTAAACTGTGTAATTAATTGAAAAGATGTATACATTTAATTTGTGGTGGGTCATTTTAAATTACTATGTTTATTTATATATAGCGTTTTTAGTCATCCATTCCACATTATCATCTCATTTCTTTGCATCACGGTTATAACGGATTTCTGAACGAGCTGACTCTTGTGCAAAGTATTACAACATCACCCGTATAAATAGCTTGCAGTAAATTTCCAGTAGCCGAGGTCAGGTGACCGACACACCATGCTAATGTTAGCCCTTTACCAGGAAAAGGACGTCATCAAGCTGGCAAGATTGCTTACCCAACTCCATATTCTGAAGAGACAGTTGTTAACTTGCTAACGTCTACGTTTCGAAGTTCGCTACATGACGCTTTGATTGCCCGCGAAATTTCAACCTATGTGATTGAACGTTATGATGGATATACAGCGAGGGATAGAAAATCAGTTCTTACTGGACCATGTGATATGGTACATGGAGGGAGATTTTGGAGCCTATATGCATCAACGACAAGAGCTGGAGGGCGTCAAATCTATCTGTCGATTTTACCATTACATCGGATGAGGGCTGCACGTCTTTCTTTTACATCTGAGAACGTCTTTACATCGGAAAAGGTCTTAACTGAGGAAGGTCTTAACTTAGTTTACTTAGCATCTGAGTAGAGCACTACTCAAAATTACCCTCATTGAGACCTGGTTATCTCAATAATAAGAGATAAAGTCAACGAGAGACCGGTTTTGACTTGCCTAGAACAGGAGATATCTGTGTCATGTATTTAGTTACGCTACACTTCTGTAATGCGGAAGAATACAAGTATATTCTCTCCATGAAAGTAACCCACGGTGGTTTTGATATTGAAATCAGGGCTCATTACAACATTATGTAAGTAGTATCATAGGAAGTATTAAATTCAGGAAAGTCCTAGTTCAATTAGTGGGCTATGCAAGAGTCAGAAATTTGACTGGTACCCACAACGAGAGATGACAGCCTGTACGAGAGAAACACCAAACATCAGCTGCTATACCGAACCTGTCCAGATAACAGAGTCAACACATGGTGATAATAATTTCGTGTGGCTATTCCTACTCGAGTGCAGCCCTTGTAAGGCCGACCCTCCGATGAGGGTGGGCGGCATCTGCCATGTGTAGGTAACTGCATGTGATTGTGGGGGAGGATAGTGTTATGTGTGGTGTGTGAGTTGCAGGGATGTTGGGGACAGCACAAACACCCAGCCCCCGAGTCAATGGAATTAAACAATGAAGGTTGAAATCCCCGACCCGGCCGGGTTTTGAACCCGGGACCATCTGAACCGAAGACCAGTATGCTAACCATTCAGTCAACGAGTCGGACTCAACAAATGGTGAGCTAATGGCATATATTACTGAAAGACTCCCCGTAACAGTTCATTTTCTTAAATTTTATTTCAATCGATTTTTCTTTTTCTTCTTTTTTTTCGTAAGTTCAGAGTTCGTAAATGAAATGGCGTATGGCTTTTAGTGCCGGGAGAGTCCGAGGACATGTTCGGCTCGCCAGGTGCAGGTCTTTCGATTTGGCTCCCGTAGGCGACCTGCGCGTCGTGATGAGGATGAAATGATGATGAAGACAACACACACACCACACAGCCCCCGTGCCAACGAAATTAACCAATGATGGTTAAAATTCCCGACCCTGCCGGGAATCGAACATGGGACCCCTGTGACCAAAGGCCAGCACGCTAACCATTCGGCCATGGAGCCGGACTCAGTGTTCGTAAATACGCCATCACGTTTATGATCCTAATAAATAATTATTTTAATTGGTACTTTCCTACATCCTTATTAAATATCCTTAAATTCCAAGTTAGTGTGTACTTAATGGTTAGTGTTCTGGCATCCCACCTCTGGGAGTATTTAGAGTTTCATTGTCTATTTTATTATTATTATTATTATTATTATTATTATTATTAACATTATTACGGTAATATAATTATTATTAACTATCAACTATCGTCTTCAGGCCATAATATTGAAGGCGTGCGCCCATGCGATATTGTTTATGGAGAAGTAAATGGGCGAGTAATTATTTATATTAAAATAAGGTGACCCGGCACGTTACATTTTGATGGTGCGAGAGTAGGTACGTCACAGTACAGTGAGCAAATATCACTTGGTGACATACCGCTTCACTGTTTCATTTAGGCAGGCAGTCATGGCACTGATAAATGTAAATAAAATAAATGTTTTATCTGTACTTTGGTCAAATTTTTAAAAATTGGTTAAATTTTGTCGGTCATGTCTAGCAAAACAAGAATGCAATTGTTAAATTTCCGTCATTTCTATGTATGTATGTATGTATGTATGTATGTATGCACGTATGTATGTGGTTCACGCAACCTTCAGGGTGTTCATAGGTTTGATTTACACGGATCCTCAATTCAATACGCCAAACATCCGTCAATCTCGGATAAACAGCTTGACTAACTTGCTTTTTATGTAAGACTAACTACCGTATCTGTCTTTGACAGATAGGTCATTTAGGTGGTTTAGGTGAATGGAGAAAGGTACTCTAAATCACAGCGGGAGTGAAAGTATGAATATGGTGGTTTGTGTGCAAAAGGACAGCTTCCTTACTAAGTGAACTATTAATGTTATTTGCTTTACGTCCCACTAACTACTTTTACGGTCATCGGAGTCGCCGAGGTGCCGAAATTTAGTCCCGCAGGAGTTTTTTTACGTGCCAGTAAATCTACCGACACGAGGCTGTCGTATTTGAGCACCTTCAAATACCACCGGACTGAGCCAGGATCTAACCTGTCAAGTTGGGGTTAGAAGGCCTGCGCCTTAACCGTCTGAGCCACTCAGCCAGGCAAGTGAACTATTAACCTAAAGTGTAGGAGGTGTGCATATTATATCTGTCCAGACACTGTCAGATTTGGTTGGTATCAAAATGTTCTGTTGGGAGTGAGATATCAGCTGGTCACAGAGGCACATGAGTGAGGGAACAGTTTCTAGACCATGTGTCGGCTTAAGAATTTCATTTCTTGTCAAGTAAATGATTGGTAAATTAGTAAGCTCATCTTTTCAGTGAAATAATAATAATAATAATAATAATAATAATAATAATAATAATAATAATAATAATAATAATAATAATAATAATAATTGTTCCGGTGATACCATGGTGGACAGAGGTGAAATAAGGTGCGGGCATGAATGGGTCTATCTAAGACAGTCAAAAGATTCATTAAAACTTTAAAATTAGCGTTATATTTATTTTCTCGGTTATCTTCTTTTTTTCAAAGACAAACGTTATAATTCAGGTACAAATGTTCATACGATAGGGTACAATATTAGAATATCGAACAACAACAACTCCGAGCTTGAAGCTCCCTACTTACACATTCTCCATGTGCGCTGCGGCTCCTTTCAAAAAACACACAAGGAGACGAACCTCCCAATTTCTTTTACATAGTATTTATAATATACAATATTTCAAGAGCCCCTTTTGCTCCACAAAATTATCTAGGAGAGTACTCTCCAAACATTATATCACACCGGCCTTCCAAAGTCACCATTTAACCAGCTTCTTTGCTCTATTACAATTTTACACTTGGTAACTTACATCCAGAATGATCCAGGCCTGTAAAGGCACAACCTACATTTTACAATACGATCAGTATTCACTGTCTTAGACACTCAGCAATCTAACCTCTTCGCATGAAGGAATGAAATTGAATTTTACAGGAGTATCGAATACCCATTCTACCGGGTCTTTGTGGAAAACCACAGGTTAAAGTTACTGGCCCCACAATCAAAATGATATGGAGGACACTTACGCTCCTTGAAATTTGCAATTAAAAGTTTAAAACCATATTTGGGCTTTTGCCCGAAATTACAGAGGCTAAGCCTAAACTACCGAGGTGACTATATAGAGAGAAAATTTAAATTACAAAGATTTCAAACTGAAACAGGTTACAAAATCCTAGTCACCTCAACATCAAGTTGATAGGGAACGCGGGAGGGTATCACACTCTCTATTCCCTGATTTCGGCTAAGTTCTATTGACTTGTTTAAAAGTTACATTTTAGGAAATTGAAGTTACATTAGTAGAGATTGGAAACCTTCCCCTCGAGCTAGCTTTCAAAGACTATCACTTATATAGGACTGCCATTATATTTAGCTGATGGATTACTCTGCGTCGGACGAGCCTCACCACCTTCTTTATAAAAACACACACTAGACTGGAGCGATGAATAAGACCCCCGGGTCGAAAAATGTGCCAGCTTTTATACCCGAGAGGAAGATTCTAGAGAGCTGTGGGCTAAGGCCCGACACACGCCCAATTCTTATTGGGTAATTATATACACACAAGATAGCTGTAATTGGTTGAAAGATAAATACACAAAATTTTCTCTTGGCCAGCATCCAAAGTTGGCGGGAAGGGATCGAAATATTGTCAACTTTAACATGCCAAAAACAAACAATCAACTCAGTGTATTAAACCTTAAAATAAAAAATACTTTAACAATTTAAATAATTCCACATCACACCAAAGGGCATAACATCAGTTTTTAGTAGAGACATCTGTTGACAAATGTTCAGACTTCTTGCACTAGTTGGTGCGAGTTTTCGATTTAAGATGGCATTTCTATGGCGCTTCATTTGAATGAACGGGGCGGGTGTACCTCCCGGTACAACAACAACAACAACAACAACAACAACAACAACAACAACAACAATAATAATAATAATTCCAGTTAACATATTTTTGTGTTTATTGCCCAACCCTGGGAATTAACGATGCGCTGGTTTGAATAGTGTTAGTGTTGCATTGTATAGGGTATGGCGCAGTATATTTAGATGGTTCTGAAGTTTCTTTTGCTACCATCTTCCTTAGCGACAATGTTGTTTGTTTAAAGTCCACACACGTGGTATTTGTAAAATCATTTAGTTTCAGTATTAAAAGGGTATCTGACAAGAAGATTTGCCTTGAGTGTCAACAAAACACAAATACTCACGTGTTATGTAAATAATCTAATTTGAGGATGACCTAAAATTTTACATTCATTTAGTTAATTTGAAATTATTTAAAGCAGTAAGGAAATACTTGGGAGATCCACTTCCTAGATTTGGTTGTAACCTGTGATAAAATTCATGAAGATGATTTAAGAGGCAAGCGTTTCATCAACACCCAAGATTAGATAGAGAAAATCCACAAACTTAAATTTAAACTAAAATTCTTGAACGCAGCTGAATTGATTTGCTAATGATTGTCTTTTGTTGTTTGTTAACATTACGTAAGTTAGCAGATATTGATGTTGGGCTAACAATTAGTCGGCCTAAGTTGTTGTAAGTAAGTGAATGATGACGTTTGATTTTAATAGATTCAGAGATTATATAGCCACATTTATTTCATTTATTGTTTTTCTCCCTCTGTCATCCTACCAACATCGATTATGGTACCATCCACCCCAAGCTAGCCAGAAGGGTGCAATCCATCCATCCATCCATCCATCCATCCATCCATCCATCCATCCATCCATCCATCCATCCATAGTCAATGTAGGTTTAGGAACGTCATGGTCAATAAATAATAATAATAATAATAATAATAATAATAATAATAATAATAATAATAATAATAATAATAATAATAATAATAATAACTAATTTCAAATTCTTACTATATTTTAAGGTCTTTGAGAATCATTTGACGGAATGTTGTCTCGCAAGAGTTGTTTGACGTGCCGGTAAATCTATGAGTATGACGCCGGCGTATTTAAGCAACTTCAAACACCAGCCGGGATCGAGCCCTCCAACCGTCTGAGATACTCAGCCCTGCTCTTCAACAGTCCACTTCATGCATATGTAGGTGTTCAACTCCTATCCTATCACTGACCAGTTTTTATACGAATCACAACGTCACTGCCTTTGCTGGAAAACAGCAGAGCTGCTGAAGTGTTAATGCGGACGCCGCCAGAGAGTTAATACGGAATAATTGGCTATCCCGCAAGTAACGTAATCATATGGCACCTGCATTGATCACAGTGCCGGAAATTATTAACGTTTGTTTCGGCGTGTGGTGTAGAGGTTATAGGTATTTGAGGAAGTCCGTGCTGTATTATTATTGGGTTAGGTTATTAAAGAGGGCCTGCCTGGCAGAGGCGGTAAAGGCGTGCTCGGTTCGCCCAGAAGGACGTGGGATCGAATCACCGTCAGGAAGTCGTAAAATTTAAGAAAGGAGATTTCCACTTCCGGAGGTGCATATGGCCCTGAGGTTCACTCAGCCTACACCAAAAATGAGTACAAGGTTAATTCCTGGGGGCAAAGGCGGCCGGGCGTAGAGCTAAACACTTTACCCCATCACGTGCCGCGGTTAACAATGGTGGAAGCCTTTACCTTCCTCACCTCCCAGGGCCCTCATGGCCTGTACGGAGGTGACTGTCATTTTTAAGTTATGAAAATACTTTATTTCGCATCCAAGGTCAAAGGTCCTAAATTCCAATTTACAATCTGTGCGCAACCCATCTCTACACGGGAGGAAATCTTAATTAACAAGAATTCCTTTCAGACGATGTTAGTAGTTCTTCCTCCCGACTATAACGTGAAAAGATATCGTTTCCACGGGATATGAGAAAGACCCACCTGAAGTCTCCGACCCTGTACTTTATTTATTGTAATGTCACATCAAAAAATTACCGGGAATTGAACTCGTTTGAAATGAGATGGCCAGTCTGATGGAATCATTACTATTATAACCGCTTCTATATCGTACAACCAGTAAAAATATTGGTTACCATGAAGATATTTTTTTAAAGTTACATTTGCAATTGTAGTTCCCGTGCAAAATTTGGTTGGTTTGGATTACGTCATAATATACTGGTGAAAAATTAAATCCCAAAACCAAGAAGACATTAGTGTAGAGGAACGTAATTTTGACTAAGGAATTGTCTAGGTAAAATATTTATTTGATTTAAGTTTCCACCTCACACGTTCAAGTATACGCGAGAAGACATGTGATATCGTGGTACATTAATAAACTCTAAAGTCGCCACGATTCTAAATGCAAGCATGCACGCACTGTGTCTTATAGGTGCCATATGTCATTTTGTGAGATGGATATCCGCGCCTATTGCAAATGGTCAGTCAAATCAGCAACGATTGAAGCGGGTATTGGATGGCGCTGGATACCTTGTCCCATAATATCCCATACGTGCTCAATGGACGAAAGGTCTGGTAACCTCAAAGACCAAGGTAACTGGTCGAAACTCATTAGAGCACGCTGGGACGTTGGGTGAGAGCAGCGGAATGAGGTCGAGTGCTATCATGTTGGAAAACACCCCCTTGAATACTACGAATGAATGGCAGCACAACCGGTTCAGTCACCAGTCTGACGTACACATCCACTGTAAAGTTCCTTTGGATAACGACGAGGATGCTCCTACTGTAAAAGAAATTCACTCCCCTGACTAACTCCTGGCGCACGTCCAGTGTATCGACACCGCAAACGCTTGGACCCAAGCGCTCACATTGCCGCCTCCTTACCAAACTACGGCCGTCACTGGCATCAAGACAGAAACGGCTGTCATCTGAGAACAAAACGGATCTCCACTCGACCCATCAATGAGCTCTGGTTTTACGCCACTGAATTCGCAGATGGCAGTGATTCGGAGTTAGTGGCATGAACGCTACAGGATGTCTGGCTTGGAGCTGTCTCTCAAGTAATCAATTTTTTCCAGTTCGCTGTGTCACTCTGGTGACAAGTGAAGCTCCAATTGCTGTTGCAGATACGATACGATCCACCACAGCCATGCGGCGAATACGGCGGGCTTTCCTCTCCGGAGAGGCCCATGTTGCAACCGGACACCTGTATTCTTCGGACAGTGCCTTTCTGAGACAATTGTCGCCAATACCGATGCACTGTTGATACATCCCGGCCGAGTCTTTCTGCAGTATCATGGAATGAACATCCACCTTCTCGTAGCCCTATTACACGGCCTGGTTCAAACTCAGTAAGCTACTGATTCTGTCTTCTTCATCCTCTTAAACGTATATTTGACTCAGACCCACCTCACAACGACCGCACACAAAATGCACACCGCGTATTTAAAGCAAACTTGCTTAACAAGGTCATACTGGCGCTACTAGCACCACTCTTCGTCGACTAGCTGGCAAATTTTAATATGCGTCACATTTCAGATGCGGAAATATAACTCTCGAATTTCATTTATCTAGCATAACTCCTTCTTGGTATTGGGATAATACGAATTCCACTTTCAAAGCTAGTTTGTGCAGTACCGTACCATGTTGATGTCAATTTTCGCTGATGAACAGCTCCTTCATTATACAATAACATGTCTGCTGAGAAATAAATTTGATACTGGGCAGCAACATTGTAGAGAATCTAGTGATTATCTTCCTGAACTGGTTTCCATGTCCACGATAATATTGTTTTATCCTGAAGCCCCGAAAGCGATTTGATTGAAATTTCATAGATTTCTAGATACACATTTCCAATAAATATTTGAATATTGCTCCCTAATACGCATAAATCATGTTTGGCGTCCCTTTCTTCTTCACTAAAAGTTCTCCGTTACCGGCCATTCAAGTAACATGACTATTGTCTTCTCCAAACGAGAGTGCTCCCATATTAGGATTGACAGACAATTTTCTTACACTTACCCACAGATACTGACCCCATAATTCTATATTGCTGAAAGCACTGCCGCACGTCTATGTAGGGACAAGTGCGAGATATAGAAAGGAACGCTCATCCATTTCTTTATTCCAAGCTCGCCTCGTGTTCCGTGGCGTGCCAACTCACAGTGGGAGGCGATCCCCAAAATATCGAACAAGGTCGGAACATTTCGAAAGACCTCGGAAAATTAATGACATTCTGGCTAATAAAACTCACTGTGAGATGTTTGGGTACTGTCATTAGCGAAGAAATAATTAAGAATTTTGGGAAACATTTGATGAAGCTAACTTCACAAGGTTGAAATGCATTTAATTATGCTCGGAGAGAAGTTAGCATCCATCCTGGCAGAGTGCAATTACACGTGTCAAGGACATACGGTCAAAATGCGCATGAACCACTGTACACTAAATTAATTACGCCCGTTAAAGAAGCAGGATAAATCAGCGAACAACACCATTGTGATTGGAAAATTAGGTGGAGTCTTGGGATGAATCTTAGAGAATTCGGTCCAGCGGTCATCAGATGGAACGACTGCACAATAATACATAATGCAACGTACCGCGTCTCTACCAGCAAGACAGTCAGTCATCATTCAGTTGTCCGAGAGGGTGAACCTACATCGAGTGATATCAAGAAGAGGACTTCTAAAATTAAAGTGTGTGAGATAGAATAGGGAATCTCAAAAGTCACTTGGCTTGAGAGATGAAAATTTTACAAAGTAGTGGGGAGTGAAGACAACTTAGATATTGAAACATTGCATTTAAGACATCCATCCTGGTAGGTGGGAATATCATATGAATTTATTTGTAGGATTTCTGAACTTCTGCGTAGGAAGACAGCAAAGTTACAGACAGCTTTTTGGAATTCTGTGGACAAGGTTATTTTGATAATTTGTAAGGGAGAACTGTTGGGGTCTGGCAGAGATAACATCATTTGTCTCGCGGTCATTCACGTCTGTGGAACTCCTGGTGAAGAGAACTGCATCAGTTGAATACTCAACACGAGGCACTTCCAAAACGCCGAATACGCTGCGATACACTTGGTTTCAAGTTTGAACAATTACGGTATTTGAAGTACCTTCTACGACATTAGTTGAGATTTCAGTTCATTCAATTAATTATGGCGATATTTATATTATTAATGAGAAAGTATGAGTTTTCGGCCAAGTTTCCCGAAGATGTCAACCGTAGCAGCAGCTGAAACGTCTTGCGGGCTGCGACTTTACAGCTCTTAAAATAATTTTTCCTCTATGTCCTTCATTTAGAATAAGTTATGTAATATAAATTATTAGACATGACAGAAACGAACGTTATAAATGAACTTGAAGTGACGGCTGTATGACGCTTCGATATGCGAGTGATTAGCTATCAAATGCTGCAAACAACTCACTAATTCCACTTTCGCTTGGATTCACCCCTATAGCGTCCATCAGGTTTTGTTAAAGAACATTCCCACTACTGTATTGTTTTTGTTACTTTTAAGCTAGTGGCAAAACAAACCAAGCAATTTACGTCAAATTTGCTGCCAAAACATAGAGATAATGTAATATGAATGAACCCAAATCCTTTATTGCACATGTATACCATCTATATACTTCGTCGAAGGGATTTTCAGTGAAATTAACGAAAGCAGAAACTATTCATATGCAATCGATTTTACGAGAGATGAATAACGAACCAATATATTTGAGATGTGGCCGTTTATCGCTCCAGAAGCCAATGGAGTTGGCATTTTGAAACACCGAATTCCGTGATATTTCCAAGTTGAGAAGCACTGGCGAGGTCCCCAACTGAAAGGGTAGCTCACATGCTGTTGGTTAGAGAAAGAGTGGAAAGGAACTGACCACCCTACCACAAGTATGCATCTGGCTCAGGATGTCTGATAAATGACCTCTGGCCTAGCTGTAGATAATAACTAAGAAGCCAACGTTCAGTATTTGAATAAGGTACATCATGGTGATTATTATTATTATTATTATTATTATTATTATTATTATTATCATTATTATCATTATTATTATTATTACTATTATTATTATTATTATTATTATTATTATTATTATTATTGAAAATAGAACAATTATTCTGTAGGAGTGCGTAAATAAATCATGCAAATATGCGTTCCTAGAGTTCTGTACAGTAAGGTTCATTTTCCTAAGGGGAGGTTGTACCTTCTATACCCAGAATATTAAATTGGTCACTTTTACGTACATTTTTCTTGTGAACTGTTCACAATAATGTTACAAAATTTTAGTAGCTAATACAGAAGGAGTTTCTCTCAGTTCACCTATTTTTTGTAGGTAATTACCGTGTACAACTTATTTTTTAGAGAATTTTTGCAGTTGTTAAAAAATTTCCAAAGTCCAAATATTTCAGTTTTATTCATTCATAATTTCTAAAATATTAAACATAAATCTTTGAAAAATGCATCAGTAATTTTCAGCCCAGTATCTGTAATATATTTAAGTTTTACTGTTCTATGATAGTTATTTCCTAACAAAAATGTACATTAAAAATCTCAGAAAACAGGTTTTAATGTTGAACATAATTTGTTACTCACTTTAGAACATCCATATCCTGGGTCATCTGCATTTTCTTTATCCTTCCTGGCCCTTTTAGCATTCCTTGTGTGCATTCCTGCCTTCCTAGCCGTCATAGTCACTTCAAAATCTGCTTTCTTGACACGGACAGCATCCAACTCGGAACATGCCTTCACCATATTTTGCCCAGGTTGTATGCCTATTTTTTGAAGCAGCCTAACTACCAACATTGCCATCATTAAATGAAAGAACTGCATCATGTATCCTTAACTACAAATACTGTTTTAGGAATTCTAGACCATATTATACTATTAAATGGTTCATTTGGGTTCTGTATTTTACCATGCAAACATTTACGCAACAGGTTTTGATCGGTCAAACTTCTATAAACTGGCTTTATTACATTGTACACTTCAAAAGGCAATGAGTTCCTATGACTATACTGTTCACCAACTGCTAGAGCACGGTTGTATTTGCACCATGAGGTTGGTCCTTTTGAGCATAAGACATTACAAGTCTCCTTGTCAGTTGATAGTTTATGAAAATAAATTGCCCATATATCCTGCTTCATTGTCATCTCACTGTCACAGTTCCTTCTAATTGCCATACCATAATAGTTCTACAAACTGTATCTCCTTATCTGTGAGTCTAACTTTCCCATATAGTAGTTTCCCATCCGGTAATTTTATGCCTTTCATATCTTTCCTCAACTTGCGAAGGCGTGTTCCCATTCTTTTCTGGACATGTGCAATACATTCCAGCTTTTCCACACTAACATCTCCATATGGCTTTGCTTCTACCACACTCTTGAAGCTCTTACTGTCTCCTTCCCCTAAATATTTTACATAACTTACCCCAAACATATCAACTGATCTGAAAAAATGTTTACTGCACTTGTAGCTTGCAGGTTTCCACTGGACCCTTCAAAATTCACACTACATTCAGAACTTTACTTGTGAGATTTAAGTTTTTCATAGTCTTTTACAAATCTACACTTTTGACAGCACTTACTCAGTACGTCTACATCTAGCACTTTGCCATTATCTATGCTAGTTACATTTACTACACCATTCAGACTTGTACGCCCTCTACGCTGCCACATCCCATCAACAGCCACAGCAAGATCTGTAGAATTATCATTAATTTCAATTGCATCACTGACAGCAGCCTTCATAGAGGCAATAGCACAATGCTTAGCAGTTTCACATAATGTACCTGTATACATACTTCTGGAATCTTGTTGGGCCACTTGGGAGATTCATGACTGCACATCAGCTAATCAGCTAATTCACCTTTACCTATAGTACGCAATCCATACACAAACCTAATATTAGTGTCATACACACTGTCAACCTTCCTACTGTTACATCGTTCCTGCATTTCAGAAATAGTTTACTATCAAGTCCATATCTTGCAGTGGTATCTTCATAACAAAATAAACTGTCACTAACATGGCATACTTTACAAACTGCAAATGAAGATATCGCAGATAACAATTCAATATCTATGACAACATTGCCACTAACTTGTCTCTTCTTCATTATTACACTGAGTAATTACAAAAGATCCTATACTTGAATCAGTGTTCAGCTTGCTTCTGCAAGCACTGGCACTAATAATTTCACTGTCAGAAATATCACTCACAATCACTGATGTTGAAGCACATGATAAATGTAACCTAGAACAGCCTGCAGCACTCCCACGGACCAAATCCTTATTATTTGCACCATCATCACCACTAATTACACTTGGTTTCGGCTTTCTTCCAGGCCCATCCTAGCATTTCTTCTCCACTCTTCCAATTCGAGGCATGTTGTCACAAAAAAAACTTTCAGGTATAAACATGTGCAGAAAACGCACCGGAAACACAAGGAACAAGTGAAAGTTGTTCCGCGTGAACAGGGGAGCCAACCCTGAACATGAAATATCTTCATAAATCAACATTTCGCTAAAATAAATTATTTGAAGTTCAAGAAGTTGACAGACTGCAAAAGGGGAGCGTGGAAAGTACATACTTATCTAGTAAAGTGCACTCCAGGGTATGTTTATAAAGAAAAAAATGATATTTTGCCCCCTAGGAAGGTACAACCTCCGAAGTGAACTCAACTAATATTGTTCTGATGGGCTAAATATCCATATGCGGCTGGGAGGCGAGATCAGTTTTAAGGAAAATAATTATTTTCTAGTATCCATTACAATGGATAGGAAGAGTATTGGGAGATATGAGCTCTTCCCCGAACAGCGACGAATTAGAGCCTGGAGTAATATGAAGTAATACGTTTGGATGCAAACTTATTTGACGAGTAGTAGGTGTAGTCCACCCCGCACTAGAATAGTGTGCAGAGAGTTGCATAAATAATAGGGGTTCCAACACGCTGTACCTCTAGCACTTACTTGAACCGTCATGTGGAATGGGAGATGCTCGTTACTTGCTTACAGAATTCTGCATTCCAAAGCTTAATTCAGACCGGGATAGTTTACTGGAGTCGGTTACTTGAAGCAAGTTGACCTTCCTTGCAAGTAAATTTGAGTTGGCAAGCCGTCAACTTTTGAGTCCACTTTTCCCTCAGCTGGGCTGAGTGGCTCAGACGATTAAGGCGCTGGCCTTCTGACCCCAACTTGGCAGGTTCGATCCTGGCTCATTCCGGTGGTATTTGAAGGTGCTCAAATACGTCAGCCTCGTGTTGGTAGATTTACTGGCACGTAAAAGAACTCCTGCGGAATAAATTCCGGCACCTCGGCGTCTCCGAAAACCGTAAAATAGTAGTTAGTGGGACGTAAAACAAATAACATTATTATTACTTTCCCCTCACATGAGTGACTTGACTCCAGTAGTTCCCCAGTCTGAACCCCGACTTGCAGGCAAATCAACTTGAAAACAGAGCACGTGCATTTCTCTGAAGATTTTTAGTACATTTGTTTCTATATAATAACGAATGCGCCTAATAATAAGTGGAATGCGAATCAAATATTGCACTTTCTCGACATTATTTTATGAGCAATACGAAACTTCATTGTTCCTATAAACCAACAAATCCACTCTGGCTATTTCTTTCACCAAGTTCTTTGATGCACCATGCAAAGCCCTTCTACTAACCCAACCTTGAACCCAAGTTTCCTCTGTTCTTCTAAATTTCACAGTTTTGTAATTCATGCAATAATAATGTACAAATTAGCTGCACGCATGCTCGTATTTGTGCACTTGGCAACTCCACTTCAATAAACATTATTCAAAGACAGTTACTAGTGAATTGAATTATTAAACCACTGAAGTTTACGCGCTCTTCTAACGACAGCATGCGCTTTCCCCGTCAGATTAAAAGGTATTGGCTTCAAATTTAGAGGTTTCAAGTACTTGACTCCAGTAAACCTTACTTTAGGGGAGATGGTGAGTTCGAAACGCACATTAAGATATTTTTCAGTAGTTTCACAATAGGCAAATGCCTAGCTGTACCTTAATTACGGTCATGTCCTCTACCTCCTCAGTCGTAGCACTTTCCTATCCCAGAGTTACTAAAAATCTACTTGTGTTTGAGCGACAGTGAATTGACAAGAAAAATGGAAAGAATACTATTGTGTTTGCCTCCGTTGAGTGTATCTCACCATCAGTTCATAGGTTACTAGTATCAAAGATCGACCTCAGCTGAAGTTCCGGAATATTGCTGATCATGAAAATGACTCATAGGACACCACGTCGTCCGTGTCAGCATGTACGTGAACATTAGGTGTTCATTCAGCAATATCTTGTCAGCATACAAGTTGTTCTATCTAAAGTTCTCCATTTCGCTACAAATAGCGCCGGCTGCTAGCAAATATGACGGCGGCACCAGCTACGTGAATGAAACGATGACAATTATCATGAAATGGCCAATGTGTCATTAACCGAAGGTTTCCACTTCAACGGCCATGGTCACAATATTTTTTTCTTGCTAGTAGTTTAAAGTCGCACTAACACACTGATGGTTTTCAGTGACGCAAGGATGGGAAAGAGCTAAGTTTGGGAAGGAAGCAGCCATGGCCTTACTTAATGTACAGCCCCAGAATTTGGCTGGTATGAAAATGGGAAACCACGGAAAACCACTGCCGACGGTGGGATTCAATAATCTAATGTTATTTGCTTTACGTTCCATTAACTACTTTTATGGTTTTCGGAGACGCCAAGGTGCCGGAATGTATTCCTGCAGGAGCTCTTTTTCGTGCCAGGAAATCTACCGACACCACCGGACTGAGCCAGGATCCAAACAGCCAAGTTGGTGTCAGAAGGCCAGCGCCTCAAATATCTGAGCCAGTCAGCCTGGCTACGGCGGGATTTGAACCCACCAACTCCATAATCCAAGCTCACAGCTACACGACCCTAACTGCACAGACAACTCCCTCGGTCAATAATAATAATAATAATAATAATAATAATAATAATAATAATAATAATAATAATAATAATAATAATAATAATAATAATATAATATTATAATTGTTAATTATATTATATTATTATTATTATTATTATATTATTATTATTATTATTATTATTATTATTATGAATACGTTCAGCTCCTTGGCTGAATGGTTAATAGCGAGGACTTCGGTTCGAGAGGCCCCGCGCTCGATTCTGGACCGAATTGGGACTTTTAACCACGTCTGATTCAATCCCCTTAATGGGGGGCTGCGGGGTTGTGTTTGTCCCAACACATTTCTCTTCATATAAACCATAGACATCACACTATCAACCACCACAGACACACGCACTAGTGCATACATCCATCTCCCCACGTAAGTTTAGTGTCAGGAGCTGTATTCGGCCATACAACAGGACTAAATCTACATGTGCGACAAAAATCGCACCCGCGACCTCATAGGATGAAGGAAGAGCAGCTTGTTTTTCTTTCTAAGTAGAAAACGTTGTTTGTCCTGTTCGCACTGAGGTGATTATCTTACTGAAAGCTAAAACGCTCCCCTTTGGAATAAATTATATCCAATGCTGGAATCAAACACAGATTCAAAAGCTGCTCGCAGATCTTGGCGTTGAGATTTCCCAAAATTCTCAACAGCATCCCGGCACCGTTTGAGATAAACCAACCTCAGCAATGACCGTGAAGGCAATCACTTTTGTGAGAGGTGACAACGAATTTAGCATCTTACCTGGTGTTGGGTTCACGGTATACGTGGCTTTGCCCCGCATCTCCACATTAGAAAGTCACATCATCGTTGAAAACTAGATCTTTCCAGGCGAAGTTCAACATTCCATTGGCATATGCGAGGCGATCAATTCGTTGATCCTCGATCAAATGGACCTCCCTAGCAGCGACGTAATTTCGAAGTCCGGCATCCCTAATTCGGTTACGAGCAGTCTGCAGAGGAAGACAAAGCCCTCACTGGAACACCTCTGAGGAAAGGGTTCTCCTCCAGTTCTGCTAGGATGGCTTCATCTTGCTCTTTACTACACATGCGTGGGCGGCCTGTAGAATGTCCCTTTTCTTCTTGAAAATATTCCCGATAAGTCTGGCCCTTCGCCTAGCAGTAGAAGCTGACCTCTGGCCGAATCCTGTTGCCGGAAAACCGAACTTCATCCTCGCTAGCACGGCTCACCTACGGCCCACAAGCTCCGCTATTACTGGAATGACAGGTGTAAATACAGTACGCGAGCCACGTACCGACATGCAAGGATATCAGATTGTAGAACGTAAAGCGTATCGTGATATTTCATTGGGCATCACATTATTGGAGAAGAAATCGATTCAGGTTTCATAACAAAAGCAAAAAAGAAATGGAACGATTAAGATTAAATACAAGGAATTTAACTAGCAACGACATTTATGGGATGAACTGCGAAACGTATATTTAAAATTCAGAAATAAAAATTTGTCCCTGACAGAAAACGAACTCATGTTTGGTTCACTGCAATACTATGTCTCTCTCTTTCTCAGCCATCTACGCCACCTGGTACATCATATCACTTCATTTATTTATTTATTTATTTATTTATTTATTTATTTATTTATTTATTTATTTATTTATTTATTTATTTACAGTTTGCTTTACGTCGTCCCGACACAGACAGGTCTTATGGCGACGATGAGATACGAAGGTGCTAGAAGGGGGAAGGACGTGACCGTGGACTCAATTACGGTACAGCCACAGCATTTGCCTGGTTTCAAAATGGCACACTACAGAAATTCCATCTTCAAGGCTGCCAGCAGTGGTGTTCGAACCCACTGCTTTCCGAATGCAAGCTCACAGCATCATACCACTAAACTTAGACGGATAAAAAGCCGACAGTAATAATAAGAGACACATTTTTTAATTTACCCGATTAATAACAGCTAAGGTGAGCTAGAATTGCTTATATTCCGCCATTCCATTGCCCAGAATAATAGAATGTGTTTTTTTCCTAATGCTATTTGTTCGGCGCGTCGACCTATAGAGATCTTTTGCCCCTACTTGCACCATGTGATATGAACCTGCGTGTAATTGAAATGGAGGAAGTGTAGAGTGTTGAATGTGAGGAAAGGAACGTTAAGGACGACACGAACACCCAGTCCCCAGGCCAGGGATATTAATCAATTACAATAACAAGTCCCTGCCCCAGCCGGGAATCGAACCCGGGGCCGCCGGGTGACAGGCGGACGCGTTGCCCCCTACACCGCGGAGCCGGACCTAATCGAATGTTAGTCATACAATCAAATTATTTTCAGGAGTGTGTGAAGCATACACGATGGGCTCCCGCAAACGCAAATGTGGCAGCAAGGAACTTATGCAATACCATCCGTTCAGTTTTTAAGCGACTATACATTTTTATTTTCAATGTCTTCTTTCCTGAAGTCTACTTCACATAAGCTTACAGTGTATTGTTGTGTCAGACTAGGAAGATGAGGCAAATTAAATTTTTGTTGACTGATAGCACTAAATTAATATGCTTACTTGTATTCAGGTTAATATCCGGTGTCGAAGTGTTGTAATTAACTGTACATGTGCTTTTTATAACAGCACATTAAGAAAAACATTTCTTTAAACTCGCAGGAGTAAGAAGTTAAAATGTATTCAGTGGTAACGTGAAATCATTCATAAATCTTGTCTACCCAGAGTGGAGCAAAATTAATTGCTGCTAAGAACATTTCGGTTCCCACTATTTGGAAACATTAGCGTTAACGTTCCTTATATTTAAAAGAACTGTGCAATAAAGAGGCAAGAACACGAAGGAAGCGGAAAGGAATGCTAAGTTAAGACACTTTTTGTGTCAACTAGTGCGAACAAGACCAAAAACTTTTCCTACTTAGAAAGAGAAATGAGCTCAGGGTTGTAAGTTCATGAATTATTCCCTTTTATTTCTGGTTCTTCTTTCAGAAAACTCGCGGAAGGGACACGCAGTGCAGGAAGCTTTCACAGAATGATGCATGGCTAGGTCAAATTCAATCAGTATCTATTAATAGTAACCACAGACAAGTAAGATTTCTACTGGACACTTAACAGGTTTTAGGCACCAGTTGGTAAGTGGGAAAAAATATTGTGTATCATGTTTTTGCGTGCAATGCAAAACATATTGACACCGCATTGATCCGAATATAGGGCGCTCCTTTTATCCAAATTTCGGTCGTAAAAAATAAAGTAACAGATGAGCGAGCAAGTTGGCGTGCGGTTTGGGGCGCGCAGCTGTGATCTTACATCCGAAAGATAGTGGATTCGAACTTCACTGTCTGAAGGTGGTTTATCGTGGTTTCCCATTTTCACACCAGGCAAATGTTAGGGCTGTACCTTAATTAAGGTCACGGCCACTTCCTTCCTCCTCCTAGCCCTTTCCTATCCCATCGTCGTCATAAGACCTATCTGAGTTGGTGTGTCGTAAAGCAAATTGTATTTTTTTAAATTGAGGTGCGGCTTATCTGCTCGACGTTACAAAAATACAACATCGCAACATTACAGAGCGTGTGGTTCTAATTTGGAACAAGTGCAGTATTGTTGTTAGTGTCAACAAGCGAAACGTGTGAAGAAGTGTCAAGCTGCTTTATTGCATAAGTATACAATATTTGAACTCGGCAGTATTGCGACTGCTTTTAATCTTGTGAGCAGTACTTTGGTTTCCTGTGGTATTCTGGTACAGTAGCAGAATAATAATGGTAATTTGTTGCCACTATAAACGATTACATGGAGTGAAAGGCGTCAATGAGATAAGGAAAACCGTTTAGTTACGATGCAAGTTTGAAATTAGCAATTGGGCGTTATGTTAAAGCACAAGGAACAGACAGGCTAGCAGAAAATATGGGTTAGATGATGAATCCAATATGCGACGTTGGATGTAATCAGAGCAAAAAATAGCTGAATTCTGTTTAAACGAGAAAGGCTTTCAGGGGACCAAAATGTGGAAATGTTCACGGAACTTGAAGCTATAGTTCTCTCCTTTGTGTAAGATAATAGAAGAAGAGGGGTGCCTACATCTCGAGAAATTATTCAGTTAAAAGCCTTGGATATTATAATGTTCCAGAACATACCGCAGACAGAATTCCGTGGGAGTAGAGGTTGGTGCTGTCGGTTTATGCGGAGAAGCGAACTTCGCGCTCCGACAAGGAACTTCATCAGCACAAAGACTACCACAAGATTTTGTTGAAAAACTAGCCAATTTCCAGCAGTACATCATCCGAATTCGGAAGCTTCATTCATACTCACTATACCGGATAGCAATGCTGATGAAACACGCGTCCTTTTTTTATATGCGGAAAAATAAGACTGTAGACCTGAAATGGGACGAAAAGTGTCGCATCCAGAGCAACCGGGAATGAAAAGTTAAGAATAAAAGTGATATTAACTGTTACTGCTGGTGGAGGACAGTTACCTCTATGTTACTATGATGAGTAAAACTTTACACAAAGAGAAATTTCCTACGGGCATAGTGATATTCACTGTCGGGAAGAAGTTTGGATGACAACTGAACTGATGATAGATTGGCTGGTTGTTGCTTGGGATCCGAGATCTGGTGCATTGCTCAGCAAGAGAGCCATGCTGGTTTTGGATGGCTTTAAAGGTAATCTCAAACTTGAAGTGGAGAATGAAGAAGACCTCGTCACCATACCTGGAGGTATGACTTCGAAACTACAGCTGCTTGAAGTCATTGTACACAAGCCGTTCAAGGACCACTTCGGAAACACTATTCAGACTGGCTTCTGGAAGGAGACCATGCTCCCACACAATCCAGAAAGACTAAGAAGCCGTCAGCCTGTCTTCTGCATGAGCAGATTCTCACTTCGTGGTGCAAAGTAACATCAGAATCTAACATCAATGGGTTCAAAAATTTGTGTGTGTCAAATGCTCGGAACAGCACCGACGATGACGTACTCTGAGAGGAAAGTGAAAGAAACAGTGAGAGTGATGAAGTGATCAGTGAAGTTAGCGATGACAACAGTGAGAGTAAGAGTGATAAAATGAAGTTAGGGATGACAACAGTCACAGTGAGAGTGATGAAGTGACCAGTGAAGTTAGCGATGACAACAGTGAGAGTAAGAGTGATAAAATGAAGTTAGGGATGACAACAGTGACAGTGAGAGTGATGAAGTGACCAGTGAAGCTAGCGATGACAACAGTGAGAGTAAGAGTGATAAAAGTGAAGTTAGGGATGACAACAGTGATTAGCGCTATTAACTTTTTAATGGCGCGTGGCTTCCGACAAAGCCTGGTGCGGGTCTTTCGAGTTGGCGCCCGATAGGAGACTTGCGTGTCTGTGAGAATGGCGCCCTGCCTATGATGAATTCTAATGCTGAACATAGCACCCCCTCAGTCCCCGAACCATCGGAAGTAATCAATGAAGGTTAAAATCCCCGACCCGGCCGGGAAGCGAACGCGTGACCCTTCGGACCAAAGGCCGGCTCGCTAACAATTTGTCCATTGAACAGGACATTAGCGCAAAGAAATGTGTATTATCGGTACGCACAGTAGCAGTACTGGTACACCCGTTACTTCAAGAAGGATTTGCTTGTCATTCATATACCGTAATTAGTGATGAATTTGTTAAATGGTTGCTCTGTAGTGCTGTGCAAATTACGTAAAATAAAAATTGTTAGTTTGTCTCTCCATAATCTCCCTTCTTTCCCTTTTCTTTCTGTCGTTACAGTATTTTTGGTATTTTCGTATTTTCCTTTTTCCCCTCAAATTTTTACGTTGCGGCTTACATGCTTGCGTGGCTTATTTTCAGACCAATAACTGGGAGAAAGTTGAAATGCAGTGAGTAATTTATATTGTTTGTATGCAACTTAAATTATATTAATAATTGGTTCCCTTTATTTTATGCTAAATAGTAATGTCTTTAGTCACAAGCAGTTCGATCACTTTTCACATATTTTCTGCAGTTGGAGCAAACAAGGAGAGAAGAGAAGTGGACACACAATATCAAAGCTAACGGAGTGAAGCTGTACTTGAAACAGAAACACGTAACGAAAAGAGAGAATTCTTCATCCCAGGGCTTTGAAGTTAAAATATTGAACAAACAAACCAAACCCCATTACGCAAGAACCCCCTAGGGCAATGACCTACCAAGTGACCGCTACTCTCAGCCCGAAGGTCATGATAAGATGTCGTGTGGTCAGTACGACGAATCCTCTCACCCGTTATTCATGGCTTTCTAGACCAGGGCTGCTCTCTCACAGTCAGATAGGTCCTCAGATCTAGGATGAGTGGAACTCAAACCATCCCTCAGATCCATGTAAAAACGTTGACCTGTCCGAGAACCGAATCCAACGCCTCAGCTTAAGAGGCAGGCACGCTACCCCTACACCGTGGTGCCTGATAAAATAGACCAACATGACCACCATGTTTAATGTATTAATATCATAAATTGGCCACTAGAGGTAATCAAATTCGATGTTCGAAATTAATCAATGCAAGCATCGTATTAGTTATATACTTAACTAGCACCCAACTAACTATTTAAGTTATAAAGCTGGGTAAGACAAAACGAGAAGACTTTTTTTTACAACTTCATTCTTACAGAAATGTTCGCCATAAAAACTTTATTTTCCACCTCTGTGTCTACTTAACAAAAATACCACTTGGAAAACCGTGCATCGAATCTCCGCGTTCACGGCACCTGTCCTGAACAACAGTTCAACCAGAGGTATATTCCTCAAATCACGGGTGCAACAACAACGAACCAGTAGAAATAATAATAATAATAATAATAATAATAATAATAATAATAATAATAATAAATCTTTTTCGTGTGGCTATTTCTAGCCGAGTGCAGCCCTTGTAAGGCAGACACTCCAATGAGGGTGGGCGGCATCTGCCATGTGTAGGTAACTGGGTGTTATTGTGGTGGAGGATAGTGTTGTGTGTGGTGTGTGAGTTGCAGGGATGTTGGGGACAGCACAAACACCCAGCCCCCGGGCCACAAGAATTAACCAATGAAGATTAAAGTCCCCGACCCGGCCGGGAATCGAATCCAGGACCCTCTGAACCGAAGGCCAGTACGCTGACCGTTCAGCCAACGAGTCGGACATAATAATAATAATAATAATAATAATAATAATAATAATAATAATAATAATAATAATAATAATAATAATCACAGCAAGATTGTAATTTTGCTTGACTCTTGATATAGTGCTGTTAGCCACGAGACGTCAAGTTTTACGCGGCTACCAAGCTCGATAGCTGCAGTCCCTTAATTGCGGCCATTATCCAGTATTTGGGAGACAGTGGGTTCGAACCTCATTGTCGGCCAGCCCTGAAGATGGTTTTCCGTGGTTTCCCATTTTCACACCAGAGCTGTACCTTAATTAAGTCCACGGCCGCTTCCCACCCACTCCCAACTCTTTCCTGTCCCTTCGTTGTCATAAGACCTATCTGTGTCGTAAAGAAACTTGTAAAAAAGAAGTTTTACGCGAAAACTGAACTTTCCGTCTGAAAAATTTCACACGCATTGGCAGACATTCGAACCGCGGCCACCGCTGGAGAAGCCAGTGGTGAAGTTACTCGGCTATCATGCCAGAAAAACAACAACGACAACAACAGATATAAGAAATGTTTCATCCAATGATGACTGGATCATTGTGCGAACGTAACCTCGTCACACGAGTAAAGGGAACGAAACAAGCTAAGAAAAAGGCATAATGTAGAATATGATTTTTCTTCTCTTCTGTTCATTCAATATCTCATTTACGTATAATGGTTAAGTTAATTCCTGAAAGAAAAAAAAACATTTTGCTCATGTTGTTGTTGTTAGTCGTTTAGTCGCTTTCGACTCTCCGTGACTCCATTGACCAAAGTGCGCCATTCCTTCCTGTTGTATACTATTTTCCGAAGTATTTCTAAATTGAGAGCCGTGGCTTCCTTGATGCCATCAATCCGCCTCATCCGTTGTCGCCCTTTTCTCCTGTTACCATCAGTCTTCCCGAGCATTAAGGTCTTTTCCAGTGAATCATGTTTTCTCATAATATGACCGAAGTAATTTAGTTTTTGTCTGAGTATTTGACCTTCCAGTGAACAGCCTGGGTTGTTTTCCTGTAATATGGACTTATTAGATCTCTTCACAGTCCACGGAACTCTAAGGAGTTTTCTTCAACACCATACTTCAAATGCGTCTATTCTTCGGTGCTCAGCCTTTCTTACTGTCCAGGTTTCGCTTCCGTACATTGCTACTGGGAAGACCATAGCCTTCACTATACGAATCTTCGTTCTTAAAGTTACGTCTCTACTCTTGAAAATGTTATCACGGTTGGCCATTGCCTTCCTCCCAAGTAGCAAGCGTCTCTTAATTTCATGGCTGCAATCGCCGTCAGCAGTTATTTTGGAGCCCAAGTAGATGAAACTAGGAACAACCTCCATTGTTTCACCAATTATATGCCAGGAGGTGATAGGTTTAGTTGCCATGATCTTTGTTTTCTTGACATTCAACCTTACTCCAGCTTTTGTTCTTTCTTCTTTCACCTTCATTAGTAGATACTTACGTTGTTCTTCACTTTTTGCCAACAGGGTGGTGTCATCAGCATATTTAAGGTTATTTATATGTATCCCACCAATTTTAGCTCCAGTTTCTGTTTCATCTAATTTGGCATTCCTCATCACATACTCTGCATATAAGTTGAATAAGTAAGGTACACCTTTCTCAATCTTGACCCATTCAGTTGTTCCATATAGGGTTCTCACCGTAGCTTCCTGATCCGAGTAGAGATTTCTCATAAGGCAAATAAGATAATCTGGTACCCCCATACTCTTGAGTACTTGCCACAATTTATTGTGGTCGACACAGTCAAAGGCTTAAGCATAGTCAGTAAAGCATAAGTATAGGTCTTTCTGGAATTCTCTTGCTTTCTCCATAATCCAGCGAATATTAGCAATTTGATCCCTGGTTCCTCTGCCTTTGCGGAAACCGGCTTGTTCTTCAGGTATTTCTTGATCTACATACTGCCGAAGCCTATTTTGCAGGATCTTGATCATAAACTTACTAGCATGCAATATAAGTGCGATTATTCAGTAGTTTGAACGTTCTTTAGCGCTGCCCTTCTTTGGAATTGGGATGAACACTGAGTTTTTCCAATCTTTTGGCCACTGCTGGGTTTTCCATATTTGCTGACATATTGAATGTAGCACTTTCACAGCATCCTCTCCTAGGATTTTGAACAGTTCTGCTGGTATTCCATCATAACCACTTCCCTTATTGTTTGCAATACTTCTAGGGCCCACTTGACCTCACTTTCTAGGATATCTGATTCTGGCTCTGACAACAGAGTATCATCATCATCATCATCATCAGGAGTATTCCGATCTTTCCTATACAAATTGCCTACATATTCCCTCCACCTTGCTTTAATCTCCTCTGCTTCAGTAAGATCTTTTCCATTTTTATCTTTTATCATTCTAATCTTCGCCTGGAATTTCCCTCTGATTTCTCCAGTTCTTATGTAAAGATCTCTTGTCTTACCCAGTCTGTTATTTTCCTCAACTTCCTTGCACTGTTCATTCAAAAAGGCATTCTTTTCTCTTCTAGCTAGTTTCTGAAACTCTGCATTTAATTTAGACGTCTTCGATATTTCCCCTTTGATTCTTGCATTCCTTCTTTCTTCTGCTATTTGTAGTGCTTCATCCGATAACCATTTGGCCTTCTTCTTGTTCTTTTTCTTGGGAATATGCTTTTCCGCTGTATCCTTAACAACACAACGTACTTCTGACCATAGCTCTTCTGGAACTCTATCTCTTAAATCTAATCCATTAAATCTGTTTCTAACCTCTACTGTATATTCAAGAGGTATGCTATTTAGGTCATATCTGCTTGATGGTTTGGCTCTGTCAATCCTTTTTAATTTGAGCCGGAATTTGGAAATTAAGAGCTCATGCTTTGATCCACAATCAGCCCCAGGCCTTGTTTCGGATGACTGTACTGCGCTCCTCCACCTCTGACTACAGAGTATGTAGTCGATCTGATTACGACATTTACCATCTGGCGAGGTCCAGGTGTATAGGCGTCGTTTGGGCAATTGAAACAGTGTGTTGGTAATGACCAGTGAGTTGTCTTGACAGAATTCTAGGAGTATCTGTCCAGCTTCATTTGTTGTGCCAAGGCCAAATTTTCCCGTTACTCCATGTACAGTTTTATTTCCTACTTTGGCATTCCAGTCGCCAATAATGAAGAAGACATCCTTCTTTGGTGTTAACTGTAGAAGTTCTCTTAAGTGTTCATAGAACTGGTCATTATCTTCCTCTGTAGCTTCTGCGGTTGGTGCGTAAATTTGTATGACTGTGATGTTAAAAGGTTGGCCTTGAAAACGTACAGACATCATTCTATCAGTTTTAAAATTGCAGCTCATTATAGTGTTACGCACCCTGTTGCTAACTATGAGGGCAACTCCATTTTTCCTTTGGTTTTCATGTCCAGAATAGTAGACCATGTACTCATCTGTAGCAAATTCACCAATACCAATCCATCTCACTTCGCTTATTCCCAGTATATCGATGCCCAGTCTTTTCATTTCTCGTTTGACTATATCCAGCTTTCCTTGATACATGGATCTTACATTCCAAGTTCCTAAACAGTACTGTTCCTTGCAGCATCGCACATTTCTTGAGGCTTCTCTCAACGTAGTTCCCCCGGAGATCCGACTGGGGAACTTGAAACTCCGGAATATTTTGAATTGAGCAAAGCCATGGGGTTTTCTGGAAAATTATAGTGGTGGTTTCCCGTTGCCTTCCACTGTCTTCCAATCATGTTGGCTCACTGACCCAGTTTCCCGCTGGGGTTTTAAACCCAACCTTCCACTGGGTTGCTCAGCTTAACAGGGGCACCACGCGTAGGTAGGATTTGGTGAATTGAGGTTTCATTCTGTCACAGCCGTAAATGAGACTGACTTCAGTGATGGACACAGATTTTTGCACTCATTACAACTGAAGTGTTAATTCTTGCTGAGCACATTTCTGAACGTACGAGTTCAAACCTCACACTCCCTCGTTTAATAATAATAATAATTATTATTATTATAATAACAATAACAACAATAAGAAGAAGAAGAAGTGTAAGAATAAGAATTGTTGTTCGTTAACGTCCTTCCCATTTCAATGATCGGAATTTTGTCGAGCTGGAGTTCCTTTGATTAACCCGAAATCAAGGAAACTGAGTTGAGGCTTTAAATACCATCTAATATCACTGATCATGGGAGGAGAGCAATGACGATGAAGCTTCTGAGCCATTGAGATCGGCTATAAATCATGTATGTCAAGTCCGTAGGCTTGCTGAATCTTCAGATAGTACCACCGAAGTAGAGAAGCCGCAAAAATCAATAGCGGCACCATGACAACACGTACGAGGCAAAATGAAGTGTGAGGTAGTTTGCCAATTCGCCAGAAAGTCCTATTGCACCACAATTCAATGAGCACAGTTTTTATAGTATTCGGATGGAATAGGGATGTTCCAAATGGCATTACCCACCACCTATCATAACTCACCAGCTTCCATACTGCCATAGCCATAAACAAAACTGACTTCAGTGGTAGATACGTTGTACTTTGGCCTGTGTCAAGACATGGACGAAAACATGGTGCGCCCATCAAGAAATAGTAACAGACTTTATAAAATCCTACTTTCATTAGAAATTGTAAGCAAACTTCTTGAAACATCAATTCTCTCTTCGTTCTCTGTCGACATTCAACTTGCCAAAGTAGCAAATGTTAAAAAAGAAAATTACAACGAACTACAGTGTGAACTCTTGCATTAGATTCATCTTTCCTCCTATTACACCGCAGTACAGACAACTTTCTCCATTAAAACGTTAACAACTGAGAAATATGCAGTAAGTATTCTTGGTGTCTTGTTCTCCAAGGAAACGTTCGTTTTTTAAACAAAAAGTAATTCTCCTTTCGGTCTTAAAGTACATATTCTGTTTTGCATCCTACTGCTCTCATGAAGATTTCGGTTGTGTATCATCGCTCATTTACCGTGATAGAAGCGAGAATTTGCTGCTTCCTAGTGATAAGTATTACAACCCCAGAAATAACATTTATACTTCCCTTACAATATTTCGAGTAGAATCACCACTTTCTTAATTATGGACTATTTAATACCGAAGAGATATTTTTATTTACTTGCATGTGTAATAAGGTTGTTCCAAAAATACTTAATCTGAGCAAAGTGTCGAGTCAAATCATAATGTTTGATCAAGCGGTAAGAGACAAGAACGTAACGGCTGGCGATTTATGTTACAAGCTTGCATGGCGTATTATTGATTGAGTGTCCAATTAATCCAGCACAAACTTAACATCAGGTCGTCCGGGATGCAGCGGTGAAAATCGTAAGTCTAACCATTTTACCCACAATAACACGTAAGTCTATTAATTTATGTTACGAACAGTATCTACTGTTGAATGGAAGAGAGAGTGGATAAAAATTATGCTTTCCTTTCGACTAATATAAGACACTATAAACATCTACGTCATTGTTAATATCTTATGCCTTTTTTAAAGCCACCTTACATGAAACATGCATTGGTACTATTGCCTTGAACCAGACTCAATTCCTTTCTGCAATCTTCTTGTCTCTCCTGATTGTGCTTGGCTGGCCGTTTCTCCGTGGCCGATTAAGTTCTACATTCACCATAAACTGTTAACATGTGAGATTTCTAATGTGCGGAACCTTGGATTAATGGTCAACGTCATGGCCCTCTGTTTAAAGTGTATCGAGTTCGATTCCAGACCAGGCAAGGAATATTAACCGCCTGGAGAGGAAGATATAAGAAATGTCATCGACATGATTTAATTTGATTCATCCTTACATATCCGATCAGTGTTTCATCAATTATTTATGAACTCAAATAATAGCATTAATTTGGATATACGAACTTACTTAACAAGAGGTCTATAGAAAAGATGAATTTTCCCACTTGAATTAATCTGAGGCTTATTTAGGAATTTAATAAATAAATAAATAAATAAATAAATAAATAAATAAATAAATAAATAAATAAATAAATAAATAAGAACTTGCTGCCAGTTTTTCAAGTATTTTCCTTTCCATCCATATGCTGAAATGTTATAGATTCCTAGGTAATACTTAGAATTAGAAACGAACTACTTCAAGGTTCTCACATGAGTAACGTATTCCTTCTTCGGAATTTTGGAAAAAGCAACAGCGATAGCAAATTTTCTAACTGCATCAGTCTTCTGAGTATTTCTACGCTTTTTGTGGAATATTCAAAACACCTACTTTAGAGTGAAAGTAATTTCGCTTTGTATGTAATTCGAGTAGGGGTTGCCTGGCCGAAGCGGTAAAGGCATGCTCGATTCATCCGGAACGCAGTGGGTTCGATTCCCCTTCAGGAAGAAAATATGTTCAGGATCGAGATTTCCGCTTGCGGAGACGAACATGGCCCTGAGGTCCACCCAGCCTACGCCAAAAAAGAGTTCCAGGTTAATTCCTGAGAGTAAAGGTGGCTGGGCGTAGAGCTAACCATTTTAGCCCACTAAGTGCCTAAGTTAAGGATAATAGATGAAGTGTTTACCATTCCACACTTTCATGGCCTGTACGGAGAAGACATTGCTTATTCTTAATGTTGCTTTTATGCGATTCAAGTAACTTCTATTTTTGACGAACTGATAATGCGAGGCTGTTAAAGGACTGAAAGTAATGTTAATCATGGAAATCCACAATCCTAAAATACACTGTGACGCTAGGATGCATTTCTCAATGAGAATATTTAACGATCCGGTAAGTCTACTAGTGCAGATAAGTCGTACGTTGTAACATTCAATGGTGCCCAACTTTGTCAGTATTCCGTTCTGCAAGCTCCGTTGTGGAGAGGAACTTCTTAAAATTAGCGCCGTATTTAATGTTAAGTGGTTATCAATCTCCATGGGAAAATTAAAATAATTTGTCCACACTGAATTCTACCAGAGTTACTCACCAAAATCTTATTGTTCTACAGCCAGTGTTCAACATTTCTATGTTACCTATGAAAACGCAGAATAACGTTTACAATACGAATGGAAAATTTGTCCCGTACAGAAATTGTTAGTTGTTTCCATTTTAGCTTATTATCAGGAGATACATTAAGTCATCAGGACTGTTTACTTCTCTGCGTAGGATTTTTCTGATATTTTCAGTTATTGTGGAGTAGATTAAAGCATGTGTATCAGTAACTGAGGGATTTGTGAATAGATGAACATGTCAGCATACATACAGCTGAAACTGAATTTTTTTATCAACTATGGAATGAAATATTACAGAGCTTATTAATATGAACCTACCCGAAATTAAAATACTTTAATGTCAAATTATTTCATAATCCACACTGAGTCAAGACGTATAAGACTGTGCTAGTTCACATATTTTCAAAGATATTTTAAGCTGTTGTGCCCACTTTGTTAGGAAGTAAAGTAAGAAATGAAGTTCAAAATATAATTTACAATAAGTTTGATCGTAAATAAAACTTACAAATATGAAATATTTTCGATGTGTATTCATTACTAAACATATTTACAAAATGGCAGAAGTATGGATAATCTATATATATAAAATAAATTATCCTGACTGACTGACTGACTGACTGACTGACTGACTGACTGATTCTTCATCGCCGAGCTAAAACTACTGGAAATAAAGATATGAAATTTAAGGGATATATTCATATTAAAATGTAGGTCCTCGCTAAGAGAGGATTTTTGGATATACCGTCGCTAAGGGGGTGAAAAGGCGGGGGGTGGGGTGACATTTTAAAATGAGTGTATATATCAAAACGTTAAAAGTTTACAGATGTAAAAATTGGTATTTAGAATCTCCTTTAAAACTAAACGAACACGTATTCTTTGTTTTCTGTAAATCCCAATAGGAGGGGTGTAAAAGGGTGAATAATGGGTTGAATGCCTTAAATGAGGATACATATATCTCAGAAACTGAAGATATTACAGAACTGAAAATTTGTATTTGGGATCTCCTTTAACAATAATGAAACACGTATTTTTTTTTGTTTTTGGAAAATCCAATTAATGGCGGTTAAACAGGAGTGACAAATTAGGGGGAATTTTTTGAAAGACTATATCTACAGAATATCTGAGAAACTTAAAATGTTACAGACGTAAAAAGTGGGTATTTGGAATATCCTGTAAATGTAAAGAAACATAGGTGATTTGTTTTTGGAAACTCCACTTAACGGGAACTAAAAATGGGTGAAATTTTAAAATGAGAATTTCTACAGTATATATCAAAAAACTTAACATGTTACAGAAGTGAAAAATAGTATTTTTATCTCTATTAAAATAAAGAAACGTGTATTTTTAGTTTTCTGAAAATATCACTTGGGTCGGGGGGGGGGGGTAAATGTGACCGAAAATGGTGCTGAATTATTTCAATAAGGCTACTGATATCTGAAAAATGAAGATGTTACAGACTTGAAATTTGATATTTTGAATCTGCTTTAAAAGTAAAGAAACACGCATACTCGGAAAATCCAACGAAGGAGGGGGGGGGGCTTTTAAGAATTGAAAAATTGACTTAATTGTACTCTATACATACATCTAATACAAACTAAAGTTGTTACAGATGTGAAAATTGGTATTTCGATCTCCTTTAAGAACAAAGAAAATCGCGGTTTGGGGAGGAAACCATCTTGGGGGGCAGGAGTGAAAAGGAATTGAATTCCTTTCATGAGGACACATAAATCAAAAACTGAAGAAGTTAGAGTCGTGATAATTTGTATTTAGAAGAGCCTTCACTATTAAGGAAACAAGTATTATTTGCCGGATAATTCTCTTAGGGGGGGGGGGGAGTGTGAACGGAAGTGAAAAAGTGAACTATTTTTATGGGGATGATTATATCTCAAAACTGAAGGTAATAGACGTGAACATTGGTGTTTGGAATCTCCTTTAAACATAAAGAAACACGCCGTCTTTTAATTTGTTTTTTGGGGGGTAAATAAACTTAACGGGGGTGGGGTGTAAAAGGAGGTGAGACCAATTGATTTTACTGTTCATAATGTACTTATAAGGAGCCTCCGTTGCTCAGGCGGCAGCGCGCCGGCCTCTCACAGCTTGGTTCCGTGGTTCAAATCCCGATCACTCCATGTGACATTCGTGTTGGACAAAACGGAGGCGGGACAGGTTTTGTCCGGATACTCCGGTTTTCCCTGTCATCATTCATCCAGCAACACTGTCCAATATTTCATTTCATTTGTCATTCATCGATCATTGCCCCAGAGGAGTGCTTCGGCAGCCGGCAAAATTCCTATTGTCGCCGCTAGATGGGGCTTTATTCATTCCATTCCTGACCCTCTCGAATGACTGGAAACAGACTGTAGATTTTCGATGTACTTATTCTGATCATAAAACGATCATTTTTAATCTTTCCTGGGTTCGTTTTCAACAGCTATCTTTTCCTTCGCAGAACGTTCTTAGATTACAGCAGACTCTCCTGGCATATAGATAAAAAATTAAACACATTTGAAATAAACTATATGAATGAGATGGACCGTCAAATTGTTCACCTCTATAATAAGGTCAATAATGCACGGAAGTATGTCATTCGTATCGCCAAAAAATCCCGCACTTGCCTACGCGCGACAATGGTGCTGGTCACATTGTCAACAATGACGATGGCAGCAGATGTAATTTACCGCCAAGTAGCGGTCTTGCATCTTGCTGTGGGGTCCAGAACATCTAGTAATAATAATAATAATAATAATAATGTTCTGGACCATCGTCAAATTGTGCGGACCGCGCTGGATACGTGTCTTGGCCTGGTAATGACTACGAATACAGTCCGGCCGCGGGTTCAGTACCGCCAAGGCACCCAAGACGACAGCACGCCGGACCTCCTTCAGGATTTGATCCATACTAAAAATGCTTATAGGAAAAGATGGCAAAGATTTAAGGACCCAACTGACCGCGTGGAATACCTGGACCTAGCCCGGGAAGTACGAAATCGATTGCTGGAAAGAAGAATTGAAAAATGTGAGGAAATTTGCCGTAATCTCTCAGAAAATGAGTCAGATCGCGAATTTCGGAGGTTTATATATAAAACGTTAAGCATTCAATTATAAATTTCAGTATAATGCCGTAGCGAAGCACGGGTATCTTGCTAGTCTAGTATAAACGTCGATAAAAGACGAATGGCTGGGTCAATCTCTAAACTAATTACACCACATTTAAGCCGCAATTTGTCTGCGTTTCAGGGCGGGAGACAGCACATATTTACGTACACAGTGCTTTACCTACTTTAAAAGGAACCAAATAATGTTTATCAGCCTTCTACGTTAAACCTCTGTTTTAAAAATCCGTAAAATTAGAACACAGTAAAATACGTTTCGCAATGACAATAAAATTCTGTAATTTTGTAAACTTGTTAAGAACAATACGGCTCTTACATATAAATAATTTATTATGATTAGATGGCATGTTTTCATTTTAAGGAGTTTTGAAGTGTAGGTGCATCCGTAGAAGGCCGAGAAATTGGTTCTTTTTCTCCTTCCTAGTCGTTTGACGTCACAATAACACATAGGTTTTTAGTAACGTAAGTATGGGAGATGTCTGGGATAGGGAAGGTCAATCAATCAATCAAGCAATCAAATCAATTAACACTGATCTTCATTTGGGCAGTCGCCCAGGTGGCAGATTCCTTATCTGTCCTGTACGTAGGTTTTTTCTTAAATTGCACAGAATTTGGAAATTTATTGAACATTTCCCTTTGTAAATTATCCCAATCCCTAACTAGTCTTCCTACAAACGAATATTTTCCCCAACGTGTCCTCTTGAGTTCCAACTTTATCTTCATATTGTAACCTGTCCTATTTTTAAAAACACCACTCAAATGTATTCGTCTAAAAATGTCATTCCACACCATTTCTCCACTGAAGCTCGGAACACACCACAGTCGAACAGCTCGTTTTCTTTCTCTCAAGCCTTCCCAGCCATAACAATGCAACAATTTTCGTAACGCTGCTCTTTTGTTGAAAATCACCCAGAACAAATAGAACCGCTTTTCTTTGGATTTTTCAGTTTTCCAATCAAGTACAATCCCACCATCTCCCGAATGCAAACTCACAGCTACTCGACCCAAACCGCGTGGATAACTCACTCGGTAAAAATATGTTCTCTTGTGTTAATTTTAGAAAGTCTAAGCATTGTACGTGTAAAAATAATATATCACCCTAAAATGCAGGAAGAATGCAATTATTATAATTTAGTGTAATTAGCTTGGAGATTTGTTCACCTGTTCGTCCAATATGCTCGTTTAAATTTAAGCATCCATACTTTTGAGTACAGTACACGGGCCCGCAACTAATCGAGCTAAGAGTACAGTCACATGGAACAAGTTCCCCATGTAATACAAGCCTATAATTTTGGGTCAGTATTACCGTACTTTGTACAACAGGGGCTTGATTACTCCTGCCATTACCTATTCCTTTGTGATTTATAAACAGTTATTTTATGTTCATTTCAACTTTAACAACATAAACTCACAATACTGTAAATTTCATAATGATTACGTGTAATGGAAACGAATTGGAAGGTCTACTGTATTTAGCTACGTATGGGAAACAAAATCACTATTTTATCCAAAACTGTAGTAAACCATACCTTCATGAATTATCCGTCCGAAATTTATCAAGCAATAATAAATTGTTTGCCCAACGCTGCGTTCCGATCAAAGGGATTAGGACCACAGATTTGTGGGAGGGTGGCTTGGTTAACAAGGGAATTTTACACTCTTCCTTCTCCCCGCACACTCTGTAGATTTATAACATTAAAACGACCACGGCCAACTTTCCTCTCAGTGAATTTTGTGGGCCTCTGGCAACAATTGTTCGATCAACGAAATGAAATACCAGGCGGACCCTTAACCACCGTCCATTAAATCGCTCACACTCGTCGCCCCATCACTACACCAACCTGCGCATTCGCTATGTGACTTACAACAGCATTCAACACCTCTGCTACAATCATAAATAATACAAATAAAACTGTGTACATAAATATTTACATAAAAAAATATTAAGGTATGCCTGCTGCTGTTCGTGAGTGATGTAGAATTTTTGCGTATGTCTCTTGGCATAGAGCAGAGCATAATGTAGCTAACATTGAAGTTACGGTCCCACTTGTAGCTGTGACCGAATGGAGGTTGCTGTTGGATACTTCGATGAATTGACAGCGTAGCAGCGTTTGATTCAGAGGGTGAGGGATTCGTTTCCAGGTCGGACCGATGATTGTAACCACGTCTGGTTAACTCCTTTGGCACAGACACTGGGTATTCGTGTTTCTCCTCACAAAAACTTGCTCATTTACACGCATCACACCACTACTATACCACCAAACACCGCAAAAATGATCAATAGTGAATTCATTCCTCCATACCGAGCAAGTCATGTAGCTATCGGCTTGCATTCGGGAGATTATGCGTCAGAAAATCACTGCCGACTGTCCTAAGATGGTTTTCAGAGGGTTTCCAATTTTCAAACGAGGAAATTACCTTATATAAGGCCACAGTCACTTCCTCCCCCACTTCTAGCCCTTTCTTATCCCATCGTTGCCGGGAGACCTAACTGTGTCAGTGCGACGAAAAGCAAATTGAAAAAAAAACTTTCCCCAAGGTATGACACCAGGAAGGGCATTCGTCCATGACAATGCAATGGACGAAGTCCTCGTGCAATGGTCGTGGTACAATAGCATTTTCTGGGAAACATTTATACTGTTATATTTGCGATCTTCAGATTACGAATCCATCCCCCTCCAACTCCAGTTATGTTTATCAGAATATTTGGTCCTGTAAGGATAATCTTGTATCCAAATTAATCTGTCCTTTTGTTCACCTTCAGACCATTCAATAATAATAATAATAATAATAATAATAATAATAATAATAATAATAATAATAATAATAATGTTTTTACGTCCTACTGACTACTTTTGATGGTTTTTGGAGATGCTGCTGAGGTGCCAGCAGAAGCTATTTTATGTGCCATTTAATCTACTGACACGAGGCTGATGTATGTGAGCTCATTTAAATACCGCCGGACTTAGCCAGGATCAAACCTTCCAGATGGGGTTCAGAAGGCCAGCGTCTAAACCACCTGAGCCACTCAGCCCGGCTTTATCCGATTCGGACCCGATGTCCATTTCAATGTCCACAGAATTGTTTGTGTATTCCATGTTAATGCTCCATTTCATATTACAGTCCGGCTTCTTGGCTAAGCAAATCCTCCGGTTCAGAGGGTTCCGTGCTCGATTGTCGGCAGGGAAATAAACAGAAAGACATCCCGAGGCCTGCCGATTGGAGTTTTATTGTATTAAGTTTGTTTGAATTACTTTATTTGTATTAATTTTTTTTTTGGGTTCTCGAAATCAGAATCTTCCGAATTCAATCTCAAACATACCGGGCGAGTTGGCCATGCGGTTAGGGGCGCGTGGCTGTGAGCTTGCATCCAGGAGATAGTGAGTTCGAATCCCACTGTCGGCAGTCCTGAAGATAGTTTTCCGTGGTTTCCCATTTTCTCACCAGGCAAATGCTGGGGCTGTACCTTACGTTTGGCCACGGCCGCTTCCTTCCAACTCCTAGGCCTTTCCTATCCCATCGTCGCCATAAGACCTATTTGTGTCGGTGCGACGTAAAGCCCCTAACATAAAAAAATATCAAACATACACGACCCGTACCACATGGCTAACTACAATATTACGATATTATTACTGAGCCAATCCAGGTGGTTTATAGGTAGAATGCATGCCTCTATCCCGGAGGCACCGAGTTCAACTTCCAGCCGCTTCAGATAATTTAATTCTGGACTGAGAGTTTGAAATGGGTCCAGTCAGCCTCATGAAACGATCTGAGTAGCTGCTGTTATGAGAGGCTACAGACCCGGTCAAGAAGCCAAGAATACAACAGAGGATGTCGTTGCGCTGATCGTCTGGCTGGACAGCTGTCGTCTTTTTCGGCTAAGGCCCTAATAGGCTGTAAAGTCACGAATTTCTTCTTCTTCTTCTTATTATTATTATTATTATTATTATTATTATTATTATTATTATTATTATTATTATTATTATTAGATATATATAGGCCTATATATGAGAATAAGTCCATGAAGACTACGCGAAGTACCTACAGGCGTGCATTTGCCTTCCTTTGAGCCCATATTTGTTTCATTATTTTACTGTGGACATCCTTTCTGCCTTCAGACCAGGTTGTTCCAGGCTTCTTATTTGGTCTTTCCTCTTGGTCAATTTCCCTTTTGTGAATTTTCGATCTGAAACATCCAGCATGTTTAATTCGGTTTTGATTTCTCCAATCCATTTCATTATGTCTGTTTTAGCTTTACTCCTGTTTTCATAGAATTCGATTATTCGTTTTGGTAAGTCTGTCTGAATGCATTCTTTTAATATATCCATACAATCTTAGCCTGCGTTTGTTAATGTCACTGAATATTTGTGTATAGTTTGATTTCCTGTCAGCCTCTAAGACGGTATTGTCCGTAGGTGAGTTGGGCCGATGACCTTCGATGTTAGGCCCCTTAAAACAACAAGCATCATCATCATCATCATCATCATCATCATGTCCGACTCGTTGGCTGAATGTTCAGTGTACTGGCCTTCGGTTCAGAGGGTCCCGGGTTCGATTCCCGGCCGGGTCGGGGATTTTAACCTTCATTGGTTAATTCCATTGGCCCGGGGGCTGGGTGTTTGTGGTGTCCCCAACATCCCTGCAACTCACATACCACACATAACACTATCCTCCACCACAATAACACGCAGTTACCTCCACATGGCAGATGCCGCCCACCCTCACCGGAGGGTCTGCCTTACAAGGGCTGCACGCGGCTAGAAATAGCCACACGAAATTATTATTATTATTATCATGAACATCAGCACCGTCGGTGAGTGTTTTGGGCCAATAATTTTTCTTGTGATTTTGCGTTCCTTTTCTCAATATCTGCTTTCCTGTTCAAAATTATCGCCTCTGATCCATAAAGACATTCTGGTTTAACGACTGCATTGTAATAAGTTATCTTAGTTTTTTGTGCTTGGAGTTACATTTCTTATTATAGATATTCTTTTTTTTGCTATTGGCTTTACGTCGCACCGACACCGATATATCATACGGCGACGATAGGACAGGAAAGGGCTAGGACTGGGAAGGAAGCGGCCGTGGCGTTCATTAAGGTACAGCTCTAACATTTGCCTGGTGTGAAAATGGGAAACCACGGAAAACCATCTTCAGGGATGCCGACAATGGGGTTCGAACCCACTATCATCCGAATACTGGATACTGGCCGCACTTAAGCGACTGCAGCTATCGAGCTCGGTTATAGATATTTAGGGTTAATCGATATGCAGTTTCCATTTTTTTTGCATCTAATGTCATTGGCTTTTGTTTCGAGTCCATTTTCGTGAAATTTTTCACCAACATACCTAAATTGTGATACTCTCAATTTTGCTCTACTTTATCTCCATGGATATTGGTGCTTGCTTGTTGCAAGTCATGTATTATATCTTTTCATAAGATATCTGAAGGCCGACTATTTCCGCAGGTTTCTTTCAGGAATTCAATCTGATTTTGGGCTATTTTTATTATTATTATTATTATTATTATTATTATTATTATTATTATTATTATTATTACAGTCGAGTTGATTGAGTTTGTTCATAATTTGCCATCTGCTTCCTTCGCTTCACGTTTGCCTCCTCTTTGGAGCCTGACCGGAAAGTTAACTGTTTTGATTGCAATCCCATAGGAATTCCTATGTTAGAGCAATCCCATTTGAATTCAAACTGTATAAGTAGTATGAGGTAGCAGGAGAGCAGCATTTTTAAAGTTAGCAAAATGTTGCTCTGAAAATAGCAGATTACATTTCCCTAATATTGTAAATGATTGATGTAATGGATATCCGAAACTTACGAGAACATCAGGCTTTAACAGATGAACTTTAAGCTGACATCTGGAATTTATATTGCCCTCTGTACTCGGAGCTTCATCAAGAGGCTACCCCAGAAACGTTTTGAGCCCGCCAAACGCTGTTTCTCCTTCTCACAACTCGGCAGCTTGGACTTCCATGGAAAAGGTATACATGAAAACATTCTTCGTTACGTGAAAGTGATGTTGCAGCCATAAGACTCAGTAAGGTACGGGGCCAATATCGGAGGCATTCGGGAATATTATGGACAAGGCTAGAAATTGGTATGTATGTGTGTATATATATTACTGAATATAGTCTCCACTAACGGACAAGTTGTAGTGCAACTGTCATAACGTAAGGCAGTCAGTATTTGACATGAACATAAACACTACACAAAACTACCAAATATGTGTTCGTAATTTCGTCCCCCATCAAATTTATGAAATGTACAATTAATTTCAATATTTTGTTTTTCCTTTCCAAACTTACCAAACACTTTCCCCATAACGAATTACTTGAAGACCATTAACGAAAAAATGTTTTCTTGGCATTCCTTTTAACAAAGTCTCTCAGCGTTGCTCGTGGGATGTTAAACGCACTAACTCAGCTCAGCATGAAAAATGAATCATCCTTGTTCACGGAAACTAGACGTGGTGCACACAACCAACTGTCACAAGGCAACGAGATGAGGCTATGGATACGCGCGCGGCTAAACAATAGGTACCAACCGTACAAACTGGAAATCCCTATGGTGACTAAATTAGGTGCGGGGACGGAGTTTGGCCCCCCTACCTTACCTATGTAAGATTCAATTTTTTCTTTTTTTAATTTCCTTTTGAGTGGATGCAAACCGAACACGTAGTGTAAGATTAATTTTCCAAGTGACAGCTGAATGACATTCGTCGTTAGCTTCTCACCGAGGTGGCCACGGTTCGAATCCGGAAATTGCAGGTAAGATTTTTTAAAACTAAAAAGTGACGCCTCTGTGGTTCAAATTCTATATAAACCAGGGGCGTCTCGTGGTCATGACCATTTCATCAACAGTCACGGTTAAACAACAATCTTACTTCCTTTATGACTTTAAAATAAACTGATGTTTTTCAGTCAGTCAACGTATGATTATAAGCTCTGAGTTCGACAAAACTGAAGTGAGCCCGGGAAAATATGTTTCAAATGAGTCATATTGTAAAGCACAAGAAAGGGCATAAGAGCGTTACAGCAGAATATCGTGACTGACACACTAGCATTCAATGTTCTTGCAAATAATGAGCAGGCAGAAGACGCTGTTTCACGGTGACATCGCGAGTTCCAAGTCAAATGATCCGAAGCTACGCGGAATTAATGAGATATCCTGCAGGAAAATGTGAGAGATAAAATTGTTCTCAAACTGAGTGGCACAAAGTACATAATCGAGCTGAATATAATTTGATTCCAGACGTGGGCTTACAGAATACTCCCATCCCCTAGTTCCGGATGCCCTGAAGCTGGAGAGAGAGCATTCGTTTATTGCAATTCATTAAGTCTGCTACATGCATTACATTTTCCTTTTTTAATAATTTGACTGTTAACACACTAAATGCAAATAATTCTATTTATTTATTTATTTATTTATTTATTTATTTATTTATTTATTTATTTATTTATTGCAATTCATTAAGTTTGATACATGCAATATAGTTTTCTTTTTTTATTTATATGACTATTACACACTATTGCAATTTAGTTTTTTCCTAGACGTTAACAATGCTAGATTGTCTACAACAACATGTATCATCCCCTTCCTTATCTTATTTAATGCTTACTTTAGTGTCACAAGTCTTTTGGAGTATCCAACCATTAAGAACACATAACGGCTGGATTATGAATAGTAGATAATGATACGACAATACAATAATTTATATGTTACTACATTTGATATTGTATTTAACCTAATAGTAATTATATTCATTATTCTAGGACAGGCATGCCTCTTATCCATCTTATCCTTCAGTATTTTTGATCGTATTTGCTTTGATTTTTTTAATTTCCTTTTTCCACATACTTTTTAATATACAAAAAATTAACAATTATGTAGAATTCTCTGTCTCTTTCGTTCTCTCTCTCTCTCTCTCTCTCTCTCTCTCTCTCTCTCTCTCTCTCTCTCTCTCTCTCTCTCTCTGACCTTTATTTTTATAAATTCCCATTAGCCACCAGACCATTCCTCTTACTTCTCTATTAGGAAACCTCTCTCTCCTTATTGCCATATTGTGTATAATTTCACAAAATTCCACCAGTGCCCTTTTAGTTCCACATTCTGGCATAACAGTCTGTTTCTCAGTATCCTTCACTCTAATCATTGCTTTCTTGCCGATTTCCTTATCTTTATACTGAATCTTTATCCCAGGAGCTTCCCACTCCTATTCTGTCAAGCATGCTTTTCACTTTCGTTAGACGCGGACTTATATTTCATGTTCAGTTTCCTTAGTGTTAGGCTGTTCGTCATTGCCTGTCAAGGCTGAATTCGCACTCTGTCAGGAAGTCCTGACGGACTCACGTAGGTCTGCGAAAATATGAAAATCCGGGCATTAAAAGAAACGTTATGTCTCATGAGCACTGTATCGTCACTTGAACAACAAGGGCCTACAAAACTCAGTTTCATCATTATAAAAATGAGGTATGACGAAGTATGTGAAAATGTACCACATATGGGCAACAAGTCTTAGAAATACCCAGACGTGTCGCCAGTTTAACACCCCGAGAAGCAGCATTGATGAATGGGACGATGGTAGCAAGCGTGGTAGCTTTCCACAATTGCTTCAGTAGCTCAGAGAACGACTCTATCAGTTAAAAACTGTTGAAATGGAACCAAAAGACGAGGGATATTTGACCATCAATATAGTAAGAAATTCGGATATTATAACTAGTGCAATATTTGAAAAAACAGTAAGAAAACAGTCCAAGTTTTCTGATAGGAGACGAGTTAACCTGAACAATTGCATGTTCTAATCAGATACTACCCGAAAGATTATTATTATTATTATTATTATTATTATTATTGTACCGGGCGGTATACCTCCACGCCGCTAATTCAAATATTGCGCCAGTTGAAACTCCTCTACAGGAGAAAGCCTGAACTTTAACAAACTGTATTAACTCACTAGTTTTTCCGAAGATGGCTCTGTGTGAATTTTGATGTGTTTGGTGGGTAACTGATCAAGAAGTGTGGACGTTCTCTACCAGATGTCTCTACTAAAAACTATGATTACGCACTCTGGTGCGAAGGAATGAACTTTCTTGAAGAAATTTCGAATTCATAAGTTTTGTTTTTACTATATTTTGTTCTGTGGTTTGTGGGTTGGCAATATAAATCCTTTCTATCCGCCTTTTTTGAATTTAGCCAATCCCAAATTTCCTTAATTTATTTCCAACCAATCATGTATGTCTTCTCCGACATAGATATGTTGCTCTAAGCTATCCAATAAAGGTGAGGGGGTGTGTCTACTCATTCTTGAAAGGTCTCGAATGTTCCACGAGGGTATATAAACTGCTGATTTTCTTGTCTCAGGGCCACTTCAGTAACATCTCTCTTAGCGTGTGAATATGTAGCAGGTGGCGGGAAGGGCCTTAATTTTCAAGCAGCAGTTCATCTACAAGGTAATGGCCTTTTAACATCTTCTGTTCTTGCTAGCTCAGCAGTTTAACTCTCGGGGAAGGTTCGAAACCTTTAGCATGTAACCTACCTTTTAAAATGTAAATTCTCTTCTGTCTATGTAAAACATATAAATTTCTTTTGCTGTAAAGCAGGGATAGAGAGTGCTTTACCCTCTCGAACTCCCCTTCATTTGGAAATTGAGGTGACTACGTTCTCATAACCGTTTTTTTTTCTTCCTTAAAATATTATAGTTTTCTCATACGTGTCACCTCCCTAGCTTGGGATTAGCCCCTGTATGATCGGCCTAGTGCCTCTTAGGTTTTAATAACTTTGTGTAGGAGTGCATGTTTTCGCCTCCTTTCAAGTTGGTATTTTGGGCCATTTAATTAACCCAGTGTTTTGTTTTCTTCATGTGAAGGCCCTGTAGGTTGGGTACAAGATACCCCTGTTTCACTGTATGTGTGCCTTGAGGGCAGTTAGGAGTGAAGTTTGTTGTGGCCTTTGATAGGCTTGTAAAATTAAGAGCGGGACTGCTCTTTCCTAATTTGATCTCTGCGTGCCTCTAGGAGGCTTAACCTTGTAAGTAGGGGCAAGTGATCCTTGGTATGAAGGGGTTTTCTGCCCTTTGGTAATTTGTGGTTGTGAGCTGAGGGTTCAAGGAATGTAAAACGGGGCTCGAAGCCCAAAACTTGTAACGACTGTAATCTATAATTTCTTAAATTGTTGATTTGCTACTTGGTACCTCTTACACTTTTGTTACTTGTTGTGATTTGTTGATTTTGAAAAGAAAATATAACCTTTGTTAAATTTTTAAATTAACTTTAATTTGGTAGTTGAGACCTATTCCAGCCCGCACCTTCTTTCACCTCTGCTGTTCCACAGATACCTCGGAACAATTATTATTATTATTATTATTATTATTATTATTATTATTATTATTATTATATGTTGGTTTTACGTCCCACTAACTACTTTTCCAGTTTTCGGGGACGCTCAATTGCCGGAAGTTTGTCCCACAGGAGTTCTCCCTCATGCCATTAGGTCTACCCACATGAGGCAAACGTATTTGAACCTGCGTTACGCGAGTGATCATTCGGTAGAATTTAGCAATATATAATATTATGATAATGAGAAAAACCATTTCATAATAACTCAAAACGTAAGAGAGTAAATTTAGTGTTTTAAAATAAATTGTGCCTTATGTACTGGCAGTAATTTAAAGGACATGAGAACACCAATGTAAAAGAATTCGCTTATTATCTTCCTTCCTCATATCCACCCATTTAAAAGGGTCATATTTCCTTATGGGAGGATAAGTATATTTCCCTCCCCCAACTAAATGAGACGGAATAACTGTATGCTAGTCAAACTTTTTTTTTTTGCTAGTTGTTTTACGTCGCACCGACACAGATAGGTCTTACGGCGAAGATGGGACAGGAAAGGGCTAGGAGTGGGAAGGAAGCGTCCGTGGCCTTAATTAAGGTACAGCCCCAGCATTTGCCTGGTGTGAAAATGGGAAACCACGGAAAACCATTTTCTGAGCTGCCGACAGTGGGGTTCGAACCTACTATCTCCGGAATACAGTCATAAACTATAATTAACCTTGACGACCACAAATTAGATACGTTTATTCAAAAATTGAGGCATATTGGACCAAAAGTTACACATTACAGTAAGTGAATGACACTTTTGAAATGCTGAGCTGACTATTTCTAAACAGATTATTAACAAACTGAATTATTTTTACAAAGAATATCTTATTCTCCGTCTCTTACCTCTTTCCCCACATGCTCATGGGGTCGTGTGTATGATCTGTGTCGCACATGTGGACTAGTTTTGCAGCCGGATGCCCTTCCTGATTCCAACCTTACATGTATTGAACCCATGACCTTTGTGCCCTAAGAATATTGTGTATTAAATTGTCCATTGGATAAGAAGTTCGATTCTTGATAGGATGGAATTGACACGTCAAGAGGGGGTGATTACCTTCGGTCCCACGCTCTGGGATACGTGACGTCAGTCGCATGTGTCAACGGCGGAAGAATCTTAAGTCATTTTTGTGAACTATTTCAGAAGAGCACGTGTATATGACGTGCCCAGGCCAAGTCGAAAATATAGTGCCTATCAAGTGAGGTCATTTATCCAACTAATGGAACATGTATAAATTTTAAATGTCCCTGAACACTACCGCCGGAAATGTAAGTATGTAGTCACCTTCAAAACTCTTGTAATTACAGTTTAGTTAAGTCAGAAGACTTAAAGAAATTTTTTTGGCGGCAAAGGGAGATGCCCGGAGAGAGGGGGTAGTTTCTATATATAAAAATTGACGCCATGACGAAGCCCCTGCATTTTGTGTTACAAGGCTGACGACAGAGGGTTGAGCTGCTCTGTGAAATCTAACGACAAAAGTAGATTAAGTCCAACCCACAGATTTTATCCATTGTGGTTGGGGTCTTGACTCCATGTGGAGATAGTTTTCTTGAGTGGAAATAATTGTACCAGATAGGACGGTCAAAGTACCGAAAAATTTTTATGTGATAAAGAAGGTAATTCGTGTGCGGAAATAATTACAGCCCATCGTGTGCGCTGAACAAGAACAAGTGAAAGGCATTTTCTTTTTTTATGCTTTATTTCCAGGAAACCGGAATAATAAAATGATCTGTAAAGCCAGAAATATAAAAATGGCTAAATAAAAATGGCTAAATAAAAATGCCAGGGTCGCAGGTGAGCCCTATGATGAATACTGGCGTGACCACCTAAGGTATGCCACTTATCATCTTACCACATATTATATCTTGTTTCATGATCTCTAAAATATGTGTATTTTAAAGGGGTATATACGACGCAGTTGGTCGCCCCTATGTGGTTTTTGTAAATGTCAGAATACGACGAAAAAATGGTCATTTGTTTTATTTTCCACTTGGATAAATTTTTGAAGTCTTGCGAGTGCCGTATCATGTTGTAAAAAGTTATTAAATAGGGTTTCGAAGTGATATCACGTCCAATGTAGATCGTCATTTGCGTGTGTTTATTGTCTATATTTTGGGATGTCAAATTAAGATGTTCATTCGACGTAAAAAATTTCTGTCTGAAATTTTGAAGTAAATAATATAAGAAATCCATAGTTACCCATTTTCAATCGAGTGGAAGCGCGTTGTCGGGTGAGAGTATAGTGTGATGAATTTGGTCACGGAGTGAAACGTTTTTCTAGGCCCATTTAAACTGTGTCTGACTGACAATATAAAAGAATTTAGTAGAAATTTCAATCATTTTCGTGAAAATCCAGTTATTAAATACGATATCATTTCATACGGAGTTATTCATTATTAAAGCACTGTGCGGTATTAGACGTCGTGGATTCTAGTAAGGATTTTATTCCAGTTCTTTTGTCAGTGATAGTCGTGAGTTTGGGAAACAGAGGTTAGTTTTGTCGTGTAAGTCGAGATGAGATTTTTGAATCAGGTTGAAGACCTGTCAATGAAGCCGGGACTTGTGGAAGCCCGAGGAAGGTTTTGTATAATGTTGGGAATGGAAAGCAGTAGACAAGGATCCACGCCGGTATTAATTTACGACGTGTATAATTATTGTGGGCATTTTGAAGTATAATCTATGTGCATTTTGTTGGTCAGAAATATCGTATTTGTTTAATTATGTCGGCGTAGTTTAAAAGGGAGCATTCTGAGAAGCCAGACAGGTAGAACGGACCAGATGTTACACATCACTGCCAAGCGGACTTGGGGGCGAAATGCCGTCAGCTGATACGGGTTCACCGCGTGGATAACGGGACAGGCAAAGTGTGTTGCGCGTGGAATTGAGATTGTATTTCTCGGCAGGGATAACGTTAAATGTTGGATTTAGTTGAAATTTTCATCCGGGAATAACCTGAGTGTTATTAGATACTGTACAATTTGTTTAATTGGGGACGTAATGTGCATTTGATACGACGGACTTAGAGTATAATGAACAAGATTAGCCAAATTCAGGGTTGTCCAAAATATAGAGCGATGGTAGTGATGATTGTTTGTCTGTGAGGGGTGCGCAAACTTTATAAAAGGTTATGACGAGGTATGACATCGTAATTATATGGCGAGTTGCTTTTGGTTTGTACGTAATTATTAGGGTTATCCAAGTGTTAATAATGGCTAGGATTGGATTAGATTTAAAGTGTGAGGTCATGAAACAAGATGTAACTGGACATGAATGATGTAATAGTTCTTTTCCAGTTATCGGAATCAACAGATAAACATCACAGGATAAAAATTTTACATCACAACTGCGTAGAAGTTGTACAGAAACCATAAGTCCGCGGAGATAGAATTTGTTGTTCTTTAAGATTTCATTAAATCATCTGAATTTATTTAATTATTAAATTCAGTGAAACCACATTTTTGAAATAACTTTAAATCAAGCGAATAACTTGAATATGCATTCTGGAAATCTTAGTTTTTTTCTGACCGGGCGAGTTGGCCGTGCGCGTAGAGGCGCGCGGCTGTGAGCTTGCATCCGGGAGATAGTAGGTTCGAACCCCACTATCGGCAGCCCTGAAGTTGGTTTTCCGTAGTTTCCCATTTTCACACCAGGCAAATGCTGGGGCTGTACCTTAATTAAGGCCACGGCCGCTTCCTTCCAACTCCTAGGCCTTTCCTATCCCATCGTCGCCATAAGACCTATCTGTGACGGTGCGACGTAAAGCCCTTAGCAAAAAAAAAAAAAAGTTTGTTTTCTGGGGAATGTGTAAATGTTAACGTAACGATTAAGGGGACATATCCGAAGGTAATGGATTTTACTGCCACAAAGTATTGTGAGCATTGCTATTGTTGTATTATTTAACTTTGATTGATTGAGCAGTGAATGTGCTGGGGATAGTAAAGTGGGAACTTTGGTCATCAACCGATGTAACTTAATTGTGTTTAGCCTTCCGCTTAGAAACTTGGATGGTCAGGGGGTCATCAACCTGAGTGACTTAGATTAGGGCCATATGCCACTGTAGCATCATTTTCCTTGCGGTCATCATCCACAATGACTTTAAAGTAACTTAAAAGTTTAGATGTCGGTCCATGACATAGTCGCAAGTCACATCGATTCAATTAAGGGTTGGACCGATTGGACTGCCTTAATTATACCCAGAGTCCAGAGTTCGTGTTACGAGGGCTGCACCATAAAGAATTACTATGATGGTACATGTAGTCTCACATGAAAGCCGAATTTAAGGATTTCCAGACTTTCCTTTCTTTAATTAATAATTGAGAATGGTTTCTAGTAAGAATGCCCATCAGGCAGTTACGTCAAAGGCTCACACCAGTGTTCTGACCCTCTATGTAAAGTAATTGTGGTGTCCAGTGGACACGATTGAGTTGAATGATACCGTGGATATAGCAGAAATGCTACATGAAGAAATTGAATAAATAGGATCATTTTAAACCAACCTTTCATTTGAGTAGATAGATTAGAATTACTGAACCCTACCTTTACCTCAGCAAGTGACGTAGAACCCGATACGACCCAAGAGACAGATCTCATGAACTTTGCTGATAGGTAAGAAAGGTAGGTATCCTTCAATATGGACCTAAAGGGTTCAGTATTTACTATTACATGTTTTTATAGTTGTCGGTACTGTACTGTGTTATGTGTACGAAGATGAGGGTTTTGGATAAACAAACACTATCATACATACCCCGGAAGCAGAGGAAATAACCAGGCACGAAAAAATTCCCCGACCCGGCCGGTAATCGAACACAGGACCCTCGGAACCGAAGGCCTCAACGCTGACTTTTCATCCAAATAGTCGTACTTTTATTTACAAAGAATACATAGGCTGTCATTTTAAATAATAAATATGAAAAATATGAACCTCAATTTAGGCTTTTCGAGAGGATCGGTTTCTTTATTTTAAAACAATGAAATCCAAGTAAATTAACGTTCTCCGGACAGAAAAAGCTACGTTTAACGTGAGACAGGAGTTGGAGGTGGGAATCAATCTTTTATAAAGGAAAGGGAATCAATTGCTTAACCGCGAATAGACGCAAGTACTGATACAATGTGTGATTAATAATCCGGGTTTTCGGATTCGTACTCGATCTAACAGGGTCCCTGGCCACTAAATTACCCATTTCTTAATACCAGCCCCAATTTGAACACCTTCAAATACCGCACCTTGGGTTCAGATAGCTCGTGCTTGGACATCTGAGCCACTCTTCTCGATGATATAATATGCGATTCGTTCTGTGTATTCGGCAAGTGATCACTTCATATGGTCGATCATTACCTTGTGAACTCAGTGATTTGTAGGCTGAATGAGTACAAGTGTATTACAGTGTAAACATGATTAACAGATCAGTCCTCCACCTATATTCTTTATTGTTTCTGGTCACGGATGATGCTTAAAAGTACGAAGGAGCTGTGAATGTATTTTCCTCTGCATTCCATGTTTTCACATCAGGTGCAATAGTGAATACCGTATTATCTCTACCAATATAAAACGTGAAATTGTGCAAACGTCATGAAAACGAGGGCTTGAAATGAGAATCGGTGGACTTGTCAGTCAACAACTTTCGGTGTAATGAAAAACATAGTCTACTGACACTCTACATACGACGACTCGCTGAAACCAAAGTTCACCCAGTAACTAGATGAGTAAGTACCACAGTATTACATAATGGAATCGCTGGCATAGTTATATAATTTACAGCACCTTATAGGGGGAAAGTTTACCTTCTGCTAGCTAAAATTCAGTAAAATTTAAATGTTTATAATTTTATCAACCGCAAAAGCTAACTCAACAATATTTTGGAAGCTTATACCAAGTTCAGATTTTTGCAAGCTCCTAAAGTCATAAGAATACAAATCACAGCAATACAATCAAGCTTTTGGATTATTAGGCCCTGTATCTGCGCCGCGTTTCGCTGAGAGCATGCCATTGGACTCATCAGTTAGACTGGCATGCCTGGTATTTATCTGACCCTTTTGCAGAAGTAACGTTAAAACTTGTGTTATGTTTAGAATCTATAAGGTATTTTCCCCCAGAAAATGTTTCATTTTCCTAACACTTACCTTTCATCAGGTGTGGCTGCTCGCTAGGTTCAATGATTCATTGAACACACTACCACTATGACGTCGCCTACTTTTCTAATTATTATTTTCCTGAGGGTAAAATCATGAGTATACTGCTGGTTATTGTGTTTTCTCCCCTTACAGCATAAGGAAGCTCTAGCGAGCCCAGGCGGGATGTTCATTCTGTCGAGCGAACCCGCAAAAGCTCTTAAAATGGCCTTAGGTGGTGTAGGAGTGTTGAGATGTATAGGAATAACACGTTTTTAATATGCATCAATCCAGTAAGAAAGTAGTAGTTCATATACTCCCCATCTCTGTCTCAACACTACTCTACTTTCCCACTCGTACTATCTTTCTTTCTCACACTATTCTCCTCCCTCTACACCTGCCCGGAACCAGCGATAGAGAAGTAGGGTTCATCTCTGCTTTTGCAACTTAACAGGAGATGGGTGGAGGATTTCTCCATGCATTCCTAAGAAAATTGATCTCGCTAGTAGTTACAAGATTGCCTTCCATTGGTGCAGATTTCTGTTTAATCGTAAAATCGGTGTCAGTGTGAGTATGACTGTAACAATACCAATCTAAACCGTCTGTTTTATAATGGCGGAAAACAATGTTAGTGTTTTCCAGAAACAATCATTTCAATCCAGCCATTAGAATGAAGAGAACTTGAAATAAAAGCTTTGGAAATGCTGCTTCCGCTTCTGAATATTTCTCACGACCGATCTTGTAAAAGTAAATCGTTTTGTTAACAAATCTCAGTTCATTTTTACTACAAACTTCAGCGGCAACATCAGCGACTTCACGACTTCCAATTTTTATCGCGTTCGTGACTGTTCATTTTATCGTTACAATATATTGGGTCACGGGTGTGAACTGTGTCGCAAAATGTGGATTTGGTCCTGTTTTACGGCCGGATGCCTTCCTTGACCCCAACCCTATTGTGAGAGTTTGAATCACTATTGCGTGTTTCAGTGGAGGTATTGTGTAGTGTTGTCTCAGTATGGAAAGGAGCGTGTTCGGACACACACCCAGTCCCGAGCAAAAACAATTAATCGGGCGCGATTAGTATCACCGACCCGGCCTGAAATAGAATCCGGAATCCTCCGAACTGAAGGCCTCTCCGATGATCATTCAGCCAAGGAGGTGGACCATTATAGCCCCATTTTATGTTCATTTTATCTCGGAACGAGTGGATACATAAGGAAAAAATGTGTGCATATTTTGTACCCTTAGAGCTTATGGGTGCAGTACGTATGTATGTATGTACGTATCCCCAAGACTTGTCCCGTTCCTATAGGAGTCGGATATGAAAAGAGATGAATCTTCGTAGCTAGTTTTTTACGACCGGATGCCCTTCTTGATATCAGCCCCATCAGAGGATTTAATGAGACGAAATTAATGAATTGCGTGGTATATGACTGTAGAAATGGAGAGGGTGAAGCCCGGTGTCGGCACATACCCTACTCCTGTCGAATAACACCAATGGGTCTGCAAAAGACTCTACGTCCCCATCCGAGGAACGAATCACCATCAAAAGTGTCATATGCCCTCACACCGTATGATCACTGTGGAGATATTTTGAGTTGTATCAAGGATTTTGGCACACAGTCTAATGATTAGATGTTGTATACCATCACCTACTCTACCCTGCCGGCCAACATTCTGATGGTGAAGTTTTTTCGACCAACCGGACTCGAACCGGCTAACCACGGTGTCACGACCATATAGACTTCAAGCCTCAACGATCATGGCCACCTTGCGAGCTATGGAAACATTTACAAATAACGTTTAATATTTTAAAATCAAATGTGTGAATACGCATCACTAATCATCAGGAGCCACTACTTATTTTCATGCAGTATTTTCAAACTTTCTTCCTACTAAATTAGTTTTCAAAAGTTAGGACTGAATTAAATGTTGCAAAGGAAAGTATGTCCAGACCATGTCATATAAATAAAATATTCTACCATGCAATATTCCATCCACATTTCTTTAATATTGTCTGTAGTTTCCGAATAATGATTAAAACCACATGTAAATCCCTACCACATGGGTAGGGTTGAGGCTCTGGTCCTTGGGGATTCCACTGTTAGACATGTGGGGAAAATGTGTGGAGGAAAGGGAACCAGGCCAGAGTGTTATACAGGAATTAGGTTAAGGCAGATGTTGAGGAAAATAGAAGAGAAGGAGGAGGGAAAAGAGAAGGTGGTAGTGTTTCTCATTGGTACTAACAACGTAAAAAAGCAGGTATAAGTACCAACATAGTTGGGGATGTGTGGGATCTGGTAAATGCAGCACGGATACAGTTTAAGGAAGCGGAGATTGTTATCAGTGGAATACTCTGTAGGAACGATACTGACTGGAAAGTTATTGGGGATTTATATGAGACTATGGAGTGGGTATGGGGGAAACTGGGAGTAAGATTTCTAGATACTACTGGATGGGTAGGAGATAGGGATCTGCGCTCAGGTGGCCTTCACTTAGACCGCAGTGGTACATATAAGTTACGAAATTTGTTTTGAAGGATTAAAGGGAGGTACATTCAGGGAAACGGGGTGGCCTAGGGAGCGGTAATAAGGGAACTGGTAGTCAAGAAGGGATGACAAAAAAATGTTAGTGCTGAACTGTAGGAGTATTGTAAAGAAAGGAATAGAATTAAGTCATTTAATAGATATATATTTACCATATATTGTAATAGGAGTAGAATCATAGCTGAGAAATGATATAATAGATGCAGGAATTTTCTCACGGAACAGGAGTGTGTATCGTAGAGATATAATAGGAATGGTAGGAAGGAGAGTATTCATTCTGCTTACAGAAGAATTTGTAAGCTACGATAAAGTTAAAGATGACAAACATTAAATCCTACGTGTAAGGCTCATCTCTAAAGATAATATGAAACTTGATGTCTTTGGAGCGTACAGATAGGGAAAGGGTAGCGCTGACACTGATTCAGAATTATTTGATAAGATAATCAGCAATGCCGGAAAGGATAAGGAAAGGAATGTGATTGTAGCGGGTGATCTCAATTTACCAAATGCCAATTGGGAGGATAATGCTAACGACAGGAAGCAAATGGCATATAAGTTAAAATATGGGAAGTGCATCTGATTCACAAAGTGATGGAACCAACTAGAGGGAAAAATATCCTGGATGTGGTGCTGGTAGAACCAGATGAGGTCTATAGAGAAACCGAAGTAATAGATGGTATTAGTGATCACGAAGCTGTTTTTGTGGTAGTTAAGGATCAATGTGAAAGAAGGAAAGGTATTAAAATTAGGACTATTAGGCAGTACCATATGGCTGGTAACACTGACACAAGGGAGTTTTCAAAAACTAATTATAATCGTTGGAAAACGGTAAATAAAAATGTAAACAGACTCTGGGATGTGTTTAAAGCAATTGCTGAGGAATGTGAACATACGTTTGTACCTTTAAAAGTGGTAAGGAATAGTAAAGATCCACTATATTATAATAGAAGTAAAGAGACTAGGAAGGAGTAGCAGGTTGGAAAGAAATAGAGTTCGAAATGGCTGTGGAAAAAAAGGAGAAATTTAAGGAACTTACTAGGAAATCGAGTCTAGCAAAGAAGTCAGCTAAGGATAGCATGATGGCAAGCATAACTGGCGGTCATACAAATTTTAGTGAAAAATGGAAGTGTATGTATAGGTACTTTAATGCAGAAACAGGTTCCAAGAAGGACATTCCAGGAATCATTAATGAACAAGGGGAGTGTGTGTGGGAGGATCTTCAAAAGGCATAAGTATTCAGTCATCTGTATGTAAAGAATGTTGGTTACAAGGATAATATCCAGATAGAGGAGGTGACAATACTAAAGAAGTATTAAAATTTACCTATGACAACAATAGCATTTACACCAAGATACAAAAGTTACAAACTAGGAAAGCTAGAAAAGCAGCTGGAATTGATAAGGTTTCTGGGGATATAATAAAGACAATGGGTTGGGATATAGTACCATATCTTAAGTACTTATTTGATTATTGTTTGCATGAAGGAGCTAAACCAAATGAATGGAGAAGTGCTATAGTAGCCCCTGTGTATAAAGGAAACGGTACTGCTGAAAATTACAGGCCACTCCGTTTGACATGCACTGCGTGTAAGCTTTGGGAAAGCATTCTTTCTGATTATATTAGACATGATTGCGAAATTAATAACTTGGTCGATAGAAGGCAGCTTAGGTTTAGGGAAGGTTATTCTACTGAAGCTCAACTTGTAGGATTCCAGCAAGATATAGCAGATATCCTGAATTCAGGAGGTGAAATGGACTGTATCGTAATTGACCTAAGGCATTTGATAAGGTAGATCATGAGAGACTGCTGGCAAAAAATGAGTGCAATTGGACTTGACAAAAGAGTGGCCGATGGGTGGCTCTGTTTCGAGAAAATAGAACTCCGAGAATTAGAGTAGGCGAAGCTTTATCTGCTCCTGTAATGATTAAGAGGGGAATTCCTCAAGGCAGTATTGTTGGACCTTTATGTTTTCTTATATATATATATCAATGATATGTGTAAAGACGTGGAATCAGAGATAAAGCATTTTGCAGATGATGTTATTCTGTACAGAGTAATAAATAAGTTACAAGATTGTGAGCAATAACCTCGATAATGTTGTGAGATGGACAGTAGGCAATGGGATGATTATAAACGGGGTTATAAGTGAGGTTGTAAGTTTCAGAAATAGTAAAAGTCTTCTCAGTTTTAGTTACTGCGCTGATGGGGTGAAAGTTCATTTTGGGGTTTATTGTAAGTACCTAGATGTTAATATAAGGAAAGATCTTCATTGGGGTAATCACATAAATATAATTGTAAATAAAGGGTATATATCTCTGCACATGGTTATGAGGGTATTTAGGGGTTGTGGTAAGAATGTGAAGGAGAGGGCATATAAGTCTCTGGTAAGACCCCAACTAGAGTAGAGTTCCAGTGTATGGGACCCTCACCAGGATTACCTGATTCAAGAACTGGAAAAAAATTCAAAGAAAAGCAGCTCTATTTGTTCTGGGTGATTTCCGACAAAAGAGTAGCGTTACAAAAATTTTGCAAAGTTTGCACTGGGAAGACTTGGGAGAAAGGAGACGAGCTACTTGACTAAGTGGTATGTTCCGAGCTGTCAGTGGTGAGATGGCGTGGAATGACATCAGTAGACGAATAAGTTTGAGTGGTGTCTTTAACAGTAGGAAAGATCACAATATGAAGATAAAGTTGGAATTCAAGAGGACAAATTGGGGCAAATGTTGATTTATAGGCTATTGGGTTAGGGATTGGAATAACTTACCAAGGGATATGTTCAATTAATTTCCAATTTCCAATTTCTTTGCAATCATATAAGAAGAGGCTATGGGAACAACAGATAGGGAATCTGTCACCTGGGCGTCTGCCCTAAATGCAGATCAGTAGTAATTGTGTGATAAAAAATAATGTTACCGAAAATATGCCCTCTTTTGAAATAGTGATGATAATGTGTTTTCTTTCTAGATGAATGAGGAAATATTTTCTATAAAGAAAACTGGAAAATTCAGTGTTCTGGGCGATAAAGAATTACTACTCCTTAACTGAAATCAATTTCACGTGGCATTTAGCAATGTAAAAGCTATTAAGTATCCCCTTTACTGTAAAACACCTGTAATTAGCCTGAAACATCAAGCAATTCAAAGGAGTATCCTATTTCACTATATTTCATTACAGAAAAGGGTTTGTGAAGAGGATGAATGGACTGTATAGTGGCGGAGCGGCGAAATATCTGAGCTCCTAGAAAATGTTTGCCTTTACGAGTTCAGTTTCCATAGTTTGTGTAACCTTTTCTAAATCTTCTTCTCTCTTTAAAACATAATCTATCGGGTGAGTTGGCCGTGCGGTTAAGGCTGCGCAGCTGTGAGACCTCATCCGGGAGATAGTGGGTTTGAACTCCACTGTCGGCAGCCCTGAAGATGGTTTTCCGTGGTTTTCCATTTTCACACCAGGCAAATGCTGGGGTTGTACCTTATTTAAGGCTACGGCCGCTTCCTTCCTATTCCTAGACCTTTCCTATCCCATCGTCACAGTAAGACATATCTGTGTCGGTTTGACGTAAAACCAACTGTAAAAAATCTTAATTGAATGGCTTGAACGTTTTGATAGACTTCTCCACTTCTGATTTTTTTAACATAGCGACATATTAGAAAGTGTGTCTTAAACTGAAATTATAACTGAACCACAGTTGGCAAGCATGATTGAGCTTATACCAGGTGAAGTAATCATAAGCGTCTGTTTCTATAAGTCAATAGACGTTTTTACATGTTACCTATACTAGTACTAACAAACAAAATTGGAAGTCTAGCAATATTTTAAGAGTCTTCAGCCTGGAAGCTGGTTAGTTTCTCAGAGAGTGAAACGAAAGGTAAAAACATTCAAGATCTTAAGTCTTGAAACTAAAGGTAGTTTATGTAGTTACAGAGAAACCGAAAAAACCGATATCGGTGCCGTAACGAGACGTAAGAGGCACGATGATAAGTGAGGCTCTTTTCCATTGCCTTCCGCAATGGGCCAGGAAGAGCTGTTAAAGCCCAACTGGCGCCAACAAGGAGATGTCAGACCCTCCGTCCAACCGATTTCAACGAGCTTTAATGTACCTGTTGGGGGACACTCAACAGTAACTAGTGTATAAGAGTTTAGGTAAATAAGCTTTCGTTTTCGGAAATATCGAGGCCAAATGTCATAACGTAGGATCCACTTCGTATCAAGTAGAGGTGATAGAACACTAAAAGGCGAACACATTTTACTTTAACATATCAGGTCCACAACCTAAAAATTTTCGGAAAGTTAATGAATTCCAAATTCCACTGCAACACATGTATACGTGGAGAGTCAAGCGGAGTGGTGGCCGAATGGTTGCCCGTTCTTGTCTACGAACCTCGACGACGTAAGTTCGAGTCTCGTGGTAGCTGTATTATTTTGTACAAAATAAATTGTTATTTCAGGGAAAGTGAAGCTAAAATTACGAAAAAACATATTAGTCAAACTGGAGTGAACTTTATTTTCCACAGCAAATTAATATATGTATAGAAAGAGAGATCCAGCAGTAACTGTGAGAACTTCTAGGCCTATATTAATTTCAGTTAGAAAAAGTGTACTGCAGTTTGCTAAATATTTTTGTACAGATTGTTATCTTCACGTTCACTCAAAAGTTAATTTATTTTGTATAAGAAATACAGCTACGATTAAACTCGAACTCATGTCTTCCCGAGGTTCGCAAACAAGTGCGGTGACCACTAGGCCACCACTCTGGTTAACTGCGATGTAACTCTTCAAGTATATATGCACTGCATTGGAATCCGGGATTCATTAACTTATCAGAAATATAGGTTGCGGACCTGACATGTTTAAGATTGGTTCGCCTGTTAGTGTTCTATCGCCTCCGCTTCGTCCGAAGCGGATCCTACGCCATGACATTTGTCAACATTTTTTTTTTCGAAAACGAAAGTGTATTGACCTAAACCCTTATACACGAGTTACTGTTTAGTGTCCCCCAGTAAAATGAAGTCGATGGAATCGGTTGGCCGCAGGGCCTCGTCTCTCCTTGTAAGATTAACACCTTTTAAAACATCCAGGTTCCGCCTCTGTGGTGTACTGGTTAGCGTGATTAGCTGCCACCCCCGGAGGTCCGCGTTCGATTCCCGGCTCTGCCACGATATTTGAAAAGTGGTACGAGGGCTGGAACGGGGTCCACTCATCCTCGGGAGATCAACTGAGTAGAAGTGGGTTCGATTCCCTCCTCAGCCATCCTGGAAATGGTTTTCCGTGGTTTCCCACTTCTCCTCCAGGCAAATGCCAAGATGGTACCTAACTTAAGGCCACGGCCGCTTCCTTCCCTCTTCCTTGCCTATCCCTTCCAATCTTCCCATCCCTCCAAAAGGCCCCTGTTCAGCATAGCAGGTGAGGCCGCCTGGGCGAGGTACTGGTCATACTCCCCAGTTGTATCCCCGACCAAGAGTCTGAAGCTCCAGGACACTGCCCTTGAGGCGGTAGAGGTGGGATCCCTCGCTCAGTCCGAGGGAAAAACCGAACCTGGAGGGTAAACAGATGATGATGATGATGATGATGACCTCATTTTCTTTAACTCCGTTGTAAGGACACTTCAGGAATATCAAAACTTCGCAAATGATGCCTACCCGAATAAAAGAATGAAAATTAAAAATTCATGAGTACATGAGTATTCGAACCCTCACCGGTCTGACAAGTCAAGTATATCTACTGGGCATAATTCCACACAGCTATTTAAAGCGGGCAGGTTTACGCATTATAACTATTTTCACTAGGAGACCGAAAGTTCGAAAAATTATGTAGGTCTATATATTATAGCAGGATGACCATGCATTTAATGAACGTTCTATATGACGTAAGCTATTACGTCTGTTGTATACGATTTAAGCTGTGTAGATTATATCATAATTTTTTTAACTTTTCTATCAACTGCGATGACACGAGACTTTCCAATATGGTAGTGAAAAGGCATGTCTGAAAGTGGTTGCAACCTACCACGTCTTTTGTGATACCACTCCTCCATTCTCTTTCAAAAAGTAATGGCTAATTGGGACAATCAGATAAACAATTATCCAGCAGCAGCTATGTGGGTGAATACAGATTGTACATTACACAGACATTTAATAAATATGATTAAATAAGTGGACTCCACTCTGCAAGAAAGGGTACATTGTCTTTAAGACGGTCCTCACTTACTGCCTCTTTCACGGTGTGAGCATTGTACGAGGAAGCTTCCGTAAGGCAATATATACCCAAAATTACTTAAGATGTGGTGCAAGACTAAGAGACATTTAATTCGTTGCAGGTTGCACATGTTCAAGAAAAAAACTAGATGCAGAATACTCATCGTGTATGTACATTAATGGAAGTATTTTGGCCCTCTAGACGGGGTTCACTACTTTATTATTATTGTTTTCGACACGGTTCATTACATGGGTAATGTGAACATTTTCTAGAAACTCATTGTCATATGTAAACGCACTGAAAACGTACGAGTGTCACCAGTAAGGATATCAGTATCTTATAAACAATTTACTATCTTTACAACACGTTGTCATAATTATCTAAGGAGAGATTTCAACATATTTATTACGACTTGTACGCGCACATGCATAAACCAGAAATGTAAACAAAAATATAAGAAATTAATTCCTTTAAGGACAGTGGTAGGGTGTAATTTCGTAAACTGTACCCAATAACATTTCAGGTAACACTGAGCACTTCTAGTTTCAAGCACCTGGTCACGTCATAGTTCATAAAAACTAGGTTAACACTGATTTAATATCTGTTAATTTGACAGATCCTCTAGTCTACATACATTCACTGTACAACCCAAACATTCATATTCAATTACATGTCTTCTTTAAAATGCATTCCGTGTTGCGGCACGTCATATTAATATTAGCTGACATGTTGAACGCTAACAAATTGCAGTTACGAGTACATTGGTTGCCTGTGTTTTCGATATCCCAGAGCATCCTCTCAATTTGGAACGTTGTAGAGCAAATTCAAGCAATAGGACGAGAGGAGAGTAATAAACAGCATTATTCTATCAATCAAGGGATGGATACGAATCGATGAGACTGTTTTACAGTGTTTAATACCAATCAGGACTTGAATGTTTAAGAGATACCAAGGAGGCCATACAATTACAGTTTCTAAACAATTACTTCAATTATGATGTTCCTATTTAAAATTTAGGAAGCAATCTGTTCGTTTCAAATGTTAAATTTCATACAGTTTTGTTAGTTCTTCTGGTGTGCCACCAAGGTCCAATAATGGGCCTCTCCTATTTCTCATTAAGATTAATGATTTGCCTGGAATGATTCGTTCCACTGATTGTCTGTTGTTTGCTGACGACGTAAAGTTATATGAGACTATACGTAAAGGCAGTGACGTGGGAATGATTTGCAACAGGATATTAATAATATCTTATTGTATGATACCAATAAATTATTCCTAAATGTTAAGAAATGTAATGTTCTGGTATTTACGACGAGAAAGGAATGCATAAATCCGACGTATTGCTTTGGTTAAACTACACTTGAAATTGTAATATCTATTAATGTTTTAGGATTTATTTTCTACAGCAAATCAAATTTTAATATGCATATTGCAAAAGTAATTAATCCGTCTAACAAGATTCTTGGTTTTGTTATTAGAAACTCCAAATTATTTACTCAACCGGAAGTAACTGTTAAGTTGTATACTAGTTCAGTACGAAGCAAGTAGGAATATTCATCGTTAATCTGGGACTCGCTTTATAATGACCAAACACATCACATTGAGGTTGTACAAAATACATTTCTAATGTATTTATATCGTTAAACTTTTAATGTATTTTGTCCATTTGAAATTTCAACCCAGTTTTTTTTAAGAAATTTCTCCTATTTCACGTCCTTGAAAAACAGAAGAATATTAATTTAGTTACAGATATTGAGGAAAATGGTTCATGTTTGTGGGTTACTGTAGTCACGTCCTAGTTCGTGAACCATGGGCAACGGCTGAGTGGCCTAGTAAGTGGTCCTGAGAGTCGGGATACCAGTTGCTATGGAATGGGAGTGGGCATCTCGGACATATTCTGAGTCCTGGCCCTCCTTGTGCTCAGGCGGCTAGGACTATACAATCCACCGGTGGTCCATAACCCGTTAGAGGAGAGATCCTCACTTGGACTATGTGCAAGTAGGGCAGCATCCTGCTTCATGAATCGACCGAGCTCAGAACATTTTAAGCAAGCCTCGGACGTATGGGAGTAACGGAGTCCCACTCCCATTTGACAGGCGGGGGACTCCTTGGAAACAACTTGGCGAACGAAATGGAATTCGATGGGGAGCTATCAATATTAATGGGGCTTATGGAAGAAAGAAAGTAGAACTGGCTGAGTCAGCAAAGAGGATGCATCTGGATGTGCTAGGAGTAAGTGATATTCGGGTAAGGGGAAATAACGAGGAAGAGATAGGAGATTATACAGTGTACTTGACGGGTGTTAGAAAGGGAAGGGCGGAGTCTGGGGTAGGGCTCTTTATCAGGAATAGCATTGCACGGAACATAGTTTCTGTCAGGCACGTAAATGAGCGAATGATGTGGGTAGATTTGTCAGTTGGAGGAATTAGGACTAGAATCGTGTCCGTGTATTCACCATGTGAGGGTGCAGATGAGGATGAAGTTGACAAGTTTTATGAAGCATTGAGTGACATCGTAGTCAGGGTAAACAGCAAGGATAGAATAGTGCTAATGGGCGATTTCAATGCAAGAGTTGGGAATAGAACTGAAGGATACGAAAGGGTGACTGGTAAATGTGGGGAAGATATGGAAGCTAAAGGGAATGGGAAGCGTTTGCCGGACTCCTGTGCTATTATGGGCTTAGCTGTTACGAATACATTCTTCAAGCATAAGGCTATTCACCGCTACGCATGGGAGGCTAGGGGTACCATATCCATAAGAGACTATATCTTAACAGACTTTGAATTCAGGAAATCTGTTAGGAATGTACGAGTTTTTCGCGGATTTTTCGATGATACAGACCACTATCTGATCTGTAGTGAGCTAAGTATCTGTAGGCCTAAGGTAGAGAAAGTGAAATCTGTCTGCAAACGAATAAGGGTAGAAAATCTCCAGGACGAGGAAATTAGACGGAAGTACATGGATATGATTAGTGAGAAGTTTCGAACAGTAGACATTAAGCAGGTTCAAGATATAGAAAGTGAATGGGTGGCATACAGGGATGCTGTAGTAGAAACAGCCAGGGAATGCCTTGGAACAACTGTGTGTAAAGATGGGAAAAGGCGAACATCTTGGTGGAATGATGAAGTGAGAGCAGCTTGTAAACGTAAAAAGAAGGCTTATAAGAAATGGCTCCAAACAAGGGCCGAGGCAGACAGGGATTTGTACGTAGATGAAAGAAACAGAGCGAAACAAATAATTGTTGAATCCAAAAAGAAGTCATGGGAAGATTTTGGTAACAACCTGGAAAGGCTAGGTCAAGCAGCAGGGAAACCTTTCTGGACAGTAATAAAGAATCTTAGGATGGGAGGGAAAAAGGAAATGAACAATGTTTTGAGTAATTCAGGTGAACTCATAATAGATCCCAGGGAATCACTGGAGAGGTGGAGGGAATATTTAGAACATCTTCTCAATGTAAAAGGAAATCATCCTGGTGGTGTTGTGAACAGCGAAGCTCAAGGGGAGGAGGAAAATGATGTTGGTGAAATTATGCTTGAGGAAGTGGAAAGGATGGTAAATAAACTCCATTGTCATAAGGCAGCAGGAATAGATGAAATTACACCTGAAATGGTGAAATATAGTGGGAAGGCAGGGATGAAATAGCTTCATAGAGTAGTAAAATTAGCGTGGAGTGTTGGTAAGGTACCTTCAGATTGGCCAAAAGCAGTAATTGCCCCTATCTATAAGCAAGGGAACAGGAAGGATTGCAACAACTATCGAGGTATCTCACTGATTAGTATACCAGGCAAAGTATTCACTGGCATCTTGGAGGGGAGGGTGCGATCAGTCGTTGAAAGGAAGTTGGATGAAAACCAGTGTGGTTTCAGACCACAGAGAGGCTGTCAGGATCAGATTTTCAGTATGCGCCAGGTAATTGAAAAAAGCTACGAGAGGAATAGGCAGTTGTGTTTATGTTTCATAGATCTACAGAAAGCATATGACAGGGTACCGAGGGAAAAGATGTTCGCCATACTGGGGGACTATGGAATTAAGGGCAGATTATTAAAAGCAATCAAAGGCATTTATGTTGACAATTGGGCTTCAGTGAGAATTGATGGCAGAATGAGTTCTTGGTTCAGGGTACTTACAGGGGTTAGACAAGGCTGTAATCTTTCACCTTTGCTGTTTGTAGTTTACATGGATCATCTGCTGAAAGGTATAAAATGGCAGGAAGGGATTCAATTAGGTGGAAATGTAGTAAGCAGTCTGGCCTATGCTGACGACTTGGTCTTAATGGCAGATTGTGCCGAAAGCCTACAGTCTAATATCGTGGAACTTGAAAATAGGTGCAATGAGTATGGTATGAAAATTAGCCTCTCGAAGACTAAATTGATGTCAGTAGGTACGAAGTTCAACAGAATTGAATGTCAGATTGGTGACACAAAGCTAGAACAGGTCGATAATTTCAAGTATTTAGGTTGTATGTTCTCCCAGGATGGTAATATAGTAAGTGAGATTGAATCAAGGTGCCGTAAAGCTAATGCAGTGAGCTCGCAGCTGCGATCGACTGTATTCTGTAAGAAGGAAGTCAGCTCCCAGACGAAACTATCTTTACATCGGTCTGGTTTCAGACCAACTTTGCTTTACGGGAGCGAAAGCTGGGTGGACTCAGGATATGTTATTCATAAGTTAGAAGTAACAGACATGAAAGTAGCAAGAATGATTGCTGGTACAAACAGGTGGGAACAATGGCAGGAGGCTACTCGGAATGAGGAGATAAAGGCTAATTTAGGAATGAACTCTATGGATGAAGCTGTACGCATAAACCGGCTTCGGTGGTGGGGTCATGTGAGGCGAATGGAGGAGGATAGGTTACCTAGGAGAATAATGGACTCTGCTATGGAGGGTAAGAGAAGTAGAGGTAGACCAAGACGACGATGGTTAGACTCGGTTTCTAACGATTTAAAGATAAGAGGTATAGAACTAAATGTGGCCACAACACTAGTTGCAAATCGAGGATTGTGGCGACGTTTAGTAAATTCACAGAGGCTTCCAGACTGAACGCTGAAAGGCATAACAGTCTATAATGATAATGGATGTATGTATAGTGAGGAAAATTTGAATTGATAAATTGGCTGGTACGATTTACTTTCATGCCTTTTCATGTAGCACAAGTAAAATCACGACAGCAAGTGCTATTTCACATCCCAGGATGTAGAAGAGTTCATCACTCTAATTCACCACTAATTAAAATATTATTCGTCGCCATAAGACCTATCTGTGTCGGTGCGACGTAAAGCCCCTAGCAAAAAAAATATATATATATTATTGCTTTATAACACAATTTGTGCTCAAGGTTGATTGATTCGCTGGCACTAAATTGTTCAATAAGCAAAAAGAGGCTTTTTCTTACTAAATCTCAATCATTATTACATTCCTTTTTGATGGAAAGCTAGGTACTGTTAAGTTTTTGATTGATTTTTGTTTGTGTTTCTTTTTCTAAGTTGTTTAGTAATTTTCTCTAGCTGATCTATAGCCTATATTATATTTCTTTTCAGTTTAGCGTTAATTTTAAATTGTATTCTGCTTATTAGTTTTCTTCTTTTCCTTCGTCTTACTATTATTGTTACTATTTTTGTTTGATGTAGTTACAGTTTAAATCCCATATGTCATGAAGGAACGTTTCTTTCACACATTCAGATAAAATTTTGGACATGCTCTTACACACACACTCCACCATTTCGTATTGGAACTTGAATACGGTTGATCATCATCCACGTATTCTTAAGTTGACAGACAATGCATTATAACCCCGTAAGTACAATTTTAGCCACACAAAATGAACAAACTCGAATCAGTAACACTATTGTACACCTCGTCCTGTGTCATGATCTCTCATAATAAAATATTTGTCTCACTCCTTAATAAACGCTTGTCCAGTTAACACTTCGGCAATAAACTTGCCTAGTTCTGCTGTGTGACGAACAGGGCTTAGGAAAATTAGTAGCGTTTTTATCAGTTAAACTTGATCTAAAAGCATATTGTAGATAAATCTCCATGCGTTGAAAGGTCAAGAAATATTATCTTTCCTTTTGGTTGCATACAGAAATAACAGATAAAGGATATGGTACAATATGCACTGTACACTTGTCCGTGCGGTTAGGAGCGCACAGCTGTGAGCTTGCATCCGCGAGATAGTGGGTTCGAACCCCACTGTCGACAGCCCTGAAGATGGTTTTCCGTGGTTTGCCATTTTCACACCAGGCAAATGCTGCGGCTGTACCTTAATTTAGACTACGGCCGCTTCCTTCACACTCCTAGGCCTTTCCTGTTCCATTGTCGCCATGGCATCTATCTGCGTCTGTCCAACGTAAACCAAATAATAAAGAAAACTCTTAAATATATAAGAGTTAGCGGTGTCAAACTGCAACTCGGTCTCACTCCTTACCTGGCTCTGACAAAGACCAGAAGCTGCTTGTTCGCGGTTCACTCAGCCTCGTGGGACCAACCGAGAAGCTGGCTGATACGAGAGGCCGTGGCCCGGTTATGAAAGCCAAGCATTATGACTGAGGCTGTCGTTACGCTGGCCACATGAAACTCTAAAATCTTCTGGCCATTTGGCAGGGCACCACCTGTTTTTGCAGAGCAGGTCTTTAGTCGTCTGTTGTGCCATGGGTTTGTTTTTATTTGTTTAGTACCTAAGGAACAAAATTCTTCTAGTTCCTACACGACTTCAGTTCCTAATTTGATAGTCCCTGCGTGAAGATGTATGGGGTGTAGCGTTTTAACTTTGTAAAACCGCTCGTGAACTAGTAGAACCCTATGTCGGTATTATACGCGTTTTATTGTCATATATTCCTCACCAAGGCGGCTTTAGTTCGAATCCTGACCAATGAGTGTGGAATTGTGAAATAAAAAGTAGGTCTGTGGGTTTTGAATACCACGAAATGATGCAAGTCCCGCCGCTATGATCACAACATCAAGTTACATAAATTCGGGTGATTTGGCCGCGAGGTTAGGGACGCGCTTCTGCGAGCTTGCATCCGGCAGATAATGGGTTCGAACCCCACTGTCGGCAGGCCTGAAGATGGTTTTCTGTGGTTTCACATTCTCACACTAAACAAATACTGGGGCTATACCTTACTTAAGGCCACGGTCCCTACCTTCCCAATCCTATGTCTTTCCCGTCCTTGCGTTGTCCAAAACATTCGTGCGACGTTAAACCACTAGGAAACAAAATGAAAGAAAGAAAAACAGTCATAAAAGAGCCAAACAGCAAAAATATTTTTCTTTGAAAATGATACGTACAGATTGTCCAGTCATCGAACGACCGGGCGAGTTGGCCGTGCGGGTAGAGGCGCGCGGCTGTGAGCTTGCATCCGGGAGATAATAGGTTCGAATCCCACTATCGGCAGCCCTGAAAATGGTTTTCCGTGGTTTCCCATTTTCACACCAGGGAAATGCTGGGGCTGTACCTTAATTAAGGCCGCGGCCGCTTCCATTCAACTCCTAGGCTTTCCTATCCCATCGTCGCCATAAGACCTATCTGTGCCGGTGCGACGTAAAGCCCCTAGCAAAACAAAAAAAAAGTCATCGAACGAATGAGTTATTAAACACTCTTACTAGCCCAGATCAAGTGAGGGGAAGAGGTACTAACAGCGTTACAAAGGCGCCGTTCTGCAGCCCGGAACACTTACACGATTATACAATAGTGGCCATACTGAAATCAGTACACCGGTATGTAATATAATCATACTTCCGTCGACACTTTTTGAATATCAACCTCATTCTTGGTTTCTATATCAGATAGGACACACAATGGCCTATGTTATGTTCTTTTTAATTTTTACCTGTTTTTACGTCAGTTTGTCTGTTACAGCCTCACGGGAAAATAAATAGGTGAATTTCCACAAAACTCTGTATTTAAGTTAAGGGTAAGGTCGAGTAGGATCCTAGCTGCATGGTTTTCAAAAAATCTGCAAGAGGTGGCCCTCTGTTGGGTCCTAAAACACAAAAATCTATGTGTTTCTTTTACGGTTTATTTTACAAGAAAGATGCTAATTACAAATTTTATTTGCAATATTATTTACATATCTTTTGTTTTAGTTTTCCAATGCAGTGAAATATAAGGTAAATATCAGTTGACCGAGCTCGATAGCTGCAGAGTCTTAGTGCGGCCAGTATCCAGTATTCGGAAGATAGTGGGTTCGAACCCCACTGTCGGCAGTCCTGAAGATAGTTTTCCGTTGTTTCCCATTTTCAGACCAGGCAAATGCTGGGGATGTACCTTAATTAAGGCCACGGCCACTTCCTTCCCACTCCTAACCCTTTCCTGTACCATCGTTGCCATAAGATATATCTGTGTCGGTGCGACGTAAAGCTACTTGTAAAAAAATATCTGATGTGGTCATGTGAAAGTACAAGTCGAGGATCCGATTAAGTTTAGGAGCTGATAACTGATTCCATGGAGAGTAGCTAAAAAGATCGTCCCGGCAGCATTTTAAAGGTTTAGTACATCTGTCTGTACTACTTGAATATTAACCTGATACTTGGTTTTAATGCCGGAAGGAAGACTCGAAATCAAGAGCAGCAATAATGCAAAATAAGATGAAACTGAAAAGGGCCAGAGAGAGCCAAGACGTAGGTACGTCACGACAATCCGCAAGCAAGAAGAGGAATGTCCACCCATGTGCCTCAGACACTCAGCTATCGACAAAAGTGTAATCGTGCACATGCTAAGAGACTGTCCTACCAACGACGGGTATTACAGCTAGTACCACTATACAGTTAAAGAAAAACATGAATTACGATAAAAGTCATTATCTTAATACTAGTAGAGGGGAAAAAAATGTATTGTGGCACTTACATATACATTTCCCGAAAAGATACAGGTAAAACGTGTATGCATGTTTAGTCCTGATCCCGAAGGCTGATTGGATCCTCAAAAGCTCCACCATTAGCTGCCATAGATGGCCTAGGCATCAACAAAGAGGCACACTAGGGAAATGAGGAGTGAAATTGCTTTCCTCACTGATCCAGAAGTTGCTATTGCATATCAGTTTGCTATGCCCACTGAAATGCATGAACCATGAGTAACATTTTCGCGCCATTCGTAGCAGGAACTGGCTGCATAAGGAATGGCAATACTAGCATCGCTCATACCTCAGTCACTTTCATTTGGTCAAAGCCAAGGATAAGACTGAGACAGATAAATGAAAGTAACAAAATTGCTCTAGCCCATACCAGAAGACACAGTGCAGTACAATCACTAGGTATCGCTAGCGAAGGCATACGATACCAAGTAAGAATGATGATGATGATTATGATGATGATGATAATGCTTGTTGTTTAAAGGGACCTAATATCGAAGAATAATGAAATAATACGTTCTACGCAGTAATTTGACGAGTACCGCACACACATGTTGCAGTGGTCGACTGTACAACTTACTATTGTTAATTTTTATTATCTTTTTATTTTTCTGGTTATTTAACGAAGCACTAACACATGCAGGTCTTCGGCGACAATGAGAGGGGACATTTCCAGGATGAGGAAGTTCGCAGCTGAGACGAAAAAAATGAGAAACCACAGAAAGTCACTTTCAGGTTTGCTAAATACACTGACTGACAGAGCAAATGCAACACCAACAAGGAGTGGTCAGAACTTTATGCCAATTGCAGGGTAGACTGACGTCACTGAGGTATGCTCATGATGTGAAATACGCCGCTGTGCTGCGCACGTAGCGAACGATAAATGGGACACGGCGTTGGCGAATGGCCCACTTCGTACCGTGATTTCTCAGCCGAAAGTCATTGTAGAACGTGTTGTCGTGTGCCACAGGACACGTGTATAGCTAAGAATGCCAGGCCGCCGTCAACGGAGGCATTTCCAGCAGACAGACGACTTTACGAGGGGTATGGTGATCGGGCTGAGAAGGGCAGGTTGGTCGCTTCGTCAAATCGCAGCCGATACCCATAGGAATGTGTCCACGGTGCAGCGCCTGTGGCGAAGATTGTTGGCGCTGGGACATGTGGCACGTGCGAGGGGTCCAGGCGCAGCCCGAGTGACGTCAGCACGCGAGGATCGGCGCATCCGCTGCCAAGCGGTGGCAGCCCCGCACGCCACGTCAACCGCCATTCTTCAGCATGTGCAAGACACCCTGGCTGTTCCAATATCGACCAGAACAATTTCCCGTCGATTGGTTGAAGGAGGCCTGCACTCCCGGCGTCCGCTCAGAAGACTACCATTGACTCCAAAGCATAGAGTGCACGCCTGGCATGGTGCCGGGCTAGAGCGACTTGGATGAGGGAATGGCGGAACGTCGTGTTCTCCGATGAGTCACGCTTCTGTTCTGTCAGTGTAGTCACCGCAGACGAGTGTGGCGTCGGCGTGGAGAAAGGTCAAATCCGGCAGTAACTGTGGAGCGCCCTACCGCTAGACAACGCGACATCATGGTTTGGGGCGCTATTGCGTATTATTCCACGTCACCTCTAGTGCGTATTCAAGGCACGTTAAATGCCCACCGCTACGTGCAGCATGTGCTGCGGCCGGTGGCACTCCCGTACCTTCAGGGGCTGCCCAATGCTCTGTTTCAGCAGGATAATGCCCGCCCACACACTGCTCGCATCTCCCAACAGGCTCTACGAGGTGTACAGATGCTTCCGTGGCCAGCGTACTCTCCGGATCTCTCACCAATCGAACACGTGTGGGATCTCATTGGACGCCGTTTGCAAACTCTGCCCCAGCCTCGTACGGACGACCAACTGTGGCAAATGGTTGACAGAGAATGGAGAACCATCCCTCAGGACACCATCCGCACTCTTATTGACTCTGTACCTCGACGTGTTTCTGCGTGCATCGCCGCTCGCGGTGGTCCTACATCCTACTGAGTCAATGCCGTGCGCATTGTGTAACCTGCATATCGGTTTGAAATAAACATCAATTATTCGTCCGTGCCGTCTCTGTTTTTTCCCCAACATTCATCCCTTTCGAACCACTCCTCTTTGGTGTTGCATTTGCTCTTTCAGTCAGTGTATATGGTTCGAACCCCTCGTCTATTGAACGTGAACTCACAGCTACATGACCTTTACCACGAAGACAACTCACTCGATTCTTATGTACTGTATTTGTTATGTGTTGTTTAAAGATTGTATGTGATGTGCTAAGTTTACGTTGTGACAGATTCGCAAACAAAGATTTATTTATCATAACGTCTAAATGAATAATTACATCTCCGATTATTGCCAACACTTTCCTCACGGTCATTTCCTAAATTAATAATGAGAGCCTTTGTATGGAAATACTTAAAAACAGGAATTCCACAAGCCTTTAAGTTACAAACAAAACTTTTTGCTCTTCTATTGTTCGCGTTCTGTTATCACTGTAATTCTCTTGGTCGTGACGAAAAGTATAGCATCGGAATAGAATTCCCGTCGCCAGTAACAGCGGTTTAATACAGTATTACTGGAACCACAAACCTCTGCCTTCATTAATCCACATGTCGAAAAGCGTTTTGAGAAGAATGCGAGCCTCAAGGGGATTAATGAGAGTCATTTCTCAGCCTCTACCAGACACTCATGGAGAGTAGATCACGAGTGTAAAGATGAATCTCTCCTGCGACAGAGACAAGGAATTTCACCTTATACGACTACGACAACCTGGTTCTCTATACACACGAATGCATCGGATAAATATGTAAAACGTTATGTTCCAAAGTCCACATAAGAACTATTCTGCTTTCTTCATTTTTTTAATGTTATTTGCTTTTACGTCCCACTAACTACTCTTTTATGGTTTTCGGAGACGCCGAGGTGCCGGAATTTAGTCCCGCAGGAGTTCTTTTACGTGCCAGTAAATCTACAGACACGAGGCTGACGTATTTGAGCACCTTCAAATACCACCGGACTGAGCCAGGATCGAACCTGCCAAGTTGGGGTCAGAAAGCCAGCGCCTTAACCGTCTGAGCCACTCAGCCAGGCTATTTTGCTTTCTTAAGCAAGTACACAATGTATAAGATTGGGAGCCCGTATTACGTCCCCTTAGCAAATTTGGACTTTAGTTTAGGAATATTATGTACTAAGTTAGAAATTGGTATATACAGGGTTATTCACCTAACATCTTACACGGAAATAGCTTCTAAACCATTAAAGATATCGGCATTCTGTTTTCATATTCTTGAATGGTATCCAGGATCTCGTAAAATAACGTGCTACTTAGTCTCATGGGGTGATTAATAACCGAAATATTCATACCAACTCCATATTTTTAATGGAATGGCACACATTCATGCACCTGGCCTAAAAGCTCAACTGCGTACAAGTTCAAATATGTAAGTATTTTCAAAATCGGACAATTACTTTTTGAGATATAAATAAGAACAGCATGCGCGGTTTTGCATGCCGCATCTGACGGCGTGAAGTCAGGCAAGGACATATTGACGTGCAAGTAGTTTCCTCGGAGTGAGTTCAGCCACAGAACGGATACCAGGCATGTTCTGTAAACATAATGTGATGTACCGTAACATACCCTGGGTGTGCAACGTTATTGTATGACTGGCAAACACACAACGGGAAAGGGAGATTAAAGTTGTTCTGCTTTGTTTTGTTTTGTTTCGTTTTGTTTTGACATCCGGTTGCGCTCAGTTTAGCGTCTTTTCCCACGGATTTGGAAAAGACGTCGGCCGTGGCCTATCCCAGAGGTACCTATCTGTCATTTGCCTGGTGTTGGACATGGGACACCATGAAAATCACTTTTAGGGTGGGCGAGACAGGACTCGAACCTGCGCTCTCCCGAATGCACGCTACTACAGTCGCCTTGAGCTCCGCGGAGATTAATGCGTGTAGAACAAATAAGTAAATCAATAATAGTGCTGCTGTCATCTCACCACGATCAGCTCTGAACATCCCACATAATAATTCGAGTTGTTTTTCTCCTGATGTCTAACCTATCCCAACCCATATAATCCAGCATTGGTAACACTGCTCCTTCGCCTGAAATAACCCAGCACAAAACAAGGTGCACTTTGTACCACACACACACACACACACACACAAGCAAACGGGGCTACATGACCACGCTGTCAAATCCCCAGAAATGAAATAACAACAAACAGCCACTCTTCTCCGCAGCCTGTTCAGTTTCTCTAATCACGTGTAGCGGCTAGCATTCGTAGCTGTCGCCGCGGTGGTCTGGGTTCAATTCCCGACTCTGATAAGCAATTTAATTCTGGTTGGAGGGCTGGAAAGGGGTACATTCAGCCTCGTGAGACAAAACGGGGAAGAGGTGGGTTCGGTACCCATCTCAGCTATCCTGGAAGTGTTTCCATGGTTTCCCACCGCTACGCCAGGCAAATGTCGGGATGGTTGCTTACTTCCGACAACGGCCGCCTCCGTCCCAATACCTCACCGGAATTACAAATGCAGTACAGTATTACATACACCACAATAACACAGGTTATCAGACACACACACACACACACACACACACACACACACACACACACACACACACACACACACACAAGCACATGGGGCTACACGGCCACAATGTCCAAGCCCCGAAAATGAAATAACAACCATTCTCTGTACCCCTCCGAGTGTCTTAATCACGTACGTGTGGAGAGGAACCCGAATAAGGAGATGCATTACTGGAAGTGCGACCGTATAAGCATTACTATTCTGGAGTAAACTTAATGTTTGGAAATGTGGATGTTGTCATGCAATCGCTACTTTGTTTGTTTGTTTTTGCTAGCTGCTTTACGTCGCGCCGACACAGATAGGTCTTATGGCGACGATGGGATAGAAAAGGCCCAGGAGTTGAAAAGAAGCGGCCGTGGCCTTAATTAAGGTACAGCCCTAGCATTTGCCTGGCGTGAAAATGGGAAACCACGGAAAACCATCTTCAGGGCTGCCGACAATGGGATAGCTTTCGTTATATTCCTTTCAACGCGAAGTACTTACTTTATTCCTTTTAAACACATCAACCCTACATGTCCTGTCATGAGTTCGCCTGTCATACACACTTTGCAAACCCATCACATGGGTACGAGGTGCTTACATGCCTGGTATCCATTCTGAGGCTGAACTCACTCCCAGGAAACTGCTTGCGCGTCAATATGTCCTTGCCCGACTTCACGCCGTCAGATGTGGCATGCAAAACCTCGCATGCTGTCCTTATTTATATCTCAAAAAGTAATTGTCCGATTTTGAAAATACTTGCATATTTGAACTTGTACGTAGTTTAACTATTACGCCAGTAGTATGAATTTGTGCCGTTCTATTTAATATATGGAGTTAATATCAATATCTCGGTTATTAATCACCCCATGAGACTAAGTAGCACATTATTTTACAAGACCCTGGGTACCATTTACGAATATGAAGACAGAATGTCGATATCTTTAATAGTTTAGAAGTTATTTTCGTGTAATATGTTAGGTGAATAACCCTGTATATTGCTGAATATAATCTCCACTTAAAGGGCAAGTTATAATTAAACTGTTATAACGTAAGGTAGTCGAAATTTTACAAACTCTACCAAAACTAAACTACCAAAAATGTGTTCGTAATTTCGCCTCCACCAAATTTATGAAAAGTACAATATTAATTTTAATATTGTTTTCCTTTCTAACCTTACCAAAATCTTTCTCCATAATGAATTACTTGAAGGTCATCTATGAAAAATGTTTTTTCAGCGTTGCTCGTGGGATATTAAACGCTTTACATGCATGTCTTTACCCCATTATCTTGTCCCTCACTTCCTTAATAGCCACTTGCATATCGTCCTTATCACACTGCTTGCGTTTTCCCATCTGAAAATAATAATTAACTTCATAAGTAACAAATAAAACGAAGGGGGACGAAATGACGAAGATTCCCTGGTTTATTATAATGGCCGCTACAGTAACTGACGCCAACCACCTCACTGTAGCGACTCCACGCCAGGAACTACATCACACGACTCAAATGCAGTCCAGTATTTTATACAGATATCTTTTTTTTTTTTTTTTTTTTTGCTTTACGTCGCACCGACACAGATAGGTCTTATGGCGACGATGGGACACGGAAGGGCTAGGAGTGGGAAGGAAGCGGCCGTGGCCTTAATTAAGGTACAGCCCCAGCATTTTCCTGGTGTGAAAATGGGAAACCACGGAAAACCATTTTCAGGACTGCCGACAGTGGGGTTCGAACCTATTATCTCCCGAATACTGGATAATGGCCGCACTTACGCGACTGCAGCTATCGAGCTCGGTTATACAGATATCAGTGCTCACTCTAGGAATAACAGGCTCTTAATTTGAATGCTGCACTAACTCAGCTCAACATGAAAAGTTAATCCTCATTTTACATGGAAACTAAACACAACCAACTCTCACAACAAGACAACAGGATGAGGCTGTGTGTGTGTGTGTGTGTGTGTATGTGTGTGTGTATGTGTGTGTGTGTGTGTGTGTGTGTGTGTGTGTGTGTGTGTGTGTGTGTGTGTGCATTAGGTACCAACCGTGGAAACCGAAAATACCTAGGGGGACGAAAGTAGGTGCGGGGACGGAATTTGGCCCTCCTAATTTATATGTGGTTTATCATTAATTGAGGTTATCATTAAGTATCATGATGGTATGTTAAGTGTGGTAGTTCATATTTCGTTTCGAGTTTCTAATAACAATCATCCAAACGATTTCAGAACTGAAGAGATCCCTGTGATCCTTTCATCTGCATTATTAAGGGCGAAGAAGTCACGCCTTGATGTAGGGAGGTTCACCAATGCAGCAAACTTTCATAGTCATTGCCATTTAGCCTCAGCTCTCCCCTTACAGGTCTTCGTAAATGATGTGACTTAGGCGACCTGTGCACCAATTTAGATGTTCCGTTTTTGAGCAATTCTAGAGGGTTCCTTGGATTAAGTTCATTTTGTCAGGTGGACACACGGTGTACCGTCAGATTTCTTTAACATGCCGACAATCATGACAATGGAGTGTCAAGATGTCAAAACTTAATATCTTACATTAGAAACCAAACTACCAAAAATGTGTTTGTAATTTCGCCCCCACCAAATTTATGGAAGGTATAATTTTAATATTGTTTTCCTTTCTAACATTACCGAACACTTTCTCTATAATGAATTACTTGAAGGCCATTTATGAAAAATGTTTTCGTTCAGCGTTGCTCGTGGGATGTTAAACGCTTCACTTGCACCTTTTTACCCCCATTATCTTGTCCCTCACTGCCTTAATAGTCACTTGCTTATCCTCCTTATCACGTGAACCGGGTGTATGTGCGTTAGACTGTTGGTCATACTGATAAATAATTTGAAAAAATAATTCGATGTCGAAAGCCATTTTCATTTTACCAGCTGCTGAAGTTAGGCAGTTAGACAGATAAAATCCCCTTGTGAATGTTGAGAGGTTTCTTGCTTCTGTCCACAAAAACAGATCACAGTATGTAACTCCTCACATAACGACTCTTTCAGAAACTTCGCCGTTTGCTACTGTCACTGCGCCAGGTTCTGGTTTACTGATGTTTGCACCTGTGCACAATCCATCAGTATGACTACAAACTATTGGATTCGTAAGTTGGAGTGAACGCCATTCCCTTGATTATGAGCATTAAAAGAGATATTTTCTTTGCTGCTATTGGTTCCTTCACACCGATGTTAAAGTAGAACCCCAGTATTTGCCTAGAGTGAAAACGGGAATCCATGGAATACCATATTCAGGACAGCCAACAGTGTAGTTCGAACCCATTACCTCGCAAATGCAAGCTCACTGCTACGTGACGCAAATCGCGTAGCACAGAGAAGCGTACTTGTGACTTACCCTCGTATTATTATGAGTATTATTGTTGTTGTTTTGTTGTTGTTGTTGTTGTTGTTGTTGTTGTCCACCTACATAGCTGAATTGTTAGCGTGGTGGCATTTGGTCCAGAGGGTCCTGGGTTCAATTCCTGGCCGGGTCGGGGATTTTAACCTTCATTGGTTAATTGCGAAGTCTCAAGGGCTGGGCGTGTGTGCCGTTTACATCGTCAGAATTCGTAAAAGATAGGGCCCCATCCCCCTAGGCGTGCAGGTCGCTTATACGGTACAATTCGAAAGAACTGCACTAGGCCTCTTCGAAGGCCATACATCATTATCATTATTATTATTATTATTACTATAATTACTATTCAAGGCACATACCTTTTATGCTACTGCATTTACGTCTCACCGACACACATAGGTCTTATGGTGACGATGGGATAGGAAATGCCTAGGAGTTGGAAGGAAGCGTCCGTGGCCTTAATTAAGGTACAGCCCCAGCATTTGCCTGGTGTGAAAATGGGAAAACACGGAAAACCATCTTCAGGACTGCGGACAGGGGGATTCGAACCCACTATCTCCCGGATGCAAGCTCACAGCCGCGCGCCTCTAACCGTACGGCCAACTCGCCCGGTACACGTACCTTTTAGAAGCTCAGTGTATTGTAGCCTAGATTATATTGTTTGTGGATGTATAACGTTTGCAACGCTATTATTAGAAGTAGGAAGACAAACAACATACACGTGTCTCACCAGTGGCTGGCCTGTCATGTTCTACGTTAACCATATTAATGGTATAAGGGACAAGCTTAATGCGATTTTAATGTAATATTCATCGACAATGAAGTTCACTCAGCACTTAATGTAGGTATATATTTCATTAGCGGAGGGGGATGCGCTTTGAAAAGGAAAGGAGAAGGGACACAATGAATCCAGCGGAAAGACCATCACAAAGATCAGATCAATTTAGCTTCTTTAAAAATATTTCGCACAGTACCTGTCTAACTCACAAGTCAACAAAGCGTGATGAATATTTAACCCAACGTAAGTACCCGTAACGAACACAGAACTTGATTCGTTACTAGTAATGATGAATGAGCTATAATATATTCCGATTCAATAATCCATGATCGTTGTTCTGAACTGTTTAGGGAATCATTATCACTTTAAATATTTTTGTTAGTACGTTTCATATATCTACCTTCCTTCGTAGGGAAATCGCATGGAACTCATAGGAGCAAAGAGAAAAATTCAAACATTTTATTAAAAGCATGGGCACACTTCAAATCAAATTAGTCACCACTGATCTGCATTAAGTGCTGTCACTGTGGTGACAGATTCCCTATCAATTATTTACCTAACCTTTTCTTAAACGATTTGCAGAATTTCATGATAATTTACATTTCTACATATATTGTTACAAATAAAATTCCATCTGTTTCATTACTCTAATTTATTTCAGTATGACCTAATAAATGCACACACACACACACACACATATAAACACACACAATTCTAACCAGCTGTGAATGGCCACACTGATTACTGTCTGTTTACAAATCTCTCTTCTGTACACACCAGGGAGTCCCAGCCGGTTGGAATTATATACTGGGGACGGCTATAATCATTACATTAATTTCCCCCACGTCCAGTCACCTCCTACAGCCACTGTGCGTAGACCGCTGGATTTGAACACAGTCCCACTGGCAACGCGACACACGACGACTGTTCACTGGTTCGACTCCACAGATAGTCCAGTACTTCACACAGTCACATGCAGTGAACAACTAAACAGCTCAACAGTATTCAACAGCAGGACGATACTCACAACAGCGAACATTAACACAGGTACATTTATCCTCGCATTCACGATAGCGATCCTCAGTCCACAGAATTACACTAACACACAGTAAAGTCTTCCGTTTTGTCGTTTCCAGTTACACACTCTCCGACACCACAAAAACAGCTCCTGGTTCAAACCTCGGTGGGACACTAGCGGCAACCAAAACCTCCGTCGCCCTCAGCCCAGCCACAGAACTTCAACTCACTGAGTGTCACTCTGACTCCACCTCTGAGCCCAACTGTCACTCCAAGTCCAACACTGACTGACTGTCTGCGGCTAGCCTCGCCTTTTATAGCTCGCGAGATTTGAGCCAGAAATTTCGCGATGTCACTAGAGACCGAACATTCCCGTTGAACCTCCAAGAAACTCACAGGTAAGCCGGCCGACGAGTACAATACACGGAAAGGCCAGCCCCACCCTCCAAGCCGGCTGGGAGATGCCAGGTCACGTGAGTCACCAGTCCCTCCCTGGAAGTACAGAAAGGAGCTACCATGGGCCTGGCACGTAACAATATATATTACAATTAGCTTTACGTCACACCGACACAGGTGGATCTTATGGCGACGATGGGATAGGAAAGGGGTAGGAGTGGGAAGGAAGCGGACGTGGCCTTAATTAAGATACAGCCCCAGCATTTTCGTGGTGTGGAAATGAAAAACAAAGGAAAACCATCCCAGGCTGCCGACAGTAGGGTTCGAACCCACTTTCTCCCGAGTGCAAGGTCACAACTGCGCGCCCCTAACCACATGGCCAACTCGCTCGGTAGATTTCTAAAAAATACTGTACGCTATCTGTAGAGGAATAATATCCGAGTGAGAAACATAAAAAGTCACTGTCTTCTCACCGAAATGGCCTTGGTTCGAATCCTGACCAATCCATGGAGTATTTTGAAATGATATTTCACAACCTTGTGGTTTATATTCCACGTCAAACCGTAAGTTCACTGACTCTGATGACTATATCAATACTCACGTAAAACTACGAACTTGTTTGCTTAATAATGCATTTAATACTGAAATATGTTTCAAACTCGCAGCAGTAAATATAATTTCATTTTCGTGCAAATCCTCAAGATTCAACGTGTTACTACTGGTAATTTCATCAATACTTGTTCAACGAACTCAAGAACAGCAGGTTGAACTTCGTTTAAACATTACACGAAGATGATGTGCTTACAGACAAGCAGCTCTTGTTATTTCAGCCATTGCTGTCAAATGTAAATGATACACATACTGTCGTAGATAAATAACTGTGGAATAAATACGTGGATTGTCTCCAAAGTCATATCAAAAGTTGGCACTATTTTATCCTGTCTTCCACTGTTTCGGTTCGAATCCCAGCCTTGCCAAATCTTTAGTATCAACAGGAGGGCTGATAGGTGGTTGAAAGGGTATTTGGATGTGTGCTGAGAAGAGCTGCACCGCCGCGGGGAATGTGCCTCCACGTAGTGCCTGGGCATTTCGGCTAAGTAGCGATCGTTCAGTGGAGTTGGGGCCCTTATGCGACACATCACCCGTCCGTCCGACTTGACCCTCTGGGCAATTGTAGCTAAGGAAAAGTATTCATCTTGCTCGAGAGTCTCAATGCCGGCAGTCGAGATCTCGAGAATATCATAACACCTATTTAGTCAAAGTGAATAGTACTACGCTCTCTGCACGCGAGAAGGAATTATACCGTGTTGCAAATAGATATTTCTCGAGCAAATTTGTCCATGCTATTCGCTATACAGTATATGGAAGACAAAACCACCTGCTCACTCGTTCGGTTAACCGATATGTCACAGCGTGTTTTCGCTCTCGGTGTATCAGGTGAAGTTATAAACGGGGCTTAGAGCTTCTCGAGAGTCTCATGGGACTTATCTCTCTCTCTGCAAGGTGTCAATAAATTCTCAGATTTATTGAGATATACACTCTTGTTTCTCATGTATACTTCTGTCTGTGTCTGACCTGCCTCCATTCGACCATTGGCTCTCCAGTTCAGAAAAGGTCTATATGTCATCTCTGAATCATGACAAAGTCAAATGAGTCTCACTAGCCTGAAGCAATACAAATATTTCTCACAGAATAATATTTCCCCTTACTATCAAAGTGAAGAGTCACGTTGGCTATATTACGACATCCTTGTAGCCACATCCATTCTGTTTTGATGTTCGTGGATCCTTTCGCATGTTCATACCAGACCGAGAACCAGTTCAGGTCAACGCTCCGTGGAGAATTCGAAGGAACGTATGTTTATAGGCTCATGAAGTAACCTAATGTAGTCCAAAAATTGATGAGTAAGATACAATAGGTAGGACATTTAGCCCTAATTTTGGAAGACAGAATTCTCAAAAGTGAGTTCAATGAAACATTTGCTATTACAAGACAGTCCCGACCATGCTGAAGAGATTACGTTGCTAAGGATATCTAAGACTTGTGTAGGTCCAGATAGCAGAACTGTCACTGGCTATTCATCAAGGTGGTTACGGTTCAAATCCTGGTCAAAGCAAGCGAAATTTTTCGAAAGACAATTTACGTTCCTGTTGTTCAGATTCCACATAAAACTGCCGGTTCCATGGTTGTAATCATGACGATAACAGCCAGGTTACGGAGCGAGTTAACCATGCGGTTAGAGACAGCTAACATTCGGGAGATTGTGGGTTCGAATCCCACCGTCGGTAGTCCTGAAGATGCCTTTCCGTGGTCTCCCATTTACACACCATACAAATGCTGAGGCTGTACCTTAAATAAGGCCATGGGCACTACCTTCCCAATCTTAGCCCTTTCCCATCCTTGCGTTGCTGAAAACCTTAGTGCGACATTAAACAGCCACGTTAAACTATAGGGTTGGTTTCACATCCAGAGATTGAAAAGAAATTGCTCTAGATTCAAATAGAGGTAACTTGTTGGTGCAGTGCGTGGTCTACAGGACCAGTGATCGTTCAGTAACTATTTTAAATAAATAACAACTAAGTCGCACCCTTGCAGAAGTTGTGCCGTTTGAAACGCACCTAGAAACTTTTATTCGCTCTATGTTTACACAGTAATAGTGAATGGAAAAACAAAGGCAATAGTTGCGGAGGAAATCCAATAATTTCTACAAGTATATGCAGCTGCTCGTCTGCTTACCTTAATAATAAACCAGCACGCTGGAGAAAGTGTATTGAAACTACGAATTACCCGAAAGCCACAGGCTGAATTACCGGCATGTCCAAATATTTTAGAACTGTACTAAGGGCTGGAATGGTGTTCACTCAACCTAATGAGACACTGAAAAGCTGTCTAGTATGGGAGGTAGCAGATTTGGTAAAGAAAGCTAAGCAATAAGTCTGAGGATGCCATCATGCCGACAATTTTGCACTCCAGTATCTGTCCGCCGACCGCCAGGGCAGCAGTCTTCTTGGGATAGGGCAAGGCTCTTAGTCGATTGCATGGGCCACGTGCTTGTTCTTATATGAAAGAAGGAGATGGAGACGGCGATGATGAGATTATTATATTATTATTATTATTATTATTATTATTATTATTATTATTATTATTATTATTATTATTGACCGAGCTCGATAGCTGCAGTCGCTTAAGTGCCGCCAGTATCCAGTATTCGGGAAATAGCGGTTTCGAATCCCATTGCCGGCAGCCCCGAAGATGGTTATCCGTGGTTTACCATTTTCACACCAGGCAAATGCTGGGGCTGTGATAGTACATATATCACACCCTCGCAATGTATGTAGAAAGAGATATTGTGATCAGTATTCGATTTATTATTATTATCTGTATTTCATTTGTATATTTTGTCATTTATATTTGTAAGCTGGGAGATATCCACGTATGTAGGTATGAGTAATTTGTTTTACATGAGTGGGAAAACACTGCTATATTGGACTCTGGTAATTTGGATGACTCATGTGGACATCTCAGTGTCTGATAAGATGTGTTTGTTGATGTTATTGTACTAGGAAAGTTCTATGAGTCATGTGATATACCCCAGCGTTTGTTTATTTCTTGGGACCAAGTATGAGTTCAGGTCATGGTCTTGACGAGAGCATCACTCATGATTGGCTGGCAAGGACCAATCCAGACGTATCGTCTGAGAGAAAGGGAGAAGCGGATGTTTATAAAAACTTCGAAATCACTACGGAAGAGAACCACAACTGAAACACTGTACGGGAAGGAAGTGGTGCTGATACACGGTACTGGAGTGACATGGTTGCAATGGACTGGACTTCAAACGTTCGTGGAGCGTAGTCTTGTTATGTTCGTGGAAAGTGGCTGATTGTGGAGAGCTTGCGCATTAAGTATTGTAGCACTTGTGGCGGCCTGGCATTATATGTTGGTGAAAGCTATTTCAGACTTTCCATAATTTATGTTCAGGGTCGAAAAGCGTGTGTTACTTAAATGTATATATATTTACAACAAGTGTTGAAATGGCGTATGGCTTTTAGTGCCGGGAGTGTCCGAGGACATGTTCGGCTCGCCAGGTGCAGGTCTTTTGATTTGACACCCGTAGGTGACCTGCGCGTCGTGTTGAGGATGAAATGATGACGAAGACGACACATACACCCAGCCCCCGTGCCAGAGAAATTAACCGATTAAGGTTAAAATTCCCGACCCTGCCGGGAATCGAACCCGGGACCCCTGTGACCAAAGGCCAGCACGCTAACCATTTAGCCATGGAGCCGGACACAACAAGTGTTAAAGTCTGTGAACACAGTATTACGAGGTACAGTATCTGTGCGATGTTACACAAGTGCTGATTATGAGAATTTGCAAGCAGTATTGATACAGAGACAGTGAAGGGTATTTATCTACATGTATGTAAATTGTTCATCGGACTATCTACAATTGGTAGTTTAGTTCTCGCTTTCGTTTTCCCACTGTTTTCATTATTGTTGTTGTTTTAAATATGGAGTCTTCCAGCAATATTTTATGTGTGTATTATATGTATAATTTTGTATGTTGATGAGGTGCTCATGCACGGATTTTGTTAAGAATATAGTTAGCTATTTTAGAATCAGTGGAGTTATTGATGAACCTAGGTGCAGTTACTACCTATTTAGTCGTTTTCAGGAGGTTAGGTAAGGCCTGCAGCAGGTGTACCAGTACGCAGCATTATGTACACGCGCTGGGAAATAAAGTTTATCATGCTCTATCAAAATTCGAGGGATCCATTCTGGTGAACTCTGGCGCCCATACTACGGATATTTCGGTTAATTATGTTTATCAATTTTATTAAGTTTTTGAGTAATTTTATTTATATATTTTTATTCATGATTTTATTTATTGGTATTCATCGAAAAGTTACAGGGCTGTACCTCAATTAAGGCAGCGGCCGCTTACTTCCCACTACTATTCCTTTCCTGTCCCATCGTCGCCATAACACCTACCTCTGTTGGTGCGAAGTAAAGCAACTTGTAAAACAAATATATATTATTTACTTAGCAACCTGTCAGTACACAGTGACATAAGAAGCAATATTATATACCAGTAGTATACAGGGTGTATCTAAATTCCTATTACACACTTCGAGAGCATTTAGGGGGTACCTAGTAGATAATATTTTGAATAGAAACCCACGTCCGGATACGTAGGCCTACTGTTTCCCCGCTAGAAGCAAGACACAAGCACGCGTTTAAACCTGCGTGGGTGTCTGCATCCCGATACGATAAGGAAGAGGACATACCATCAAGTTCGCAGTGGCTGTCCGTATGTCGAGATGGAGTCTCGATTCGGGGAAGTACTGTTAGGTTCCCGTCTTCAGCTACTGTTTTCAGTGGAGGTTGAGGGGAAGGGAGAAGTACGGAGTTGCCCCGCCAAGTTAGCGGAGAACCGCGGAGGGAGGGGTAGAGAAAGATGACACCCAGGCAAGCGTAAGCACAGAGACTAGAGAATGCAAACTTCCTTTTCATAGGGTGTGGTTTGTGTGTATGTTTGGAAGTAATCTTATCTATAAGAAGGCAACTCTGTAAGATTATGGGTAATAAATTCAACCATGCGTTTAAATGTCCTATGTCTGCTGCGTGAACGATCGGAAGGGAATACGTACGTTCCTGCAGTGTTTCTGCGTTAGCTTATAGGAACTTACAAGAAGAGGTGGATTTACGTGACCTCGCTGGAGACAGGAACATCTACTAGTGCGGTTTATAGTAGCGGCGGATGTTTCACTACCAAGCGTAGTGGTCGAGTGTACCGGAACATGAAATGAAATGTCCGAGAAGAAGTTCGGCTCGCCAGGTGCAGGTCTTTTGATTTGACTCCCGTAGGCGACCAGCGCGTCGTGATGAGGATGAAATGATGATGACGACGACACGTACACCCAGTCCCCGTGCCTGCGAAATTAACCAATGATGGTTAAAATTCCCGAACCTGTCGGGAATCGAATCCAGGACCCCTGCAAACAAAGGCCAACACGCTATCCATTTAGCCATGGAGCCGGACATGATACTAAGGTACAACGTTCGTATGCAGTGCGTGGTCGCCTCGTCGAGTCGTTCGTGTAAGTCGACGCTGTGGCCCTGCAAAACCAACGTATATACTCCACTCCACTCATTAACGTAGAATTGAAAATGTTATCTGCTCGGCCTCCCCTACAGGCTCTCAAAGTGTGCAATAGGAATTCAAGAGACATACTGTATAAAGAATACAAGAAGTGTGAAAATCATGGTAACTGCTACTGAAATTAAGTATAAAAGCAGCTCAGCTACGCAGGTAACTTAATGAGCCTAATTTTAAAGATATATTCATTAATTTATTTTTACGTCTACTTAACTCCATAGATTATAATAGATAGCTAAAATGGAAATACAGCCCGAATCCCTGGCTGAATGGTCAGCATTGTGATATTCGGTGTACATGGTCCCGAGTTCGATTACCGGGTGGTTCTGGGATTTTATCCGTGTTCGGTCGATTCACCTAGCTCAGGGGATGGATGTGGTTTTCGTTATAATACACATCCCGCCCTTCACAAACAGCACATCGCACTACCAACATTCACAGTAACATGCAATAGAGAGTACATCCCTTTTTATAGAGTCAGCGTCAAGAAGGGTATCTAGGCGTAAAACTGGGCTAGCTCCACAAGTGATACACACATTGTACTTGCCATCCCACAATGATACGAGAGAAGTTTCAGAAAAAAATTTACAAGGTAAGATAAGCCTGAAGTTGAAAAATTTAGATAACCATTTCTGTGACAAGATATCCTAGATATGGCAAGAACAATCGCATGACACACGACAAGTTGTACAATATCGGAAAATTAACGATTTTGCGGGAAGTGCAACTTTCAATGACAACAAATGATTAGATCTTCATAAGGTCGCAGTGAATTGTAACGACAAAATTAAACAAGAGAGAGATATTCGAACCCAATTGTCCGCATCCCTGAAGATGGTTTTCCGTGGTTTCCCCATTTTCACACCAGGCAAATGCTGGGCCCGTACCTGAATTAAGGCAATGATTGCCTCCTTCCAACTACTAGGCCTTTCCTCTTCCATCGTCGCCATAAGACCTGTCTGTGTCGGTGCGAGAAGGGCCAATTGTAAAAAAGAGAAAGAAAGAAAATAAGAACTAGGTGAAGAGCGTAATCTTCATTCCTCTTCATAACTCGCTCACTGAGTGGAGAAAGGCGTGACGTTCATGGATCTGAACTAACACACAGTAAGTAGATGTATTGGATCTACTGCAACTAAGTCAGATCTTACGGATACCATCGTTAATACAGTACAGGTTATTTTCATGTGTTGCGTAATTATTATTTATTTATTTTAATTTGTCATATTACAGATATTGTTTTCTAAAATTCTCGAAGTTAGGTTTCTCGATAATGTAAACTGTCTATTATTAGATATTTAGTAGTAGCAGGAGTTAGCGAATGGCTAAAATAGAAATTTTTTTTTGGAAATAATGTTTTTGAAATAAATAATATATTCCGTACACTATGTTCACATCAATGGAACAATGGTCAACATGCAAGGTGTCCGGGGCGAAACGCTATATACACATGGCCTAATAATCTAGTCTATGGCTGTTATTTTATGTGTAAAATCTTAACTGGTAGGGATTTCATTATATAAATTTAATGGCAAGGTTTTCAATCCATCTCATAGCTTCTGCAGTTCCCATAAGAAACCAAGTCCTCGTGAATATCCTGATACGGCCAGATAGTACACTCAATGACAATGTGTTTTTAGACAGTTTTACAAGACGCAAAGCAGTATCAACGGCAGTGAGACCGCTCCAAGGCCAGCAATAATTCGGGACTCCTTATTAACGAGATAACTGTTGCAACGTCCGACTCGTTGACTGAATGGTCTGGCCTTCGGTTCAGAGGATCCCGGGTTCGATTCCCGGCCGGGTCGAGGATTTTAACCTTCATTGATTAATTCCAGTGGCTTGGGGGCTGGGCGTTTGTGCTGTCCTCAACATCCCTGCAACTCATACACCACACATAACACTATCCTCCACCACAATAACACGCAGTTACCTGCACATGGCAGATGCCGCCCACCCTCATCGGAGGGTCTGCCTGACAAGGGCGGCATTCGGCTAGAAATAGTGGCACGAAATCATTATTACTGTTGCAATCCTTCAACTTTAAAATGATCATTCAACCGCAGGATGCCCATGGTTAAGAGCATTAAAAATTGCGTTCTATATTACGTAAATAAACACCACAAGTCACTCATTTTAGGGATTTATTCAAGAGATTCTCAACAACGCAGTGCAGCGTTGGTCGTACTTACAGGTGATTTGAGAAAATTACGTCGATATCTCGCCCCGTTGTAACATTATCAGCTGCTGAAGTTAGCCAGTCAGATCTCATCGCGGGCGAATTCAAACGGGCTTTACGAGACGGTGTTGCTAAATCTGCACATGGCTTGGCCGGGCTTGAGAGCCATGCCGAGAAGTGAGCATCAGACACTAACACACCGTGGGTTTCAGCCACTTCCAACGTAGCGTGCTTGCTATGGGGAGAGCCTATCCGCAGGGAGATCCTTGTTCAATTTCCTCCCCTGGAGAAGTTAATTTCTTCTATTGGCGCTCTTAAGTCGGTCATAAACCAGGTGCAGGTTTAGCAACACTGCCTCGCAAAGTAAATCTCAAGGCGCCCGAGAAGCGATCAGCTTGGCTAAATTCAGTAGCTGATACAATGAAACCGGCGGGAGATATCTAATTATTTTTTAAAATTATTTATCAGTATGAGCATATATGCTCATATACCCGGTTCACGTTGTTTCAAATCATCCTTTATATAACGCTTTGATCTGTAGTAATTAAGGAACATAACGTTTTTACAAGGGACGTTTTTTGAACTTTATGACAAACTGCCACAGATTTTTTAGAAAAGCATTTTATGTCCGTAGATACTAATACGATTAATTCTCCCACAACTACCCCTTCCTCCTCCACACCCTCCCTTCTCCTCCCCCTCTTCAGCCCATTACATTAGTACCTTAATAACCAATAGTTTTAAAGTTTTTATGTATGTTTTTAGACAATTTTAGAAAAGCTTACTAACTGAAGAAGTTGCTTACGGCAATAAATATATCGTCGCTGTTTGGGAAAAAGGATATATCTCAGAATGATCTTCCTATCCATTATTTTCCTTAAGATTATTTTTTTATTTATTTTTTTTTGCTAGGGGCTTTACGTCGCACCGACACAGATAGGTCTTATGGCGACGGTGGGATAGGAAAGGCCTAGGAGTTGGATGGAAGCGGCCGTGGCCTTAATTAAGGTACAGCCCCAGCATTTGCCTGGAGTGAAAATGGGAAACCACGGAAAACCATTTTCAGGGCTGCCGATAGTGGGATTCGAACCTACTATCTCCCGGATGCAAGCTCACAGCCGCACGCCTCTACGCGCACGGCCAACTCGCCCGGTACCTTAAGATTAGTTACGCCTCCCAGCCACATACGTATACGCAGTCCATCAGAACAATTTTCGTTGTGTTCAATTTCGTATGCTAACGTGTAAAGGAAAATGAACCTTAAGTACCTTATACTGTAGGGGTGCGTTAATATGTCATACAAACATGCATTCCTAGAGTGCGGTACGGTAAGGTTCATTTTCCTTTACACCTATGCAAAGGAAAATGAACACAACGAATATTGTTCTGACGGACCAAATATCCATATGCGGCTGGGAGGCGTGACCAGTCTTAAGGTAAATAATGGATGGGAAGAGAATTGTGAGATATAACTTTTTGCCCGAACAGCGACAATATAGTATCGATAAGGTGAAATAAATATTTAATTTTAACTTATCAAATACTATAGAAATCGATTGCTTGAAATGTTGTGAACAGTCTAACGTGGAGTTCCACAGTGACAAGTCGGAATCAGTAACTTGTTTCACATTTTAAAAAAGTTCCTGCACCTCTCATGGCGTGTTCTACAATCTTGGCACCTTAGAAAATGTTAAGCAGGTGCACCTCCGTTGCTGCTTCCTGCCGATCCTTCCTTTCCCTTAGGGCGTAAAATCCTCTCGTAACCATGTCAGTACCATCACACAGAGATGAGCGGTGTGACATTAGCCTGTTGAGTTTACAGGTGGACAAATCACTAAAGGATACGTAGCTCAAAATTATCACAGATTTAATGAAATTCCCTGACAACGGAAGTAGATTTGCACAAATCAGGAAGCATTATTTCTTCGTCTTCTTTTTTTGCAATTAGCTTTACGTCGAACCGACACAGATAGGTCTTATGGCGACAATGGGGTAAGAAAAGGCTAGGAGTGGAAAGGAAGTGGCCATGGCCTTAATTAGGTTCACCCCCAGCATTTGCTTCGTGTGAAAATGGAAAACCACTATTTCCCGATTGCAAGCTCAGAGCCGCGCGACCCTAACCGCACGGCCACTTGCTCGGTACGCATTATTTCTGTAAGCAGTGAAAGTCAAGGAATACATGCGACTCGTATTGCACAAGATACCGGTGTGATGCACATGTCTGTTGGGTAAAATGTGTGCTGGTGATCCCAAAGTACCTCCACATAGCTTATGGATAGGAATTTGCATTTTTCGCGTTTGCGATAACAATATTTTTAAAAAACTATTTCCTAATATGCTTGGGAAATAGTTACGTATGCATAACGTTGTTAACAATTCGAAAATTACAGATTTATCTCGCGAAATATAACGAAATGTGCCAATAACACGAATATGTCAACTTTATCAATTATTATTACATAAAAATGCAAATTCACGGTGTTTGCCCAACGCCATATTAGACCATCGTGACCGTCACAGTTTTACATGGTCAACTTGTTCTCCCACTCCATCAACTCGACTCGTGCGCGTGCGTCAGTCTGCTTAAGGAGTTGGTCAGTAACAGTCTTATCTTGTTCTCCCTGTGTTTTGTTGCGGCTAGTATTATGCCCAAGGTGAATGTTAGTGCAAAGGAAAGGGCTTTTGAATTTAAAAATGACGGATTATATGCATCCGATTAAAACACCATAATGTGTCAATACTGTAACTGTTTATATTGGGATGGAAAATATACGTGTATCCTGCATGTGCGAAGTGAGAAGTACCAACGAGTGAACAGATCATCTACAGACAGTACATCCTCTTGTCGTAAGAGGCAACAGAGCAGTGTACAGTTTAATTTAGCTGAAAACAAAGGAGTTATTGCAAGGGATAATTTTGCCAAGAGGACTAAGGAGTCTTTTCTTAAGGTGAATATATCAGAGATTTTGGAGCAACCTGCTATTAAAGGGCCGGCCCCGTGGTGTAGGGGTAGCGTGCCTGCCTCTCGCCCTGAGGCCCCGGGTTTTTCTCTCGACCTGAGGGCTGGTTCGAGGTCCACTCAGCCTACGTAAGTAGAGTTGAGGAGCTATCTGACGGTGAGCTGGCGGGCCCGCTCTCGAAAGCCCAGAATAACGGCCAAGAGGATGCGTCGTGCTGACGACACGACCCCTCGTAATCTGCAGGCCTTCGGGCTGAGCAGCGGTCGCTGGGCATGCCAAGGCCCTATCAAGGGCGTTGAGTGCCGTGGGGTTTGGTTTTTTGTTTCTGTTATTAAAGAATGGATGAATGAATTCACTGAAGGTATGTTGAATCGAATACGCCTAAATTATTATTACAGTATTATTATGCCACTTCAGAAACGGAAGTTTATAACATTAATTCCTAACATATTTTTTACAGGTTCTGGAAATTTTCCGCAAGTTAGATTGTTAAGAAAGAAGTATGTTCCACTGCTGAGAGATAAAATAGATCAACAAGTGGAAGGAGTGTGTGGCCAGAAGGTTATGTCACTATGTGATTAAACGACAGATCGGTTGGGTCGTTATGTATTTGTTGTTTTAATTTGACATCTTGAACCAAAAATAGAGCAGGAGTTGTATTTTTCTGATGTACATGTTCTGGAAACAGCTGATGCAAAATCGTGCAGAAGGGCAAAAGTTGATTCTGTACAGAAGTACTCTTTTAACTACGACAATATCGTGTGACTGATAAGCGATAGTGCAAGATACAAGTCAAAGTGCTTCAGTTGCCTGAGTGCCTTCCTCGGAGAGGATGCAGTTACATTCAGTGTTGGGCACACCCGCTAAAATTGGTGGGATGCATATTCACGAAGGAACTGGCGAAACGTAATGCAGCAGTGGCAAAGGTTAAAGCTATGTTTCTCAATACGAGAAAGATAAAACATCCGTATGTTCGATTTCTCAAAGTAAAGTATCCGTTTGTGAATACTAAACTTTTCCAAGTACCAGTGCTGACAAGATGGAATACTTAGTTCGAGGCTGTTTTCTACGTTGAGAAGTATCTTTGTGATATAACTGAGTTCTCGCAGTTACCCGCAATGCTGGTGTCGACCTCAAGAAATCACTGACGAATGATGAAGTAAGTACAATTTCAACAGATTTAACATTCGTCAAGGAACATGCCAACAAGTCCTACACTTTATGGAGAACTCACGAAAATATTGCAAAATTTCAAAGTAGCAAAAGAAGGGGTTTTTCATAGTGAAACAGAAGAGAAGCTAAATTTCATCAGAAGGGCAGATGTTCAAGGAGATGATAGATCAGCTGTGGAAAGCACTGCAGCATTAGCATAATTGCAGTTACTGATGTCTGAAGACCCTGATAATAATTTGCATTCAGCACTTTAAGTGTGTAGTCCACTATTCATCAGTAATATCGATTCAGCACTAGTGAAAAATGTGAAGTCTATTTCATTATTTAAAAAAATGAGAATGATTCAATGATCACAAAAAGGTACAGTGAACGTAAAGAGCAAACCAATTAAATTACGTTGCGAGATGGAGAAATAAATATTATGGAAGTTCTGATTAGTTTGCTTGACAGTCATCTTGAGTTTAGTGCCAGAGCTCTCCAGTCATTGTGGTACACACGTGCTGATGTTGACTGTGAACGGTTTTTTTTCTTGCTACTCATGAATTTTGAGCGACTTGCGCTCCAACATGAAAGTGACATTAAAGAAAGAAAATGCAAGCATCATGACAATATTCTCCTTTGACAGTTAGAAAACACAATATAATGCACTCTTCTTTTATGGTTATTATGCAAATTTCTCTATTATTATGCTAATAGTCAGTCATTGTAGTATCAGTGTGCTAATGTTGACTGTGACTGTGAAATTTTATTTTCTTGTTACTTAGGAGATGTGAGTGAGTTGCGTTGCAACAGGAAAGTGGCA